>NC_000085.6:18226346-18562346 GCF_000001635.26 Mus musculus
TCATGATCTGAAAGGATGCATGGGATGAGAAGCTTCTTAAAATATGTACATAAATAGAATACAAATTTAATTTTTATTATGTATATTCATCATATGTGGTGCTGTTTACATGAGGATCATTTCATACAATTATATATTGCGCATTGAATGTATTTCTATACCTTCCCTCACCCTTTTCATTCCCATCCCATCACTTTGTTTTCCTATACCATTTTGCTTCTACTTTCATGTCATGCATATGTATGATTCTATGTAACTATATAAAAATCTAAGAACCGACAAGTCCCTTCCGCTCGACTCGAGCCCCGGGCTTCCTTGCCAGCAGAGTCTTGCCCAACACCCGCAAGGGCCCACACGGGACTCCCCACGGGACCCTAAGACCTCTAGTGAGTGGAACACAGCGCCTGCCCCAATCCAATCTCGCGGAACTTGAGACTGCGGTACATAGGGAAGCAGGCTACCCGGGCTTGATCTGGGGCACAAACCCCTTCCACTCCACTCGAGCCCCGGGCTACCTTGCCAGCTGAGTCGCCTGACACCCGCAAGGGCCCACACAGGATTCCACACGGGACCCTAAGACCTCTGGTGAGTGGAACACAACTTCTGCCAGGAGTCTGGTTCGAACACCAGATATCTGGGTACCTGCCTTGCAAGAAGAGAGCTTGCCTGCAGAGAATACTCTGCCCACTGAAACTAAGGAGAGTGCTACCCTCAAGGTCTGCTCATAGAGGCTAACAGAGTCACCTGAAGAACAAGCTCTTAACAGTGACAACTAAAACAGCTAGCTTCAGAGATTACCAGATGGCGAAAGGCAAACGTAAGAATCCTACTAACAGAAATCAAGACCACTCACCATCATCAGAACGCAGCACTCCCACCCCACCTAGTCCTGGGCACCCCAACACAACCGAAAATCTAGACCCAGATTTAAAAACATTTCTCATGATGATGATGGAGGACATCAAGAAGGACTTTCATAAGTCACTTAAAGAATTACAGGAGAGCACTGCTAAAGAGTTACAGGCCCTTAAAGAAAAGCAGGAAAACACAGCCAAACAGGTAGAAATCATTAAAGAAAAACAGGAAAACACATCCAAACAGGTGATGGAAATGAACAAAACCATACTAGAACTAAAAGGGGAAGTAGACACAATAAAGAAAACCCAAAGCGAGGCAACGCTGGAGATAGAAACCCTAGGAAAGAGATCTGGAACCATAGATGCGAGCATCAGCAACAGAATACAAGAAATGGAAGAGAGAATCTCAGGTGCAGAAGATTCCATAGAGAACATCGACACAACAGTCAAAGAAAATACAAAATGCAAAAGGATCCTAACTCAAAACATCCAGGTAATCCAGGACACAATGAGAAGACCAAACCTACGGATAATAGGAATTGATGAGAATGAAGATTTTCAACTTAAAGGGCCAGCTAATATCTTCAACAAAATAATAGAAGAAAACTTCCCAAACATAAAAAAAGAGATGCCCATGATCATACAAGAAGCCTACAGAACTCCAAATAGACTGGACCAGAAAAGAAATTCCTCCCGACACATAATAATCAGAACAACAAATGCACTAAATAAAGATAGAATATTAAAAGCAGTAAGGGAGAAAGGTCAAGTAACATATAAAGGAAGGCCTATCAGAATTACACCAGACTTTTCACCAGAGACTATGAAAGCCAGAAGAGCCTGGACAGATGTTATACAGACACTAAGAGAACACAAATGCCAGCCCAGGCTACTATACCCGGCCAAACTCTCAATTACCATAGATGGAGAAACCAAAGTATTCCACGACAAAACCAAATTCACACAATATCTTTCCACGAATCCAGCCCTTCAAAGGATAATAACAGAAAAGAAGCAATACAAGGACGGAAATCACGCCCTAGAACAACCAAGAAAGTAATCATTCAACAAACCAAAAAGAAGACAGCCACAAGAACAGAATGCCAACTCTAACAACAAAAATAAAAGGGAGCAACAATTACTTTTCCTTAATATCTCTTAATATCAATGGACTCAATTCCCCAATAAAAAGACATAGACTAACAGACTGGCTACACAAACAGGACCCAACATTCTGCTGCTTACAGGAAACCCATCTCAGGGAAAAAGACAGACACTACCTCAGAGTGAAAGGCTGGAAAACAATTTTCCAAGCAAATGGACTGAAGAAACAAGCTGGAGTAGCCATTTTAATATCGGATAAAATCGACTTCCAACCCAAAGTTATCAAAAAAGACAAGGAGGGACACTTCATACTCATCAAAGGTAAAATCCTCCAAGAGGAACTCTCAATTCTGAATATCTACGCACCAAATGCAAGGGCAGCCACATTCATTAGAGACACTTTAGTAAAGCTCAAAGCATACATTGCACCTCACACAATAATAGTGGGAGACTTCAACACACCACTTTCTTCAAAGGACAGATCGTGGAAACAGAAACTAAACAGGGACACCGTGAAACTAACAGAAGTTATGAAACAAATGGACCTGACAGATATCTACAGAACATTTTATCCTAAAACAAAAGGATATACCTTCTTCTCAGCACCTCACGGGACCTTCTCCAAAATTGACCATATAATTGGTCACAAAACAGGCCTCAATAGATACAAAAATATTGAAATTGTCCCATGTATCCTATCAGACCACCATGGCCTAAGACTGATCTTCAATAACAACATAAATAACGGAAAGCCAACATTCACGTGGAAACTGAATAACACTCTTCTCAATGATACCTTGGTCAAGGAAGGAATAAAGAAAGAAATTAAAGACTTTTTAGAGTTTAATGAAAATGAAGCCACAACGTACCCAAACCTATGGGACACAATGAAAGCATTTCTAAGAGGGAAACTCATAGCTCTGAGTGCCTCCAAGAAGAAACGGGAGACAGCACATACTAGCAGCTTGACAACACATCTAAAAGCCCTAGAAAAAAAGGAAGCAAATTCACCCAAGAGGAGTAGACGGCAGAAAATAATCAAACTCAGGGGTGAAATCAACCAAGTGGAAACAAGAAGAACTATTCAAAGAATTAACCAAACGAGGAGTTGGTTCTTTGAGAAAATCAACAAGATAGATAAACCCTTAGCTAGACTCACTAAAGGGCACAGAGACAAAACCCTAATTAACAAAATCAGAACTGAAAAGGGAGACATAACAACAGATCCTGAAGAAATCCAAAACACCATCAGATCCTTCTACAAAAGGCTATACTCAACAAAACTGGAAAACCTGGATGAAATGGACAAATTTCTGGACAGATACCAGGTACCAAAGTTGAATCAGGATCAAGTTGACCATCTAAACAGTCCCATATCACCTAAAGAAATAGAAGCAGTTATTAATAGTCTCCCAACCAAAAAAAGCCCAGGACCAGATGGGTTTAGTGCAGAGTTCTATCAGACCTTCAAAGAAGATCTAATTCCAATTCTGCACAAACTATTTCACAAAATAGAAGTAGAAGGTACTCTACCCAACTCATTTTATGAAGCCACTATTACTCTGATACCTAAACCACAGAAAGATCCAACAAAGATAGAGAACTTCAGACCAATTTCTCTTATGAATATCGATGCAAAAATCCTCAATAAAATTCTCGCTAACCGAATCCAAGAACACATTAAAGCAATCATCCATCCTGACCAAGTAGGTTTTATTCCAGGGATGCAGGGATGGTTTAATATACGAAAATCCATCAATGTAATCCATTATATAAACAAACTCAAAGACAAAAACCACATGATCATCTCGTTAGATGCAGAAAAAGCATTTGACAAGATCCAACACCCATTCATGATAAAAGTTTTGGAAAGATCAGGAATTCAAGGCCCATACCTAAACATGATAAAAGCAATCTACAGCAAACCAGTAGCCAACATCAAAGTAAATAGAGAGAAGCTGGAAGCAATCCCACTAAAATCAGGGACTAGACAAGGCTGCCCACTTTCACCCTACCTTTTCAACATAGTACTTGAAGTATTAGCCAGAGCAATTCGACAACAAAAGGAGATCAAGGGGATACAAATTGGAAAAGAGGAAGTCAAAATATCACTTTTTGCAGATGATATGATAGTATATATAAGTGACCCTAAAAATTCTACCAGAGAACTCCTAAACCTGATAAACAGCTTCGGTGAAGTAGCTGGATATAAAATAAACTCAAACAAGTCAATGGCCTTTCTCTATACAAAGAATAAACAGGCTGAGAAAGAAATTAGGGAAACAACACCCTTCTCAATAGTCACAAATAATATAAAATATCTTGGCGTGACTCTAACTAAGGAAGTGAAAGATCTGTATGATAAAAACTTCAAATCTCTGAAGAAAGAAATTAAGGAAGATCTCAGAAGATGGAAAGATCTCCCATGCTCATGGATTGGCAGGATCAACATTGTAAAAATGGCTATCTTGCCAAAAGCAATCTACAGATTCAATGCAATCCCCATCAAAATTCCAACTCAATTCTTCAACGAATTGGAAGGAGCAATTTGCAAATTTGTCTGGAATAACAAAAAACCTAGGATAGCAAAAAGTCTTCTCAAGGATAAAAGAACTTCTGGCGGAATCACCATGCCAGACCTAAAGCTTTACTACAGAGCAATTGTGATAAAAACTGCATGGTACTGGTATAGAGACAGACAAGTAGACCAATGGAATAGAATTGAAGACCCAGAAATGAACCCACACACCTATGGTCACTTGATCTTCGACAAGGGAGCTAAAACCATCCAGTGGAAGAAAGACAGCATTTTCAACAACTGGTGCTGGCACAACTGGTTGTTATCGTGTAGAAGAATGCGAATCGATCCATACTTATCTCCTTGTACTAAGGTCAAATCTAAGTGGATCAAGGAACTTCACATAAAACCAGAGACACTGAAACTTATAGAGGAGAAAGTGGGGAAAAGCCTTGAAGATATGGGCACAGGGGAAAAATTCCTGAACAGAACAGCAATGGCTTGTGCTGTAAGATCGAGAATTGACAAATGGGACCTAATGAAACTCCAAAGTTTCTGCAAGGCAAAAGACACCGTCAATAAGACAAAAAGACCACCAACAGATTGGGAAAGGATCTTTACCTATCCTAAATCAGATAGGGGACTAATATCCAACATATATAAAGAACTCAAGAAGGTGGACTTCAGAAAATCAAATAACCCCATTAAAAAATGGGGCTCAGAACTGAACAAAGAATTCTCACCTGAGAAATACCGAATGGCAGAGAAGCACTTGAAAAAATGTTCAACATCCTTAATCATCAGGGAAATGCAAATCAAAACAACCCTGAGATTCCACCTCACACCAGTCAGAATGGCTAAGATCAAAAATTCAGGTGACAGCAGATGCTGGCGTGGATGTGGAGAAAGAGGAACACTCCTCCATTGTTGGTGGGAGTGCAGGCTTGTACAACCACTCTGGAAATCAGTCTGGCGGTTCCTCAGAAAACTGGACATAGTACTACCGGAGGATCCAGCAATACCTCTCCTGGGCATATATCCAGAAGATGCCCCAACAGGTAAGAAGGACACATGCTCCACTATGTTCATAGCAGCCTTATTTATAATAGCCAGAAGCTGGAAAGAACCTAGATGCCCCTCAACAGAGGAATGGATACAGAAAATGTGGTACATCTACACAATGGAGTACTACTCAGCTATTAAAAAGAATGAATTTATGAAATTCCTAGCCAAATGGATGGACCTGGAGGGCATCATCCTGAGTGAGGTAACACATTCACAAAGAAACTCACACAATATGTATTCACTGATAAGTGGATATTAGCCCCAAACCTAGGATACCCAAGATATAAGATATAATTTGCTAAACACATGAAACTCAAGAAGAATGAAGACTGAAGTGTGGACACTATGCCCCTCCTTAGATTTGGGAACAAAACACCCATGGAAGGAGTTACAGTGACAAAGTTTGGAGCTGAGATGAAAGGATGGACCATGTAGAGACTGCCATATCCAGGGATCCACCCCATAATCAGCATCCAAATGCTGATACCATTGCATACACTAGCAAGATTTTATTGAAAGGACCCAGATGTAGCTGTCTCTTGTGAGACTATGCCGGGGCCTAGCAAACACAGAAGTGGATGCTCACAGTCAGCTAATGGATGGATCATAGGGCTCCCAATGGAGGAGCTAGAGAAAGTAGCCAAGGAGCTAAAGGGATCTGCAACCCTATAGGTGGAACAACATTATGAACTAACCAGTACCCCGGAGCTCTTGACTCTAGCTGCATATATATCAAAAGATGACCTAGTCGGCCATCACTGGAAAGAGAGGCCAATTGGACTTGCAAACTTTATATGCCCCAGTACAGGGGAACACCAGGGCCAAAAAGGGGGAGTGGGTGGGCAGGGGAGTGGGGGTGGGTGGATATGGGGGACTTTTGGTATAGCATTGGAAATGTAAATGAGTTAAATACCTAATAAAAAATGGAAAAAAAAAATAAATATAAAAAAAAATCTAAGAACCACAAAAGAGAGAAGATGTAATGTTTTTATAGCATTTTTCTATCTGAAAATGGCTTAATTTCCTTAATACGATTATTGCTATTTGATTAAATTTCTGGAAAACAACATAACTTCATTCTTCTTTATGGCTAAAAGAAAAGTGTATTGCATTCATATATCACATTTTTTCATCCTCTTCTCTGTTGCTCTGCACATATGTTGACATCATAATTTTACTAGTGTGAATATTGATATAGTAAACAAGATTGTGCAAGTGTCTCTGTGATAAGTTGACTTCTTCAACTTTTTCTGCCATATAAAAATTGGGGAGATAAATATATTTAATATAATTTAAACATTACATGATATATATACATGTACTGAACTATAACATAGTAGCCGATTAGTTAGGACAACTTTACATTTTCTATGTCAGTCAAAATACATTATGAACATATATAGTCCATATACACATGTTTTGGAGATTGGTTTTAATGCTTTGTCTTAATTCAGCCCTCAAAATGGGAATCTGCCTGTCCAAATGCTGAAGGTTCCTGTCCTCAATTAGTTTTTGGTTTATCAGTAAAATTCAATGGCCAATGGCTCAGCAGGATGAAAGAGGTAGGACTTCTAGGTTCCTGGGAGAAGAGAGAAGAAAAGAAGGTCCATGAGAAGGGATAGGATGAACCACTCCAGAAAGGAACAAGAGGAAGTAATGCCAAAATGTAGGTACAAGAAGAAAAGTGGCCCAGAAAAACTGCTCAGAAGCATCTTGGGCAACAAAGATAGGGGGTTTCCCAGAAGGAGCCAGGGAAGCAAAGATAAAATATAGATTTAGGGTGTGTTAAGCCAGGAATACTGGAGAGGAGAGTTTGCTGGTGGCAGAGAGTTTTAGAAGTGCCCAAACATTGATCTACTCAAGGCATATCAAAATAAAGCTGGCATACATGCGTGTGTGTGTGTGTGTGTGTGTGTGTGTGTGTGTGTGTGTGTGTCTTTCATTCATGAATCCAGAGAGCTCTGGTGGGTGGCTGGGAGTGTGACCTGCTGGGAGCATAAAGTGGATTAACCAATTCGCAGCTACACACAAACACACACACACACGAAAAGAATAGATGAGTAACCTGAAAAGAGAGGAGTATTATAATAGCCATTTCAGATGATTCTTGATATTATTTTCATATCCTACTCTCAAATAAATGGTAGCTTCTTAAAGATTAATTATAGTGTAGAACCTGCAATCTTGTGGCCAAGGAAGGTTGTTTACCTAATGAACAAAGAATGACATGACCTGGGCAGACTATAATTCCACAGTTCCTTTAGAAGGACATTCCTACATGACTTATAACCTCCTTTGAGCTTCTATCTCTTAAATATTTGTGTGTGAAGATTCAGCCACCTACTAGTGGATAAAGCTGGAGACCAAGTTTTTAATACATTTCTTTGAGACATCACTAATTCATACTCTACTGAGAGGCACACCCAAATTAGTAGAGAAATAAAAATATTAGACATGATAGGGTAAAGAATCCTCGTGGTCACAGTGGCTAAAGCCTCACTTGTTCTCCACAGCACCTAAAACCTCATCTTGGTGGTTTGAATGGAAAGCTATGGCAACCCACTTTAGAAATTATGCCTGGTGTCTGTTAGGGGAGTGTGTCAAGAATGGATCTACATTCATATTTGATAGCTAAAGCCATATGAATAGAGAGTAGTGGATGACACATGATGTTGCCGACTATTTAGTTTGGGCTCCTTCACAACATCTCAAGATGTGGCTTGAAGGTGGCCACTTCTATTAGAATCAAAAGTCAGGAAATGGAGGACGGAAACGGGCATAGACACTTCTAATATATTGCATTGGTTTAGAGTGTCACAGAGTCAGTCTTGATTTAAGGGTATTTATAATGAAGGAGTAGCAATGCAGTATGCAAAGGAGCATGTGAGATGGATTTGTGATCAGCCACAGGGTAAAAGAGGTGAACCAATGGTAAGATTATTCTAAAAATCTCTTTTTCAAAACATTTGGGAAGCATTTTAGTGTTCTTAAGCAGAGTTCATGGGCAAAATATAGCCTATTATCTATTTTTATAAGTAAAAGTTTATTGTTATTCAGCCACACACATTTGTTTAGGTATAATTTATTAATGGTTTCCTGCCAAACCCTAAAGCTGAGTCATAACAACCGAGATTTTTGTGGTCCATAAAAGTCTAAAACATCTATCTATTATTTGGTTTTTTTTCACAGTAAAAAGAAAATGCAGCCAATATTCTGTAAAGTAAATATTAATCGATTTAACAAGTACAGAGTTGGAGTGAAAAAAAAAACTCTAAAGCTACATGTAAGCAATAGCAAACAAATGTACTTGTAATTCAAATTAATACGGTAACTACTCTGAAGGGAGAAAAGAAGTAATTAAAGAATGCATTGAATTTAATGTATGCCTGTACATCTTTTGACTAAGAAGAGAGGATTATGTAAACAAAACTACATTTCTTTTGTAGGGGTGTGTGTGTGTGTGTGTGTGTGTGTGTGTGTGAGAGAGAGAGAGAGAGAGAGAGAGATTGGTCTAGAAATTCTGAAACTAATCTATTTGTATTATAAAATGGATCAAATGGTTGGAAGTGCTGACAATTTTGGAAACACTGGTCATCATGGCTGAAGGACACTGTAAAGTGGATAGAAAGGTAGGTCAGGTATTAGGCTAAACCTATAAGTATCTATTCGTGTGTATATCAGTATTTGTCACTTCATTAATATATAATCTATACCTCCTAAATCTATTATGCCTATATTCAGTGACACTAAGTCGCTTAGTATTGACAAAACTGTTTAGTTTCTATATGTAACACTCTAAATACTGTTCATTATTTTGTTTGTGGCTCTGAGAATGTAACCCAGGGTTTTGTGCATGTTAGCTAAGAAAGGGCTCCACCACTGAGCTATATCCTCTTCCCATAAATACCATTTTCTATTACAGGGAACATGAGCTTCTTGTACGAAGGACAAATTCCAGAATTAAAGAGGAAACATAACACAAAGGATACTGAGTCATCTTGTGCCGTAAAGCAAGAAAGCGCTCACTAAGTCAGTGAATGAATACCTAGCCACATCAAAAGGACACAGGACAATATTCTGCAAAATTGCAGTTTGACAAAAACAAGGGATGTCTGAAACTTGTTGCAATAGTCTTAAGGAGCCAAGACAGTTCAACATAATGTGCTACCTACCCTAAGCAGGATCCTGCAACACAGAAAGGAAATTAGGGGGAATCTTGTGGAACTCAGAGAAGGAGTGTAGTTAATAGCAATGGTCGATACTGGCTTTTCAGTTGCTACGAGTCAGAGTCTTATAGAATGGTAAAAGTGTGTAGGGCATACAGAAATACTCTATTGAGTTTTATAATTTTACTGTAAAATGACTTTAAATCCAGTTTTTAAAAAAGATACTTCAGAAATGCAAAACCCTAAGACCTCTCCCACAAAGGCCACCATTGGTTCAATCTAGGACAATTGTATAATAACATACTATAGTCTAATTAATAAACTAGGACTCCTTAAGTCTATAGAGATAATAAGTATTTTTATATTTTATACAAGAAGGGCTCTTCCTTTCAGTGGAAGCCCAGCTCATGAGTGTGAAGAGAACACACGTTAAAAGATCTGTTCCTCCGCAGAGTTGGGAGAGGTTCAGGCCAGAATCTTCAGTAGGTGCTAAATTCTCTCAAACTGGAATTTGATGAAGATGGTACTTTTATAGTCAATAATGTTTTTATAGATATGGCTTGTGGTTTCTAAGGGTGTAAAACATTAATTTCACTATGAAAAGAGATCCAAGGGAACAGGTGACTGAAATCAACTCTTCCATGAGGAACAGGTGGCCCCACTCACTACTCCATCACCAGGACTTTGCGTAGCAGTCTACCGATAGAGACACCATCAGCCCTAATCACAGGAAAACACAAGAAGCACCAAACATGGAAGTCTTTTACTGTATAAGTAGATCAGAGTCATTGAAGACAAAGCATGCCAGGGGGAGGGAAGGACTGCTTCTTGTAAAGCAGCTGGGAAGGACTAAGACAAAAGATGTGTCACAAAAGGCAGGGGACAAGCGACAAAACATGAGACTAGACTGAAATTATATCCCAAACATGCATTTCTGTCAATGTCCCCAAACAAGAGGGCTGTAGTTATGAAAGAGAGTACTCTTGTCTCTAGGAAAAATACAGTGAAGAAATATTAAAAAGGAAACCAATAGTGCATAGAATCTGTCTTCAAATGGCTGAGAGAAAAAAGCCATGAGAGAATGAATGGTGAAAATCATACATCAGCTTTGGAGAGTACTTTGTGCTATTCTTGCAAGTTTTATTTGGGTTTGAAATTAAGTCTAAAGGGGAAAACTAATGGAGAAAGGGGAAATAACCCTATAAACCTAGAGGGGAAAGTGGGAATATGTTGTAGTTTATTATTACAACTTTTATTAGAGTTTTACATTTTTATTTTGTATGGAGAGAGCATGTAATGTATGTCAATGTGAACATGTGAAGTTCAGAACACAACACATGGGAATGAGTTCTACCTTCCACCTGAACTCAGGTCGTCAGGCTTGGCTCCAGGCAACTACTGAACCAACCTTCTCCCCTACTCACTAGACCAAGATCTGTGTGACTCTGTGTGTGTGTGTGTGTGTGTGTGTGTGTGTGTGTGTGTGTGTGATGGGTGTGACATGTTTTAAAAGCTATGTGTGGAGCTGGAGAGACGGTGTAGTAAGTTGTGAATGTTTGCTGCTCTTGCAGAGGACCAGACTGCAGTTCCCATCATCCACATCAGAGAGCAGACACCAGTTACAAACTTCAGCTCCAAGGGCTATGGCACCCTTTCTCTGGCTGCTGCAGGAACCTGCAAGCATGCATTTCTATGCTCACAGACACACATTCATACACATAAATACAGACCAGACAAAATATTTTTTAAAAAAATCTGTCAACATGACTAATCACAGTCAATAAATGTAGCTTTTTTGCTGATTGATTAATATAACTACCTGAAAATCACTGTTAAAAAAAATCTGTATTGAAGAAACAGTAACTACCATTTTTTCTTCCCTTACAGGATAAAGAAAGCAAACATTTGATATCCATTTCTTCCCAGATAAAAAAGTATAAAATATTTGAGGCTTTGGATCATGAGCCATGCTTATATTGGCTTCTTTCACCTGGTAGCTGTGAGTTTTATAATACCTAGAAAAAGATAAAACAAGGAAGTTTGTGGTTTCATAAATAAATGAACTGAATAAATGGATTACACGTGTGTGTGTGTGTGTGTGTGTGTGTGTGTGAATGAACATGTGCGTATGTGTGTGTGTGTCTTTTGAATGTGTGTGTGTGTGTGTGTGTGTGTGTGTGTGTGCCCAGAGTCAGAATGTTCAATTACTTAGTTTTCCCTTTAGATACTGAGAAACACCAGAAAAAGATTATTTCTAAATGGAGAATTATTTCTTGTCCCATGAAGAATCAGCAGTAGTTTTTACAATGTATTCTCTTAAAGCACACCAGTGTATTTGGACCCACTCAAATTAAAAGATATGACACAATTGCATTTCCATCTAACAAGTGAGACAAAATTTTGAAGCAAAAAGACAAGAAAATCTGAGCTAAAACATGCTTTTAGAACTAAGGTGGTGGAGATGGTATACTCTGTATGTGTGTCCTTAATAATCCTTCCTCGCCAAGTTACTCCTTCAGACACAACGCTTAAGAGTTAATCAGTTTAATTAGTTACTATTTCTCCTTTTTCTTTATGCAAATTAATAGGATTTCTCTTTTACTTCAACCAAGGAATTACATCTTATTTAACTCACCATTTTAAAAAAATGTACAAGATCTTGCTTCCTTTACTATAAACATTAATTGAATGACACACGGTCAGTCGCAGTCTTCCTTGCCCCATGCACAGTCACCTCTCTTAGCTTGAGGTTTCCTTGCAAAAGATAACCCTCCCCTCTCTGTCCTTGTACTCTCATCCATTACATGTCCACCAGCAAAGTACACTCAGCCAATCCAGGGAAGATGAGAATCTCCATTGAAATGACCATTCTCCAAGTCACCATCCTTCTCGCACTTGAGCTAACCACCCACTAACTACCTAAAGTGATGTGTAAATTCAATGCAATCCCTGTAGAAATCCCATTAGCTTTTCTTTTGTAGATTTTGAAGAACTCTGAAATTTTGATGAAATCTGAAGCATCCTAAATGACTAACAGAGTTTTGAAGGAAATCAAATCAAATCAAAACAAAATAAAAACAAAGTAGGAGGCCTCACATTTCCTCATTTTGAAATGTATTACAAAGCTATGATAATTAAACAGTTTGTTACTGACATAAAGCCAGATGTACAGACCAAGGGATGGGAATGATGGCACAGCAAAGGTCATCAGATCATCTTGATAAAGGCACTAAGACAATAAGTAGGGTGGAAGGGAGTTTCTTAAAGGATACTAGAGAAATGAGCAGTCAAATGCAAGAGAATGGAGTTGGACCCACCACATGCTGAGCAAGTACTCACTGACTGAGCCTCTGCTCAGCCACAAATTACATATTTTATATATCTTAAATTTATAGCTCCTATAACTCAATAACAAAAACTTGGTTTTAAAGGGAAAGTGGACTTGAGAAAACATTTCTCTAAAGGATATAGAAATGAAATGAAACTGTGATCAGAACTAACAATTACAAAAATGCCTGTAGCTGTAGTTTGGATCCTATGATCCCCTTAATGCCCTATGTGGATCTTTCCAGCTTGTCCCTGTTGAAAGGGACCAGAATCTTTAAAAAGAGGGGTTCTGCAGGACTCCTAAACTGAGAGTATCTCCCTAAGCAAGATAGTAGGACTCCAGTCTTTTACAGTGTCCATGAAGTTAGTGGCTTACCTACAGCCCTCACTATCACTATGATCTATTAATATAGGTCCAAGTCAATGGGAACAATGAATATTAAAATAAACAGTCTGAAATAGTGAGCCCAAACTACCATTTCTTTTTCTAGATTAAATCAACATCTTAGTTATGGACTTAAGTATTGTAAATCTCACTAACAACTGTGTCATCGTCCCAGTGAACTATCACCCCATATCCAGTAGAATAGCTATCATTAAAAAGAAAAAGGAAATATTGAGTTATTATATTGTTTGTGAGAACATAAACCAGTTCAGCTGCTACAGAAAATAGCATTGAGCTTCCTAAAAAAAAAAGTCTCAAAGTGGGATTAGCCATTCAATCCAACTGGTCCAATCATGGAAATACATCCGAGCTATTGAGGACAGGATCTCAAGGAGTCCGTGTAGCCATGAACAAAGCCCACTACCCACAATAGACAAATACGGAAGCATGTTCTCATGTATAGAAGAGTAATATGTACATCAGATGGTATAACTTAGAATGGTATATACAAATAATCAAACATCTGGTTTTTACAAAAAAGAAGAAAAAAAACATATCCTATATAGTAAAACAGGATGCTGTTGAGAAAGTCATGCTAAATTAAATAAGGCAAAGAGACAAGCATTGTTTCCGCTAAAATAAGGAAAGGAGTTCACAGAAAGTTAAATGACAGGAGATGAGAGGAGGACACATGGCCAGCCAGTGGCCATCACATCGACTGTGCAGGATAAAATGCTCTGGAGACTTGTACCATGGCCTGACTATACTTACACTATTGAACTCTGAATCTTAAAACTTGTAAGAGGGCATACTTGATGTTATGCTGTGTTGTTGGTTTGAAACTACAGGTGAATTTTAATAAATAAAATAAATAATAAAACAAAATTTTTCAAAAAATATTTTTTCTTTTTTAATTTTTTCATTTTGTTTTTTCAACTAGGAACTTTATATTCCATATCCCATTCCCCCACCCCTGCCCCATCCACCCTCTGACTGCTCCACATCCCACACCTCCTCCCCACCTGACCCCATCTCCACTTGAACACCCCCAAACCCCACCCCACCTGACCTCTAAACTCCCTGGGGACTCCAGTCTCTTGAAGGTTAGGTGCATCATCTCTGAATGAACACAGACCGGGAAGACCTCTACTGTATGTGTGTTGGGGGCCTCATATCAGATGTTGTATGCTGTCTGTTTGGTGGTCCAATGTTTGCGAGATCTCTGGGATCCAGATTAATTGAGACTGCTGGTCCTCCTGCAGGATCACCCTTCTTCTCAGCTTCTTTCAGCCTTCCCTAATTCAACAATAGAGGTCAGCTGCTTCTGTCCATTGGTTGGATCCAAATATCTGCATCTGACTCTTTCAACAGCTCATTGGGGCTCTCAGAGAGCAGTCATGATAGATCCCATTTTGTGAGCACTCCATAGCCTCAGTAATAGTGTCAGGCCTTTGGACCTCCCCCTGAACTGGATCCCATGTTGGGCCTGTTGGCTGGACTTTCTGAAAAATTAAGTTTTGGCTTCTATAGGTATCTCAACAATCTCCAGGCAAGGGGAGCTCTTCCCTGGAAATTTCCTATCATTTCTGAGAAGTTTTTAATCACTTTGAGTTCTGTCTCAGAAGGAAGTGAGTAATAGGGTCTTCTGGACCAATTTCTTGATTCAACCCGACCTGGCTAAGCCCCAGGCTTCTCCCAGGCATTATCTTGCACCATTGAGTCTGACTGAAGCTGTTTTCCACTGTTTACATATTTTCATTTCAGGACTTATCATTTCCATTTCTTCATCCACTTTTTTTTAAAACTATGTCTTACTTAATGTCTAATTGCATAATAGATTCATTTATTTATGTTTTGACTGGCATGCATTCACTGTGCAAACTGCTGGATTTCATGGAGGCAATTTCTTTTGAGTATTTTATTTAAGTTTTGTCCTAATGAGGTCCCATGTCCCCTCTATCTACTGTTTCCCACCCCTTTCTGAAAGTCTATGTCTTCCTCCATTCTGTCTCCTTGTCATTCATATCATATCATATCATATATCATATCATATCATATCATATCATATCATATCATATCATATCATATCATATATTCTAGATCCAGCACATGAGAGGAAATGTGCCACTAGTCTAAGTCCAGGTTGTTTTGTTCAATATTGTGAATAAAGTATAAAAGTTTCTTTTATGTATCATACACAGAAGAGGAAATGTGACAGAAGGATAGCTGGAAGGTGTTTGGGTAGATTTTTCTATCCTATGAAGTGAGGATTTATCAAGATCCATGTTTGCTTCATCTTTCTGCTAATTAGCTCTGATGTCTGTCTTCAAAGTCCTGTCTGAAGATAAGTCTGGGCTAGGAAATGCAGGTATCATAACTGCTTTCCAGGCAGCTGGAAAGAATAGGGGAAGAGCCCCACTCCCATCTCCACCCAACCACTAAATTCATTCTCTCCTCACTATGCTCCCTACACCTGATCCCCCTGCCCTGTTTCCCTCTTCATATCCTCTCCCACACATTTCCTTCCCTCCATCTATCTCTGATACATATTTTATTTCCTCCTATGAGAAAGATTCAGGCATCCCCCTTGAGCCCTCCTTGTTATTTGACTTCTCTGGGTCTATGGATTGTAGTGTGGTTATCCTGTACTTTATGGCTAATGTCCACTTAAAAGTGAGTACATAACATGCATGTCCTTTTGGGTCTGAGTTACCTCACTCAAGATGACATTTTCTAGTTCCATTCGTTTGCCTGTAAACTTTGTGGTGTCTGTGTTTTTTAACAGCTGAGTCATAGTCTATTGTGTAAATCAAGCACGTTTTCTTTATCCATTCTTTGGTTGAGGGACATCTGGATAGTTTCCAGTTTCTGGATATTATTTTATTGATCTTAGACATTCTGATCAGGAGAAGATAAAAACTCAGATTGTGTTAGTTTGCATGTCCCTAAGTGCTGAAGATGATGAACACTTTGTGAGTTATTTCTTAACAATTTTATTTCTTCTTTTGAGAACTAGCAGTTTAAACCTCTAACCCATTTTTAAAACTTGGGTCCTTTGTTTCCCCAACTTTGTTTTTTGAGTTCTTTTTATATTGTTGATCATCCTCTATCAGATGGGTAGCTGGCAAAGGTTCTCTCCTATTCTGTGGGTTTGTTCTGCACTAAATTGGTTGCTTCTTTAACTGCATAGAAACTTCTTAGGTTTAAGACATCTCCGCTGTACATTATTGGTTTCAATTCTTCAGCAAATAGAATCCTGTTCAAAAAAAGTCCTTTCCTATGCTTATATCTTGTAGGGACCTGCCTGTATTTTCTTCTAGCACTTTTAGTATCTTGAGTTTCAAATTGAGATCTTTGACCCACTTTGACTGAATTCCTATGAATGGTGACAAGACACAGGTCTAATTTTATTCTCTGCATGTGGGCATGCACTTTTCTCAGCATGATTTATTGAAAATGTTCTCTTGCACAATTGTAGTTTTTGCTTCTTTTTTCCCCCTTCTTTTGCCTTATTGTTCTAACAACTGGTTCAGATACTATATTTAAAAAGAGTAGGAAATGTAGGCAGCCATATTTCATTCCTGATTTTAGAGGATTGCCTCAAGATTTTCTCCATTTAAGATAATGCTGATTGTGGAACTGGCATATATAGCCTTTATTATATTGAAGTATGTTCAGGTCAGTCATACTCTCTCTAGGGCTTTAATTATGAAAACATGTTAGATTTTGTTAAAGGTCTTTTTTGCTTCTAATGAGATGATCATGTGATTTTTGCCTTTAAGACCATTTATTTTTTTTTCATATAGTAATTCTTTTTTATTAGATATTTTCTTTTTTATGTAACTTTTTTTTCCATTTTTTATTAGGTATTTAGCTCATTTACATTTCCAATGCTATACCAAAAGTCCCCCATACCCACCCACCCCCAATCCCCTACCCACCCACTCCCCCTTTTTGGCCCTGGCGTTCCCCTGTACTGGGGCATATAAAGTTTGCTTGTCCAATGGGCCTCTCTTTCCAGTGATGGCCGACTAGGCCATCTTTTGATACATATGCAGCTAGAGTCAAGAGCTCCGGGGTACTGGTTAGTTCATATTGTTGTTCCGCCTATAGGGTTGCAGATCCCTTTAGCTCCTTGGCTACTTTCTCTAGCTCCTCCATTGGGAGCCCTGTGATCCATCCAATAGCTGACTGTGAGGATCCACTTCTGTGTTTGCTAGGCCCCGGCATAGTCTCACAAGAGACAGCTACATCTGGGTCCTTTCGATAAAATCTTGCTAGTGTATGCAATGGTGTCAGCGTTTGGATGCTGATTATGGGGTGGATCCCTGGATATGGAAGTCTACATGGACCATCCTTTCATCTCAGCTCCAAACTTTGTCTCTGTAACTCCTTCCATGGGTGTTTTGTTCCCACTTATAAGGAGGAGCATAGTGTCCACACTTCAGTCTTCATTTTTCTTGAGTTTCATGTGTTTAGGAAATTGTATCTTATATCTTGTGTATCCTAGGTTTTGGGCTAATATCCACTTATCAGTGAGTACATATTGTGTGAGTTCCTTTGTGAATGTGTTACCTCACTCAGGATGATGCCCTCCAGGTCCATCCATTTGGCTAGGAATTTCATAAATTCATTCTTTTTAATAGCTGAGTAGTACTCCATTGTGTAGATGTACCACATTTTCTGTATCCATTCCTCTGTTGAGGGGCATCTGGGTTCTTTCCAGCTTCTGGCTATCATAAATAAGGCTGCTATGAACATAGTGGAGCATATGTCCTTCTTACCAGTTGGGGCATCTTCTGGATATATGCCCAGGAGAGGTATTGCTGGATCCTCCGGTAGTACTATGTCCAATTTCCTGAGGAACCGCCAGACTGATTTCCAGAGTGGTTGTACAAGCCTGCAATCCCACCAACAATGGAGGACGTGTTCCTCTTTCTCCACATCCACGCCAGCATCTGCTGTCACCTGAATTTTTGATCTTAGCCATTCTGACTGGTGTGAGGTGGAATCTCAGGGTTGTTTTGATTTGCATTTCCCTGATGATTAAGGATGTTGAACATTTTTTCAGGTGCTTCTCTGCCATTCGGTATTCCTCAGGTGAGAATTCTTTGTTCAGTTCTGAGCCCCATTTTTTAATGGGGTTATTTGATTTTCTGAAGTCCACCTTCTTGAGTTCTTTATATATGTTGGATATTAGTCCCCTATCTGATTTAGGATAGGTAAAGATCCTTTCCCAATCTGTTGGTGGTCTTTTTGTCTTATTGACGGTGTCTTTTGCCTTGCAGAAACTTTGGAGTTTCATTAGGTCCCATTTGTCAATTCTCGATCTTACAGCACAAGCCATTGCTGTTCTGTTCAGGAATTTTTCCCCTGTGCCCATATCTTCAAGGCTTTTCCCCACTTTCTCCTCTATAAGTTTCAGTGTCTCTGGTTTTATGTGAAGTTCCTTGATCCACTTAGATTTGACCTTAGTACAAGGAGATAAGTATGGATCGATTCGCATTCTTCTACATGATAACAACCAGTTGTGCCAGCACCAATTGTTGAAAATGCTGTCTTTCTTCCACTGGATGGTTTTAGCTCCCTTGTCGAAGATCAAGTGACCATAGATGTGTGGGTTCATTTCTGGGTCTTCAATTCTGTTCCATTGGTCTACTGGTCTGTCTCAATACCAGTACCATGCAGTTTTTACCACAATTGCTCTGTAGTAAAGCTTTAGGTCAGGCATGGTGATTCCACCAGAGGTTCTTTTATCCTTGAGAAGACTTTTTGC
The DNA here is from genome assembly GCF_000001635.26 of Mus musculus. Classification (NCBI taxonomy): domain Eukaryota; kingdom Metazoa; phylum Chordata; class Mammalia; order Rodentia; family Muridae; genus Mus; species Mus musculus. Next base: position 18,245,545 of record NC_000085.6, read on the forward strand.
TATCATAGGTTTTTTGTTATTCCAGATGAATTTGCAAATTGCTCCTTCTAATTCGTTGAAGAATTGAGTTGGAAGTTTGATGGGGATTGCATTGAATCTGTAGATTGCTTTTGGCAAGATAGCCATTTTTACAATGTTGATCCTGCCAATCCATGAGCATGGGAGATCTTTCCATCTTCTGAGATCTTCTTTAATTTCTTTCTTCAGAGATTTGAAGTTTTTATCATATAGATCTTTCACTTCCTTAGTTAGAGTCACGCCAAGATATTTTATATTATTTGTGACTATTGAGAAGGGTGTTGTTTCCCTAATTTCTTTCTCAGCCTGTTTATTCTTTGTATAGAGAAAGGCCATTGACTTGTTTGAGTTTATTTTATATCCAGCTACTTCACCGAAGCTGTTTATCAGGTTTAGGAGTTCTCTGGTAGAATTTTTAGGGTCACTTATATATACTATCATATCATCTGCAAAAAGTGATATTTTGACTTCCTCTTTTCCAATTTGTATCCCCTTGATCTCCTTTTGTTGTCGAATTGCTCTGGCTAATACTTCAAGTACTATGTTGAAAAGGTAGGGAAAAAGTGGGCAGCCTTGTCTAGTCCCTGATTTTAGTGGGATTGCTTCCAGCTTCTCTCCATTTACTTTGATGTTGGCTACTGGTTTGCTGTAGATTGCTTTTATCATGTTTAGGTATGGGCCTTGAATTCCTGATCTTTCCAACACTTTTATCATGAATGGATGTTGGATCTTGTCAAATGCTTTTTCTGCATCTAAGGAGATGATCATGTGGTTTTTGTCTTTGAGTTTGTTTATATAATGGATTACATTGATGGATTTTCGTATATTAAACCATCCCTGCATCCCTGGAATAAAACCTACTTGGTCAGGATGGATGATTGCTTTAATGTGTTCTTGGATTCGGTTAGGGAGAATTTTATTGAGGATTTTTGCATCGATATTCATAAGAGAAATTGGTCTGAAGTTCTCTATCTTTGTTGGGTCTTTCTGTTGTTTAGGTATCAGAGTAATAGTGGCTTCATAAAATGAGTTGGGTAGAGTACCTTCTACTTCTATTTTGTGAAATAGTTTGTGCAGAACTGGAATTAGATCTTCTTTGAAGGTCTGATAGAACTCTGCACTAAACCTGTGTGGTGCTGGGCTTTTTTTGGCTGGGAGACTATTGATAACTGCTTCTATTTCTTTAGGTGATATGGGACTGTTTAGATGGTCAACTTGATCCTGATTCAACTTTGGTACCTGGTATCTGTCCAGAAATTTGTCCATTTCGTCCAGGTTTTCCAGTTTTGTTGAGTATAGCCTTTTGTAGAAGGATCTGATGGTGTTTTGGATTTCTTCAGGATCTGTTGTTATGTCACCCTTTTCATTTCTGATTTTGTTAATTAGGATTTTGTCCCTGTGCCCTTTAGTGAGTCTAGCTAAGGGTTTATCTATCTTGTTGATTTTTTTAAAGAACCAACTCCTCGTTTGGTTAATTCTTTGAATAGTTCTTCTTGTTTCCACTTGGTTGATTTCACCCCTGAGTTTGATTATTTCCTGCCGTCTACTCCTCTTGGGTGAATTTGCTTCCTTTTTTTCTAGAGCTTTTAGATGTGTTGTCAAGCTGCTAGTATGTGCTCTCTCCCGTTTCTTCTTGGAGGCACTCAGAGCTATGAGTTTCCCTCTTAGAAATGCTTTCATTGTGTCCCATAGGTTTGGGTACGTTGTGGCTTCATTTTCATTAAACTCTAAAAAGTCTTTAATTTCTTTCTTTATTCCTTCCTTGACCAAGGTATCATTGAGAAGAGTGTTGTTCAGTTTCCACGTGAATGTTGGCTTTCCATTATTTATGTTGTTATTGAAGATCAGTCTTAGGCCATGGTGGTCTGATAGGATACATGGGACAATTTCAATATTTTCGTATCTGTTGAGGCCTGTTTTGTGACCAATTATATGGTCAATTTTGGAGAAGGTCCCATGAGGTGCTAAGAAGAAGGTATATCCTTTTGTTTTAGGATAAAATGTTCTGTAGATATCTGTCAGGTCCATTTGTTTCATAACTTCTGTTAGTTTCACTGTGTCCCTGTTTAGTTTCTGTTTCCATGATCTGTCCATTGATGAAAGTGGTGTGTTGAAGTCTCCCACTATTATTGTGTGAGGTGCAACGTGTGCTTTGAGCTTTACTAAAGTGTCTTTAATGAATGTGGCTGCCCTTGCATTTGGAGCGTAGATATTCAGAATTGAGAGTTCCTCTTGGAGGATTTTACCTTTGATGAGTATGAAGTGTCCCTCCTTGTCTTTTTTAATAACTTTGGGTTGGAAGTTGATTTTATCCGATATTAAAATGGCTACTCCAGCTTGTTTCTTCAGACTATTTGCTTGGAAAATTGTTTTCCAGCCTTTCACTCTGAGGTAGTGTCTGTCTTTTTCCCTGAGATGGGTTTCCTGTAAGCAGCAGAATGTTGGGTCCAGTTTGTGTAGCCAGTTTGTTAGTCTATGTCTTTTTATTGGGGAGTTGAGACCATTGATATTAAGAGATATTAAAGAAAAGTAATTGTTGCTTCCTGTTGTTTTTGTTGTTAAAGTTGGCATTCTGTTCTTGTGGCTGTCTTCTTTTAGTTTTGTTGAGGGATTATCTTCTTTTTTTTCTATGGCGTGGTTCCCGTCCTTGTATTGGTTTTTTTCTGTTATTATCCTTTGAAGGGCTGGATTCATGGAGAGATAATGGGTGAATTTAGTTTTGTCGTGGAATACTTTGGTTTCTCCATCTATGGTAATTGAGAGTTTGGCTGGGTATAGTAGCCTGGGCTGGCATTTGTGTTCTCTTAGTGTCTGTATAACATCTGTCCAGGCTCTTCTGGCTTTCATAGTCTCTGGTGAAAAATCTGGTGTAATTCTGATAGGCTTGCCTTTATATGTTACTTGACCTTTCTCCCTTACTGCTTTTAGTATTCTATCTTTATTTAGTGCATTTGTTGTTCTGATTATTATGTGTCGGGAGGAATTTCTTTTCTGGTCCAGTCTATTTGGAGTTCTGTAGGCTTCTTGTATGTTCATGGGTATCTCTTTCTTTAGATTTGGGGAGTTTTCTTCAATAATCTTGTTGAAGATGTTTGCTGGTCCTTTGAGTTGAAAATCTTCATTCTCATCCACTCCTATTATCCGTAGGTTCGGTCTTCTCATTGTGTCCTGGATTTCCTGGATGTTTTGAGTTAGGATCTTTTTGCATTTTCCATTTTCTTTGATTGTTGTGCCGATGTTCTCTATGGAATCTTCTGCACCTGAGATTCTCTCTTCCATTTCTCGTATTCTGTTGCTGATGCTCGCATCTATGGTTCCAGATTTCTTTCCTAGTGTTTCTATCTCCACTGTTGCCTCACTTTGGGTTTTCTTTATTGTGTCTACTTCCCTTTTTAGGTCTTGGATGGTTTTATTCAATTCCATCACCTCTTTGGTTGTGTTTTCCTGCAATTCTTTAAGGGATTTTTGTGTTTCCTCTTTACTGTCTTCTACCTGTTTGGTTATGTTTTCCTGTAATTCTTTAAGGGATTTTTGTGTTTCCTCTTTAATGTCTTCTACTTGTTTAGCAGTGTTCTCCTGTATTTCTTTAAGTGAGTTATTTAAGTCCTTCTTGATGGCCTCTACCATCATCATGAGATATGCTTTTAAATCCAGGTCTAGCTTTTCAGGTGTGTTGGGGTGTCCTGGACTGGGCGAAGTGGGAGTGCTGGGTTCTGATGATGGTGAGTAGTTCTGGTTTCTGTTAGTAAGATTCTTACGTTTACCTTTCGCCATCTGGTAATCTCTGGAGTTAGTTGTTATAGTTGTCTCTGTTTAGAGATTGTTCCTCTGGTGATTTTGTTACACTATATCAGCAGACCAGGGAGACTAGCTCTCTTCCCTGAGTTTCAGTGGTCAGAGCAGTCTCTGCAGGCAAGCTCTCCTCTTTCAGGGAGGTGCACAGTTATCTGGTGTTTGGACCTCCTCCTGGCCGAAGATGAAGGCCCAAAACAGGATTTTTCCCAGAAGCTGTGTTGCTTTGGCCTGCAGACTGCCCGATGCGGAGTCCCAGAATCAAGGTGGCCCCCGCAGAACGTGAGGCAGAAGCCTCCCGGGCTGTGTGGACACCTGTGCTCTGACCAGGAAGGTGGCATGTTGTCTGGAGCCGAAAATGGCGCAGCCTCAGAGGCTCTCGATATTTTCTTTTTTATTGTGTAAATGTAGCACTTTTTTTCTTTTTTTATTTATTAGGTATTTTCTTCATTTACATTTCCAATGCTATCCCAAAAGTCCCCTATACCCCCCCCCCCCACTCCCCGACCCACCCACTCCCACTTCTTGGCCCTGGCGTTCCCCTGTACTGGGGCATATAAAGTTTGCAAGACCAAGGGACCTCTCTTCCCATTGATGGCCGACTAGGCCATCTTCTGCTACATATGCAGCTAGAGACACGAGCTCTGGGGGTACTGGTTAGTTCATATTGTTGTTCGACCTATAGGGTTTGCAGACCCCTTTAGCTCCTTGGGTGCTTTCTCTAGCTTCTCCATTGGGGGCCTTGTGTTCCATCTTATAGATGACTGTGAGCATCCACTTCTGTATTTGCCAGGCACTAGCATAGCCTCATATGAGACAGCTATACCAGGGTCCCTTCAGCAAAATTTAAGACCATTTATATGATTTATTGTCCTTACTGACTTACGTATGTTGAACCAACTCTGCATTTCTAGATAAAGCAACTCTATTATTGTGGTTACTCTTGTCGTGTGTTTGCATTTGGTTTGCTAGTGTTTTATTGAGGACTTTTGCATCTATATTTATCAAAACCAACCATCTGTAATAATGTTCTTGTGTGTGTGTGTGAGTGTGTGTGTGTGTGTGTGTGTGAGTGTGTGTGTGTGTTAGTGTGTGTATGTGTGTGTGAGTGAGTGTGTGTGTGAATGTGTGTGTGTGTGTGTTTGTGTGTGTGTGTGTGTGTGTGTGTGTGTGTGTGTGTGTGTGTGTGTGTGTTCCATGCATGCATATCTTTTCCTAGCTTGGATATTATCAGAGAATACGTTTGGGAGTGGTCCTTTAACTTCATTTGTTGAAGAGTTTAAGAAGTTTTGTGTCTAGATCTTCTTTGAAAGGTAGAATTCTGTTGTGAATCCATCTGGTCCAGTACTTTTTTAATTGGAAGGTTTGTTAGTCTCCTTTTGATTTAACTTTGATAATTTAGAGGCATCAAGAAGTTGATCCATTTCTTTTAGATTTTCCAACTCAATGAGCTGCAGGTTTTTAAAGTATTCCCTTTTAATTTTTTTGGTATCTATTGTAATGTAATCATTTCTGATTCTGTTAATTTGAGTCCTCTCTCTCTTTTGAGGGTGAGGAATGGATCTGTCAACATTGTTTACCCTCTCCAAGAACAAGTTCTTAGATTTATTGATTCCTTTAATGTTTGCTTTGTTTGTATTTCATTAATTTGTCCTTTGATTTTTTAAAATATTTTTTTCTATATAAAGCATTTGGGTTTGGTTTGTTCTTGTTTTTCTAAGTCCTTTAGTTGCATCATTAAACCGTTTATTTGTACTTTCTGATCTTTTAATGTAGGTACTTAAAATTATAAACTTCCCTCTTAGAGCTGATTTTAATGTGCCCCTGAGGTTTTGTTTCATTTTCATTTTATTTCATTCCAAGAATATTTTTGTTTCTTCCTTGATATTTTTTTTTGAACCATTCATCACTCAGTAACGAGTTCTTTAATCTCCCTGGGCTTCTAATCTCACTAAAGTTTTGCCTGCTCTCAGGCTTAAGTTTGATTGAATAACGGTCAGACAGGACATGAAATTCTTGGTTTTTTGTACTTGTGATGATTTGCTTTGTGTCCCAGTATAGGGTCCATTTTAGAGAAGTTTGCCTGGGCCACTGAGGAGACTACATGGTCTTTGGCATATGTATGGAACAATCTGTAGATGTCTGTTAACTTTATTTGATGTAAAATGACATTTTTTTAATTTCTCTGTTTATTTTTTGTCCAGTTATTATAATTATTTTATTCCACTACTCTAGGAAGTGGAATATTGAAATCACCTACAATTATTTTGTTTGTGTTAATCTGTGTCTTTTGTGTCTTTAATTCCATTAGTGTATGCATATATATATATATATATATATATATATATATATATATATATATGAGTGAACCAGAGTTTAGTGTTTAGCATGTGATATTTTCCTTATTAATTGATTGGATAGATTGAATAGATTGTCCTTCCTTTTATGTCACTTCTAATTAGTTTTAGTTCAAAGTTACTTTATCAGATATTTGGATGGCAGTGCCTACTTACTTCTTGATCCCATTTGCTTGGAATACTTTTTCCATTCTTTCATATTTAAGGTGGCCTCTATCTCTAAAGCTAATATGAGATTTTGAATAGATAACAGATTAGCCATTCATCTAGCCTGTGCCTTTTGCTTGGAGAGTCGAGGCCAATAATATTTATAGTTACTGTCGAAAGATGTGTGTGGATTGTAGTCACTTTAATATGTTAGCTGTGCTCTAAATTTTCTTAAGTTATAGATTAATTTTCTTTCTTTAGTCTCTTAGTGACATTCATTTTGCTCCCTTAGCTTGAAGTATTGATTCCTGTACACTATTTAGTGTTTTTTTTTTTATGTTTTTGGTATGAATTTTTTAAGGCTGTTTGAATCATGAAAAGTTTTTCTTTCTCTTTCACCTACTGCTGATAATTTTTATTGGGTATGGTAGGCTAAGTTCACACTTGTGACCTTTCTGAACTTGGGGTACATTACTCCATGGTCTTCTGGGTTTCACCATTTTCACTGAGAATAACGTGTTAGTTGATGGCTTTTCCTATCTATCTGACTTGTGTTTTTTCCCTTCCAGCTTCAATATTTTTCTTTGTTCTGTTTTTCTAATGTTTTAACTATGTTGTGTTGTGGGGTGTTTCCTGTTTTGTCTTGTCTATTTGGAGTTCTGTGTACTTCTCATGTTTGTAGAGGTATGTCCATTCTTAGTTTAAGAAAGTTTTCTTCTATAAGCTAGTTAAAGAAATCTGATTTATGCCTTTGATCTTGGACTGTTCTACCTTATCTATGCCTATAATTCCGATATTTAGTTTTTATAGTGTCCCACATTGTCTTGATGGTCCTTTCCTATTATTTTTATATCTTTTCTTGTTCTTTGACTATTTTGTCTAAATCAGCAGTTCTCAACCTGTGGGTCAGGATCCCTTTTGGGGTCAAAACCCCTTCATGGGTGCTGCCTAAAATCACTTACATATCAGATATTTACACTATGATTCATAACAGTAGCAAAATTACAGTTATAAAGTAGCAATGGAAATAATTTTATTATGTTTATGTTTGGGAGTTCACTACAGAATGAGAAGCCTGTTAAAGGGCCACAGTACTATGAAGTTTGAGAACTACTGATCTAGAGCCTCTGCTTAATCTTTGAGTCCTCACATTCTGCTTGGTTCATTCCACTGCGACGTCTTTCCCCTGAGTCTTCTCCTTAGGACACTGAGGTTCTTTTTCAATACTATCTTAATTTTAGCGTGTGTTTTCGTCAATGTTTCTACCTCTTTATTGAATTCAGTTTTCAAGTTCTGGATTGTCATTTCATTCAACCATGCATTTTCATTTTCTTGACCGTCACTCAAATATTTATTGTTAGCCCCTTCGAGTTTAACGGAGTGTTTGCTCTGCCTTCTTTCAACTCCTTTAATTCTTTGATGAGGTTTAGGATAATTCTTTGAAATTCCATTCTGGTGTTCATCTACTTAGTTGTAGTTAGAGAATACTTTTGTATAGAACTTGAAGGGTTTTGAGAGAGGTGCTGTTCCAGCCATTTATGTTGTTTTTGTGATGGATCCTGGGCATGTGGATCTTTTTGTTTGCTTGTGCACCTATTATGATGATAATCTGCCCTGTCTCAGATTGTGTCACTGCAAAGGATGTGTAGACATGAGCTAGAAAGCCTGCTGACTGAACAGCTTAATTAGACCACACACAGATGGCACCCAATCCCTGGGACAAGAGCTACGCCTGGAAATTCGAGGGCAGGGTGAGTGGGTGGGGGAACACCCTCATAGAAGCAGGGGGAGGGGAATAGGATAGGGGGCTTCGGGAGCGGGGACTGGGAAAAAGAATAACATTTGAAATGTAAATAAAGAAAATATCTAATTTTTAAAAACAAAAACCAAAACCAAAATGAGCAGAGGGAAGGATGGGTGAGAAAAGAATGGTCTCAGCAGCCAAAGGTGGTTCTTAAAGAAAGTAGGTTCAAAGGTTACCAATCAGGAGCTGGACTTGTGAGTGTGGGCGTGGCTACAGGCACGGGAATTTGGGGCTCAATGAGGGTCATAGAAGATGAGGAAAAGAGGACGAAACTTACTTACCCTCAAAGGTATCTTGGGATACCTAGAAGGTTTGCGGGCCATGATCTGAAAACAGGCTTATGGGTTTGTTAATGGCTATGGGTTGGGAAAGGGAAGTGTAATTTACCCAGGAAAGGTGACTACCAAACAAAGAGGGTCCGTGGAACTTGGCTCACCTCGTAATTTATAATTTGTTATTGATAAATCTCATTTTTGCTTAAATTAAAAATGTTGATTATTAAAATCCCACAGTAACATTGAAACACACACACATATATATACATATATATATATATGAATTTGTACAAAACTCTCATAAAATACAAGAAACCTACTAGTCAAAACTTAACCTAATTTTGTTACTCTAATGGTGAATTCTATAAAATTTCAATTTCTAAATGGGAAGGGAGGCAGTAAGAGAAATTAAAATTTAATAAAAGTCTGTTGAAAGTTAGGCAGTTCCTAGCAATTTATGTCCTTAAGTCACTGTGGTTTACAAACACATTTGCAATAATGTCCTTGAAGTTATCATGCAAACAACCAGAAGTTGTTCTTGAAGCTAACTTGTACACAGTACTGTTTCCCAACCTAATGCCTTCTCTGTCCCAGTTTCCCCATCCGCATCCATATCAGTATCTGCATACACGTCTGTATCTAGCATTGCCTCACAATGCTCAGCCTTAACCCCAGAGTTTGTTAGACTTGCTTATCATCACATCTCTGAGAGGATCAAGTACCAGGGTCACTTTGCAATGTGAGCCCCAAGTTGACTTCTAAAAAGGTGTGCTCAGCTCCATGGTCTCAAATCCTGAGTTACTACATGCCAAATATTCTTTTCCCATTTCCTCTGGATGGCAAACTTCATACAGATAGGCATTTCAACTAGCCATGTCTGGAAAGCAGTGTGTTGCCATGACCGTAGGCTGCAGCTTGTACTATGAACACAAAAACCTTTGATACCTAGAGGAGTATTAAATGTATCTGAGAGGTTTCAATTTTACACTAAATCAGTGTTTCAATTCTTAGTTGCTGGATTTTTCAAACTGTTTACAGATGAAAAGAACTCTGTGGGCATTGAACCATTCGATCCATTTTGGTTAGAAGTATGATATTTTCATTTCTAACAAAAGTGCCTGTAGATCCCAAGGCAGCCTCATGCTGGGTTTTCTTTAATGTAAATTACCCCCGTGGACTGCTACTTAAAAAGTTCAGCCAATATATAAATTTCCTGTTCCCTGCAGTCCTTCTGAGGGCATTTTCTACAATCTAGCAAAACCCAGCTCGCTGTAATCAGATTCCTATGTTTAAAACAAGAGATGTAAGGGAGTGGATTTACGGCAGCTGAGCCGCCAGCGATGGCAAGAGTGGAGCGGTAACACAATGCTGCGCACAGCTGGCTGAAACTTTGAAATCTTTGAATTCTCATTGGTAATCAAAGAGAAAATGGAGGAAAGAAACCACGGGATAATAGTTGAGCTGCTGCAGTTACCAACAGCAGAGGGAACAAGAACGATGTCAATGTGCCCAAAGAGCCAGACCCGTACCAGTATTTATCTGAACTCAGGGAAGTGCGCATGTGTGCAGAAAGCACATTGGAAGGTCAGAGATTCACAGAATCCTGGCGCAAACAAGTAATAGCAGTCTACTCTAAGAAAACCTCCTTTATCCAAATCCGTGTCTCCGCAACAGGGAGAACAAGCAGCCCATAGGCTGTTGTGGTTAGAAGTGTGCAATCTCTTATCAAAGTGTGGGAGGGCAAAGCAAAAGGGACCCTGGATGATGCTTTTTGGACTCCTTTGTGTGAGCAGCTTTGCTTCACTGATCACCCCCTGCCGTGATGCTCTCTGAGGCCCCACTACAAGTGCATCCTGACCAAGCCAAACAACCCTGACCAAAAACCTTTGAAAACGTGAACACAAACCAACTCTCCCTCCTTTTAAGTTGTTTACCGTATCTATTTTATCACCAGAAAGGAAAACTAATTAAGAATGCAGACTAATCAGAATGCCCAATAATCAGGACACTTTCTTGAGCTTTTAGGACACAAAAGGCAGTGAACTTGTTACTTCCGAATACTCTCAAGTCACAATGGATCACATGTTCTGTTGCAGACAAATCGCTCTTCACTCTTATTCTTCTATTGGAATTCCTGCTGCAGTTTGTTAAAGGTTGGCAGTTGGCTCGCTAGGAAATGGCCTGGAGCTTGTCATTCATTTCTTTAAATCAGAGAACACCTATGGGGAGGTAATAGGACCTGCTAAATTGATGGACTCTAACAAAGCCCCATTCAGGAAATAAAGATGATTTAATTATCAGTCAAGTGTATAAGGTTAAGATTAGATAGTTTCAAGATACCCTGGAGGAGTTTAGAATGTTAGGTTTCACCTTTTTGAGACAAAGCTAACTATATGAGTTGTAATAACTGTTCTTACAGTAGTCATGTTTATATGTTTACACAATTTTCTATGATATGGGATCATTACATATTTATTCGTATGCTCTTCTCTCAATAGATACCATATGATTTAGCACCTGTTGATTGCCGACTGCAGTTGGAGAGTCAATCAGCTCTCTATTGGCTGAGAACATCTTTGAAATGGTTTGCACACCAGTGCTGACCATCCTTCCATCTGAGAGTAAACCATTCTCCTTCTCTGAACTACAAACTCTACAGATGTTCCAATTAATCATCGTTTGATCCGCTATTGATAGAAATTTTCAGGTTGAGTGTTTTTTTGTTTGCTTGTTTTGTTTTTTGTTGTTTTGGTTTTTTGGTTTTTTCGAGACAAGGTTTCTCTATATAGCCCTGGACGTCCTGGAACTCACTTGGTAGACCAGGCTGGCCTTGAACTCAGAAATCCGCCTGCCTCTGCCTCCAAAGTGCTGGGATTAAAGGCGTGCGCCACCTCCGCCCAGCTTCAGGTTGAGGTTTTAAACCATGCCATGTAGGAACATAGAATTTCTTTACAAATGAAATAATGAGATCTTGCTTGAATCCTTCAGTAATATTTTAGATATTTCTTTATTTCAGGCTTGTTTACTTTTCTTGTGAAGTTTTTGTCTAAGTGTCACATAGTCTCAATACAGCAGCTATTTCGTATATGGTGACATGAATATTCTGATCAGTTTTTATTTTGTTCAGTTTCATAAATAAGTAATGTTTACCATCAAAATGGTTTTATTAACTATGACTATAAAGGAATAAGCTATCTCCAAAGAGAAAAGCTTAAAATAAACTTTATTACTTCATCTTCTGGCTTTGGGTAGCATAAATTCAAGAAGATCTAGATTGGCAAGTTATTTCATGACATGGTATCAGCTAAAATCATCAGGGATACAACCCTGAAAACACAAATCAAGTTGGTGAACCCAGGACAACTTCACTTACAAACTTGATATCTAAACAAGAATGGTTAAATGACGGACTTGACTCACTGGGATCTCCCTCTGTGCTTTTATTCTTGGGAGTCTGTACACATTGTCTACTTCACAGGATATTTGTATTTTTATATCTGATGGCTTAGAACTCCAAGATACCAGGATGAACGTTGGTAGTCCTTCTAGAAGGCTGAGCTCAGTGTGACGCTACGCTTACCAGGCACTAGGGATTAAGTGTCTGCAGGTCTGTTTAGATGTAATGGTATCCTTTTTAAAAATTGAAATAAAGGTGAAACAAAGATATTAATACAATTTCCTAAAAGAAAACATCTTCTGTGTTAGATAGTAGAGTAAAAGCCATATTCGTGCAATCAGATGGAAAGAATAGACTAAAATAATAGGTTCTGTTTATCTATGATAATGATCTAAAGAAAAGGCTAGGTGAAAATCCTACCAGTGTCCAGTCATGCCATTCTGATCACATTGGATTGAGACAATGTGATGGGAAAAGAAATGCTTTCATAGCTGGGTACCAGGCAAGCCAGGTGGTAGCCCACGCTGTGGAAACACGGTAAGAGACTAGATATGGCACTCATGCAGAGGAAACACAAGCAGAGAGAGCTGTGGAGGTAACAGCTAAAGTGTGGAACAAGAGCCAGCGTTAACAACAGGAGATAGTCACCTCAGCCCCTGCCTTTCACTGGGCAAGCTACAAAGAATTATGCAGTGTGCTGCAGAACTTGGCACACAATCTTTATGGGTTCAGAGAAGATAAATATGATCACAAGGGCCTTCTACACCCCCTTAGCCTCAGTCTCAGAAAACCCTGCATGCAGAAAGAGTAATCCAGAAAAATACAGACAAGGTTAGTTGGGCAACTGACCAGGGGACTCTGGCAGAAAGTTGATTTCAGGCACAGTACTTCTTATCTGGAAGGACACACTGACTTGTTTGCAAATGCTGAGACCAGAAGCCCTCTTCCCACCCTGTGAACACTTATGAAAAAGACAATCCAAGGGGAATGAGAAGATGCAAAATTTCAATGAGGCAGGACTGCTGACTGGGGTTATAATACCTTCTTTTTCATTTCACTGCATTTAAAATTACACATTGTACATTAATTGTTCAGTTTTGTTTTAACATGTATCTCATGGATAATTTACATCTGCTTTTACATATGTTCTTTCTCTCATCGACTCCACAACATTTTCTCCTCTTACCTGTGACACATCTAATCCATATTCTGTCCTTCTCTGTCATACTTAGCTCCATCTTTTCTATTCCCCTCTCATTTCATTTCTTAAATACTGATACTTTTAGCCCTAACAATAAAATAAAAACACAAAAACTCTATCTTCCCCAACCCACACCTGAGCACTATCTTTGAGCCTTATCAGAGACACATGAGAAATACCCAGTGCCTTCTATTTCAAGTTAACACCAAAGATGCTGTCAACTTCTTGTATCTGTTACTGCAGTCATCTTTCCCACTAAAAAGCAGTAAAGAACATAAATCCTACTGAAGACTAGCATAAAGTCAAACAAATAAAGAGAATGGGGAAAAGGATTGGGGTGGTAATCCAACCCAGGGAATGCATAAAACACAACAGAGAAACACAAAAATATGAGACAGTAATCTACTATGACACTTCAATGAGCTCATAACTCCTCAAGACCAGAAACCAAAGATAATGAGATATCTGCAAAGCCAGAAAAAGAACTCAGAGTCCTCTTTAAGGACTGCACGAAAAGACCCAAGCAGATGAGGGAAACAAGGAAATGAGTTCACATTCTAGAAATCAAAGCTAGAAAAGAGGATGGCAAAAATTAAAACATGAAGAAATTTTAACAAGAAAATTGAACTAAAAAAAACAAAATTCTGGAAGTAAAATCTGCAATCAAATAAAAGTACCATGGAAAGCATTCCCAACAGACAAGACCAAGCCTAAGAGCAAATTCCAGGGCTAGTGACATGGCCAGGACAATGATATATTCATATTTTAAATGACTAGACCAGGGAGAAGATTCAGTGGCCAAAATGCTTGCTGCACAAGTGTAATTACTGGGTCATTAGAAACTGTGTGAAAGCAAGCATATTGGTGCACACATCTTTCACTTTAGTACCTCTACAGAAAGGAAGAAAGCAGAAATGGAAATCTGGAGAAAACCATCAACCAGCTAGCCTTGTATATACAAGGAAAGAAACAAGAGACTCTGTCCCAAACAATGTGGTAAATCCGGATTGAAATCCAAAGTTGTCTTCTGACCTCCCAACATGTGCTGTGCCGTTTGCATGAGCATACACAGATGCACTAATATGCACATGTATACATCTATAGCTATACACAAAGGATTTTTAAGACGAAAGAAAGAAAATACAAAAGAGCATATCGAAACTCTAGATAATTTTAGCAAATGTTAAAGAGACCAAAACTAAGAATCTATGAGCTGAGATTAAAGATTAAAGGCATCGTCAATTATTCATTGAGTGTATAGCATAAAAATCTCCCAAACCTAGAAAAATGTACATCTAAACATAAGGAACATTTAGAAGCCCAAAATAAAAGTATGAGCACGAAAAAAAATATTTATGACATATCATAGTGAGGAAATCAGAAAGCATAGTGAGCAAAGCAAAGACACAATATTAAAATAGAAACCAACGTATTTGCAAAGGCAAAGATATAGGAATGACCATCAGATCTCTCATCAAGGAGCCTAGGAGCTAAGAAAGTAGAGAAAAATATATTTCTAAGCCAAGAATGTAAATAACTGTTGTCCAACATTACTAAACTCAGAAAAGTTATCACCTCTTAAAGTAGATGTAGAAAGAACTCTTTAACACAAGCACAAATTAATACAAAGCATATTAACCCATATCAGTAATATGGGAGATTAATTTAACGGTTGCTGCATACAAGGAAGATAGAAAGCCTCACCCATGAAAACAAAGCAAAGAATCCATTTTATGACAGAAATATTTTTTAAAAGAAGACAAAAAAGGTGAGATGGAAAAGAATTCATCATATCCAACATACAGACAAGCAAATTCCCAATAAGAATGTGTGTGTGTGTGTGTGTGTGTGTGTGTGTGTGTGTGTGTGTGTGTGTGTAAAATATCAAAGAAACTTCAGAGCTAATTATGTCAGGATCAATTATAAATAAAGGAAATTATATCCCATCTAACTGATAAGGAATACACATTATTTTGAGCAGCACAAAGAAACTTGCCTAAAATTAGTCACATTAGAAGCCACAAAGTAATCCCTATGAAGTAGAAAAATATTGAATTCTATCATATCAGATCACAGTAGAGTAAAACTACAAATCAAAAGCAAGAGAAATCACAGAGTTTACAGAATAACTTGACTTTGAATGAACAATGAGTTACTGAAGAAATGTAAGAAAAATTTTAAAGATGGATTTAGAATAGATTAATTTCTGAAAAGATAAACTAGATTAAAAAACAAAAACAAAAAACAAAACCTTATCTAACCAACCTAAAAAGAAGATGGTCCTGGTTAATAAAATTAGAAATGGGAGCCATTGCAATAGACTGGAAGAAAACCCAGAGTTCTCAGGATGTAGGCCTGATTCTTGGTCAGAATATCACATGGAGCATCCTAGCCCAGATCCTCACAGAATCCTTGTTGCCCTCTGAAACCTCCCAAGCTGGACCTCTATGGTTCACATTTCTCTCAGCACTCTTGTCTGCTAAGCATTTTATAAGCCCTAAGTTCAAAATCTCCCTCTATATTCCTCACACAAATCTGCCCTACATACCGAGTCCACACAATAAGGTTTACCACAACAACAGCTCCACTTCTTAGTACCAGTTTTGGTTTTGTTGTTGTTGTTGTTGTTGTTTTGTATTTGTTCCTGTTTATGTTGATGAGATAGAATACCTTCACAAGAGCAAATTAAGGTGAGAGGATTTATTTTGACTTAGTTTGAGAGTGTAGCCCCTCATGGTGGGAAAGTCACAGGTGCAGGCAGCTCATCACATTACATCCACAGTCCAGAAGCAGAGAGTGATAAATGTCTGTGCTCAGTTCACTCTCTCCTTTTTATTCAGTCTGGGATACCAGCCCATAAAACAGCACTACACATACTTAAGGCAATTCTTTCAACCTAACCGATTCCAATAAGCCCCATATACATGTGCAAAGATTTGTTTCTATAGTGATTCTATATCCCATGATATTGACCATTAACCATCCCTTCATTTAAAAGAGCATTGATGGAAGGAGTTACAGAGACAACGTTTGGGGCTGAGACAAAAGGATGGACCATCTAGAGACTGCCATATCCAGGGATCCATCCCGTAATCAGCTTCCAAACACTGACACCATTGCATACACTAGCAAGATTTTGCTGAAAGGACCCTGATATAGCTGTCTCTTGTGAGACTATGCCTGGGCCTAGCAAACACAGAAGTGGATGCTCACAGTCAGCTATTGGATGGATCACAGGGCCCCCAATGGAGGAGCTAGAGAAAGTACCCAAGGAGCTAAAGGGAACTGCAACCCTATAGGTGGAAGAACAATATGAACTAACCAGTACCCTGGAGCTCTTGTCTCTAGCTGCATATGTATCAAAAGATGGCCTAGTTGGCCATCACTGGAAAGAGAGGCCCATTGGACTTGCAAACTTTATATGTCCCAGTACAGGGGAACACCAGGGCCAAAAAGTGGGAGTGGGTGGGTAGGGGAGTGGGGGCTAGGGTATGGGGGAATTTTGGGATAGCACTGGAAATGTAAATGAGGAAAATACCTAATTAAAAAAAAAGCATTGAGAACAAAAACCGCATCATTGTCTCCATAAACACAGAAAGCTCATGACAAAGATCAATATGACTTGGTGATAAAAGTCCTGAAGACATTAGGGACAGGGAGAATATGCCACAGTATAATAAAGGATATATAAACAAAGCTGTAGCACGGTGAATGGGGAAAAGAAAGCATAACCTTTAAAACATGGACTGATCCAACAGTAGCAATCTCTCCATTGTTCTTAAAAATAGCACTCAAAATTTTGCAAGAAATATAAAACAAAAGAGAAAAATAAAAGAGGCATATACAGGAAAATAAGTCACATTATGCCTTCTTGTACATGACATAATCTAATACAGAAAAGCCCTACAAACTCCACCAGAAAACTCTGAGACACTATTAAAAAAAAAAGTTCACCCCAGTAACACTTCCTCCAAAAAAGCCACATCTTCTCCAACAAGGCCACTAATAGTGCCAATTCCTGGTAACCACACATTCCAATCTATGGGACCCATTCTTATTCAAACCATCACACTTGAAATATCCCCAAAAGAAGTCATATTCTACTCCACAAATAGGCTTAAATATGTTTATTGTCACTCTTTTCATAATTCACTCTATTCTAGGTGAGGAAATGGAAACAAGCTAAATGTTCTTCAACTAATGAATAGATAATGAATATGTGGTTCATATACACAGTGGAATACTATATATTTTTATAAAGAAAAATGAAATCCTGAGATTTCCAGGTAAGTGGAAGGAAACAAAACAGACCTAGTGAAGTAACTCAGAGCCTCTTGAGTTTACGTCCTTGTGAATCCTAGTTCTGAATTGTTAGGTGTGAGTATATAACCTGGTAAAACCATAGAAGCCAAGAAAGTTAAGGTATCATGGAGGTTGGGAGGGAAAGTAGCTCTAGAGTAGATCTAGAGTGAGTGGCAGTAGAACAGAGGCGCTCACAAGGGGAAAATGAGGTAAAATTGGGGACTTTAACTGTTGAAGTGGAAAAAGAACAATACAGAGAGACAGGGGACAAGAAAAAGCAAATTACATACAAAAACATACAAAAACAAAATAAGGGTTTTTGAAAACTCCATGTAGAAATGTTATTTTATGTTTATTTAAGAATATATGTATAATATTGTGTGTGTGTGTGTACATACATTATATGAAGTTATACTACTTGAAATGATAATGTTTTCACAAGAGCTATAGAGCATCTACAAAAACCTCAGTGCCAGGTATAGAAAGCTTCACTGAGTTATTGGCCAGTGCATAATGGACACAAAGAGTGAGTAGAAGAAGAGATGTGGGCTTGAGAATTCAGAGAATTAGACTGATTGTTCATGGAAGGTTCCCAGGAAGCTCTTCCATAGAGGTGGGCTGACATTAACTATTAGGCTTTTCAAGCACATCACAGTAACCAGCCTAAATGATATGTCATTGATACACCAACTGCTATAGCATACCCCAAGAGTTAGGTGTCATACAAAAAAGCATTCCTAAGGAAGGAAGACACATATATCATCAAAAACTGTTGAGGTATGTCTTAGTTAGGGTTTTACTGCTGTGAACAGACAACCATGACCAAGGCAAGTCTTATAAAGGACAACATTGATCCATTTAGATTTGACCTTAGTACAAGGAGATAAGTATGGATCGATTCGCATTCTTCTACATGATAACAACCAGTTGTGCCAGCACCAATTGTTGAAAATGCTGTCTTTCTTCCACTGGATGGTTTTAGCTCCCTTGTCGAAGATCAAGTGACCATAGGTGTGTGGGTTCATTTCTGGGTCTTCAATTCTATTCCATTGGTCTACTTGTCTGTCTCTATACCAGTACCATGCAGTTTTTACCACAATTGCTCTGTAGTAAAGCTTTAGGTCAGGCATGGTGATTCCACCAGAGGTTCTTTTATCCTTGAGAAGACTTTTTGCTATCCTAGGTTTTTTGTTATTCCAGATGAATTTGCAAATTGCTCCTTCTAATTCGTTGAAGAATTGAGTTGGAATTTTGATGGGGATTGCATTGAATCTGTAGATTGCTTTTGGCAAGATAGCCATTTTTACAATGTTGATCCTGCCAATCCATGAGCATGGGAGATCTTTCCATCTTCTGAGATCTTCTTTAATTTCTTTCTTCAGAGACTTGAAGTTTTTATCATACAGATCTTTCACTTCCTTAGTTAGAGTTACTCCGAGATATTTTATATTATTTGTGACTATTGAGAAGGGTGTTGTTTCCCTAATTTCTTTCTCAGCCTGTTTATTCTTTGTGTAGAGAAAGGCCATTGACTTGTTTGAGTTAATTTTATATCCAGCTACTTTACCGAAGCTGTTTATCAGGTTTAGGAGTTCTCTGGTGGAATTTTTAGGGTCACTTATATATACTATCATATCATCTGCAAAGAGTGATATTTTGACTTCATCTTTTCCAATTTGTATCCCCTTGATCTCCTTTTGTTGTCAAATTGCTCTGGCTAGGACTTCAAGTACTATGTTGAATAGGTAGAGAGAAAGTGGGCAGCCTTGTCTAGTCCCTGATTTTAGTGGGATTGCTTCCAGCTTCTCACCATATACTTTGATGTTGGCTACTGGTTTGCTGTATATTGCTTTTATCGTGTTTAGGTATGGGCCTTGAATTCCTGATTTTTCCAAGACTTTTATCATGAATGGGTGTTGGATTTTGTCAAATGCTTTCTCTGCATCTAACGAGATGATCATGTGGTTTTTGTCTTTGAGTTTGTTTATATACTGGATTACGTTGATGGATTTCCATATATTGAACCATCCCTGTATCTCTGGGATGAAACCTACTTGGTCAGGATGGATGATTGTTTTGATGTGTTCTTGGATTCGGTTAGCGAGAACTTTATTGAGGATTTTTGCATTGATATTCATAAGGGAAATTATGAGGGGCATCTGGGTTCTTTCCAGCTTCTGGCTATTATAAATAAGGCTGCTATGAACATAGTGGAGCATGTGTCCTTCTTACCGGTTGGAACATCTTCTGGATATATGCCCAGGAGATATAGCGACAGACAAGTAGACCAATGGAATAGAATTGAAGACCCAGAAATGAACCCAC
Organism: Mus musculus; assembly: GCF_000001635.26. Lineage (NCBI taxonomy): Eukaryota > Metazoa > Chordata > Mammalia > Rodentia > Muridae > Mus > Mus musculus. Next base: position 18,265,163 of record NC_000085.6, read on the forward strand.
ACACCTATGGTCACTTGATCTTTGACAAGGGAGCAAAAACCATCCAGTGGAAAAAAAGACAGCATCTTCAACAAATGGTGCTGGCACAACTGGCGGTTATCATGTAGAAGAATTCGAATTGATCCATTCCTATCTCCTTGTACTAAGGTCAAATCTAAGTGGATTAAGGAACTCCACATAAAACCAGAGACACTGAAACTTATTGAGGAGAAAGTAGGGAAAACCCTCGAAGATATGGGCACAGGGGAAAAATTCCTGAATAGAACAGCAATGGCTTGTGCTGTAAGATCGAGAATTGACAAATGGGACCTCATGAAACTGCAAAGCAAAAGACATCGTCAATAAGACAAAAAGGCCACCAAAAGATTGGGAAAGGACCTTTACCTATCCTAAATCAGATAGGGGACTAATATCCAACATATATAAAGAACTCAAGAAGGTGGACTTCAGAAAATCAAATAACCCCATTAAAAAATGGGGCTCAGAACTGAACAAAGAATTCTCACCTGAGGAATACCGAATGGCAGAGAAGCACCTGAAAAAATGTTCAACATCCTTAATCATCAGGGAAATGCAAATCAAAACAACCCTGAGATTCCACCTCACACCAATCAGAATGTCTAAGATCAAAAATTCAGGTGACAGCAGATGCTGGCAAGGATGTGGAGAAAGAGGAACACTCCTCCATTGTTGGTGGGAGTGCAGGCTTGTACAACCACTCTGGAAATCAGTCTGGCAGTTCCTCAGAAAATTGGACATAGTACTACCGGAGGATCCAGCAATACCTCTCCTGGGCATATATCCAGAAGATGCCCCAACTGGTAAGAAGGACACATGCTCCACTATGTTCATAGCAGCCTTATTTATAATAGCCAGAAGCTGGAAAGAACCCAGATGCCCCTCAACAGAGGAATGGATACAGAAAATGTGGTACATCTACACAATGGAGTACTACTCAGCTATTAAAAAGAATGAATTTATGAAATTCCTAGGCAAATGGATGGACCTGGAGGGCATCATCCTGAGTGAGGTAACACATTCACAAAAGAACTCACACAATATGTACTCACTGATAAGTGGATATTAGCCCAAAACCTAGGATACCCAAGATATAAGATACAATTTCCTAAACACATGAAACTCAAGAAAAATGAAGACTGAAGTGTGGACGCTATGCCCCTCCTTAGAAGTGGGAACAAAACACCCTTGGAAGGAGTTACAGAGACAAAGTTTGGAGCTGAGATGAAAGGATGGACCATGTAGAGACTGCCATATCCAGGGATCCACCCCATAAACAACATCCAAACGCTGACACCATTGCATACACTAGCAAGATTTTATCAAAAGGTCCCAGATGTAGCTGTCTCTTGTGAGACTATGCCGGGGCCTAGCAAACACAGAAGTGGATGCTCACAGTCAGCTAATGGATGGATCACAGGGCTCCCAATGGAGGAGCTAGAGAAAGTACCCAAGGAGCTAAAGGGATCTGCAACCCTATAGGTGGAACAACATTATGAAATAACCAGTACCCCGGAGCTCTTGGCTCTAGCTGCATATGTACCAAAAGATGGCCTAGTCGGCCATCACTGGAAAGAGAGGCCCATTGGACACACAAACTTTATATGCCCCAGAACAGGGGAACGCCAGGGCCAAAAAGGGGGAGTGGGCGGGTAGGGGAGTGGGGGTAGGTGGGTATGGGGGACTTTTGGTATAGCATTGGAAATGTAAATGAGCTAAATACCTAATTAAAAAAAATAAACAATAACACCTTGAAAAAAAATAAATAAAGGACAACATTTAATTAGGGCTGGCTTACAGGTTCAGAGGTTTAGTCCAGTATCATCAAAGCAGGAACATGGCAGCATTTATGCAGGTATGGCACAGGGGAAACTGAGAGTTCTACATCTTCATCTGAAAGCTGCTAGCAGAAGACTGGCTTCCAGGCAGCTAGGGTGAGGGTCTTAAGCCCACACCCACAGTGACACCTACTCCAACAAGGCCACACCTCCTCATAGTGCCACTCCCTGAGCCAAGCATATACAAACCATCACAAGGTGTTGTCACTAGTAAGAGGAAATGCTTGCAAGATCTCTACTTTGATAACCTGTTCACACTTCGTCAAACAGTGCGTCAAACAGTGCCCAGTGTTTAGATATCTCTGCCTCATTGACAGCTCCTATTACTTTTTAGTGTTTTGGTTTTGTTCATGGTAGCCTACAGAGTGTCTGATATTTTATTGGGGTTTTGGTTTTCATCTCCTTGATTCTTAATGGATGTTGAGTGCCCTTTCATATGCCTGCTGGATATTGTGTGCCTTTATCTGGAAAAAATGTCTATTCAAGTCTTTTGCCCATTTTTCAACTAGGCTGACTCTTTTCTGATTGAAATACCTTACGTATTTTAGATAATCTCTTATAACATAGATTTTTTTTTGCAAATACTTGCTGTAGGTTACCTTCTCCTCTGTTGATGGTTTCTTTTGCTCAACAGACACATTGGGTTGGACATAGAACTACCATATGACCAAGCAATCAAACTGAGATTTGAAAATGGATCTTAAGACATCATTTCCACTCCATGTCCATTACATTATCATTCACAGAAGCCAATACATGAGAACAAACTTCATGGCTAGTCTCAGATAAATGGCACACAGTTGGCACACAGCAGAGACAGTTCTTCTGACAGTTCCTGGCAGGATACTGTCTGTATACAGAGTGTCTGTGCAACAAGCCTACAGATCATCTGTCTCACTATTTTGAAGTTTCCTAGAGCTGACATACCCTGAGCCCCACATGAACACCTCCAAAAATAAATGATGCTGATGACATTGCTGGGCTGCACACAGGGGACTGACCTCTTGCTATGTGCTTTTACTACAATGAAGATATGGGAAATGGATTCTTGGTATCAAAAAATAAGCATACATAACAATTGCTAATATTTTAATATTTAAGGTACTAAATCTTGTTTCACATGCCCAAAGTCTCTAGTGGCCTGGATGATATAAACATATCATGATATGCTATAACTGAAAGCTTCCCCTCACACCCATCTCAATATAAGATTCAAAATAGCTATAACATTGTGAATTTTTTTTTTACTTTTATCAAGTCTATCAAACAAAATGAAAAGAGGTTTATTTAGTTTTATGGGGGACTATTTATTTGCCTTAAGTTAAGGATCTATCTGGTCATATAGCATGTCAGATAATATTTTAGTGACATTGTTAATATCCAATGAGATTATTGTCTTAAGGGTGACCTCTGTAGAATCACTCGGTTTAACATTGTCTTTATTCCTACAAGCATCCCTCATCAATCCAAACCAAGGATCTCCAACTTCTATCCCAACTCTGATTCCAGTCCTCAAAAACCAAACCAAGCAACCAATTGTTAACCACAGTTGCTTGTTTCATCTCTTCCTGTCTCATTTGGATATGTGACCCCATTCCAGCTTCTAGAACACAGAGAGGAAAGATTTTGCGATGTTTGGGACTGATCTTTAAAGTTTCCCACAAAGCTATCATCTTTGCTTTCCCCAGGAGTGGATAAAAGCCAAAGTATATCCAGTTCTACAGAGCTACAAGGGGGAAAGCCTGGATACTTGAATCCTCTGGATCCTGGAGAAAGAACTGCCAGCAAAGGATGCCCACCGAACACAAACAACAGGCAACATAGATGGAAAGTAAATTGACTTCTGCTCAAAGCTATGGAAATTAAATGTTTACTTTATACTAAAGCACTCTCCAGCCCCCTCTATATGATAAAGCAGCCCAGATAATGTGATTTATCACATGAGTGTGGTGCATCTTTATTAAAGAACACCAGAGTTCCATGATTTTATATCAGTGTGTTTTACTGGATAGAGTTATCTCAAAGTTGCATAAAGAATTTGGGCTGGGTGAGGGATCACCCTTACAGAAGCAGGGGGAGGGAGGATAGGGTAGTGGGTTTCTGGAGGGGAAACTTGGAAAGGGAATAACATTTGAAATGCAGATAAAGAAAATATCCAATAAAAAGAAAGAAAAAGGAACTTGGGCTTGCCAAGGATCGCTTCAAAGCTTCTACCAGGCATCTTCAATGTGACCCTGCACATCACAGGATTTCCTTTCCTCTGAGGGGCACATGGCATCATACAATAAGATTTGACAGTGACTTCATGGTTATTAAGTCTAAAGACAGGGATTGTTGCAGCCTCAGAGTAGTCATATAGAGTATTTTTCTACATTACTAAAGTCGGCTAACTTCAAGAGAGTACATGGCTAAGCACAGGATGGCCAGACACTTAGAGTTTATCTTACATGAATCTTAGTCCCAAAGTGACACACCCATTACTCCTTAGCTGAACCTTCTACCTTTGAGTAAATAACTCTTCTAGCCTCATATTTAAAATGGTATTTACCAGTTGCTTTTTAGACAGAGTTATAAATGACGCTTAACAAACCCATTGATGTGATTCTTGCCCCCTGACTAGTCAGGCTGTTTTCAAAAAAGGACAGCAGCAGAGACAGTTCTTCTGACAGTTCCTGGCAGGATACTGTCTGTATACAGAGTGTCTGTGCAACAAGCCTACAGATCATCTGTCTCACTATTTTGAAGTTTCCTAGAGCTGACATACCCTGAGCCCCACATGAACACCTCCAAAAATAAATGATAAATCTCGGTAGCAACCTGCTGCGAGTGACAATGATAATAATAACAATTCCTTGTGTTACTTTAAATTGAAAGGCCCAGTCATCTTTCTGAATGTTTGATTCTGTTTTTTTTTCTTCAAAAAGTGTACTTTTCCACCTCTGCATGCTCTATTTCTAACCACCAACTGATATTCAGTATCATTTAAAAGTCTGTTCTGATATCGGCATACCGCTGTGCCTGGATATGCCTATGTATGTACTCCTGAGTTACACTGTGACCTTACACATTATTTAGCAGCCAGATTTTTAGCATTGAAACCTGCCAAAGAGCAGCACTAATGCCTACTCATAGCTAAATGAAGAACTGGTTTCATGCCATATAAGAGTAGGGTCTGATTTCAGCTCTGCCACCACTGTGTGACCCTGAGTAAGACTCTTATGCTTTCTCTATCTGAAATGTCTAGTGATGGTTCTGTGTGGTCAGGAGATTAAGATGATATAAAAGTGCATTAACTCAGTGTGTGACCCATTGTAAACATTCAACAAAACGCTGTGGGGTGTTACTAGCCTAGGAATATTCCAAACTGTGGAGAAGACCCATTTTCACTGTGTCACCTTTATTTAGATATTCATAGAGAGTGCTGAGGGGTGTGTCTGTTTGCAGTAGGAAGAGGTAGGTAAGGTAGGGTGTGCAGAAAACAAATTTATCCTGGGTACATGACATCTGAGAGTCAAGATTTTGTTTTATTTTGATTTTTGCTTGTTTGTTAGTTTGTTTTTAGAATGGCTATGGATGTTCCTGTTAGATAGATGAAGCCCACTGTCCTAAGGTCAATCCTGAGTTTAAGCTGGGAAAGAAGTGAGGATCCCAATACATGGTATCCTAGCACAAGCCAGCATAGCTACTAAGTCTGGTAAATGTCACCTGGGGAACTATATGTCCATGCATGGAGCATCAGCTCAATCAAAGCTACTGACTTGTAGCTTCTTACGTGCAGGATTAAACCCTTTGAGGCATGAACTGCAAGTTCATCTTCTCACATTTAGCAGAGACATTAGGAAGGCAAGATTGAACAAGGGGAAGAACTTGTACTAAAAGGACTAAGTGCTCCCAGAGGAATCGGAACTCATGTTTGTATCTTGGCCCAGGCTCAGCTTCCAGAAGAGTGAGAGCATCCAGAGGTCTGTAGGGCTGTGTTTTCTACCCTCATCATTTCCTATTTATACTGCCAAAGGCTACATAAACAACATTTTTCTTCTAAGTCTACACTTAATGATGAATGTCATCTCTTTCTTCTCCAAATTTAAGTTACACATATTTTTCCTTACATAGAAAAGATAGGGGAGAGTCAACTACTGTACAGACCTCAAAATACAGCAGGTGTGAGTTGAAAGTCTATCTCTCCCTTTAACTCAACATACCTTGTTCTTGCTGAGTCTTAATTATCTTAAACATGTAAGATGCTATTATGTAGAATGGATGGGCTTTAGGTTAAGTCTTGCATGTAAAACATTAAGCAGAGTATCTGGCTCATAGAGAATATAAGCATTGCTATATTATAGTTACATTATAGCTATATTATGATTTGTGGGTCTCCCTTTTTCTTGAGTGCTCTTGGCCACAAGCCTACAAGGGCAGAGTGAGCAGAAGCTGAGAACAGGGTTACTGCTGTTGTGAGTATGACAGAAGAACTTCTGAGAGACAGTTTCAGGGACACAGCTCTACTTTATTGTTCCAGGGTGTCTTAGTTAGGGTTTCTATTCCTGCACAAACATGACCAAGAAACAGGTTGGGTAAGAAAGGGGTTTTTCGACTTACACTTCCATACTACTATTCATCACCAAGGATATCAGGACTGGAACTCAAGCAGGTCAGAAAGCAGGAGCTGATGCAGAGGCCATGGAGGGATGTTCATTACTGGCTTGCTCAGTCTGCTTTCTTATAGAACCCAAGACTGCCAACCCAGAGATGGTCCCATCTATAAGGGGCCTTTCCGCCTTGATCACTAATTGAGAAAATACCCCACAGCTGGATCTCATGAAGGCACTTCCCCAACTGAAGCTCTTTTCTCTGTGATAACTCCAGACTGTCAAGTTGACACATAAAACCAGCCAGTACACAGGGGTAGGACAAATAAGCATTATTAGGATCCAGATAGAAAGGGCTGATTGGTCATAACAATGTATCTATCATACATGTGGGAAGCTAGAGTGAGACTCAGCTTGCATGCTGATTTATGCAGCACTTCCAGAGATCTCTTTGCATGGTCAGGCTTCAGATAAGGTCAGGCATCTCTGCTCAGAGACACTATCCAAATAATGTTAGACAAAGAAAGGGATGCCCTGGTAAGAAAAGGAATCCTCTGTTTTGCATGGAGCTTGGAGAGCTGTCCAGACACAGTGGACAGTAACCGTCATAGCAGGGTTCTCCAACAATAAATGTTCCTCTTCTCGTTGTCATTTTTCTCTCTCTTCCATTAGCATAAATTCAAAAGAAGCTAGAGGCAAGGTTTCATCATGCATTGCTTTCTCTGGAATTTTAAGCTGAAAAAAAGTAGAAAATGTTTGCTGAGTATATTTATGTTGGATGTAAAGTTTGGCTTTTGTCAGAATGATATTTATATCTCATAGAGACCATCGTTAACTAATTTAGGCAAATGGTAGATTCTTAAGAAAAATGCCTAATCTACCCAACTGAAGGCCAGCTGATTAAACACAACCTGAGAAAGGCAGAGAGGGACCTGGGTTTGAACATTGGAAAGTTAATAAAGAATGTACAAATAAGGAACAAAGAGGAAAAAAGAAGCAATGTCTTTCATAACAAAGTAGTACCTCATTATTTTTACTCCAACCCAAACCAATAACACCAAGTAAACCTGAACTAGATCTTAAGCAAGTATACCCATGATCTCCTTTTAATATGTGATCTGGGTATCATTGCCAAATGAAACTGGTTTAATATGACACATTAAAAACAACTAGGGTAAACCCACTATTACAAAGATGGCATTGGAAACAGGGAGGCTCCTGTTTTCACTGCTTGAGGGACAGTGTCAACTCTGTTTGTCTAGTACACCAGATTCTTGGCCAGACAAACACTAGAGAATGATTCATGAGCTCAAGACCAGTGTCATTGGTGCACTTGATACAGTGGTCATTTCTTTGTACTTAAAGGGTGTTGAGAAGATTTTGTTGGACACAGAAACAGAGAAGGCCAAATGTATGACTACAGCACCATGTATGACTGTAACCCCTCTCTGGCTACCCTGTATGCAGATTACCATGGAAACAAACTCTTGTCCTCATTATCTTCCATCTGTTGATCTGCTGGAATGTTCAGTGAAACCTGAAGCCAGAGGTGAGAGTGCAAGAAAGAATCCTGGTTACTCAGGATGGCCTCCAGACCCCATAGCTAGGTTGAACTATGTGGGCACCAGGGAATGGTCCAGACATACACATGTCCTTCTAATTGTCACAAGAACGCTTCAGTCTTCACACACTCAGCCCACGTGGTAAGAGACAGTAAAATTGAAACCTCATATAATTTCATATTCTACAAGCTGGGAGAGAGCTGGAAGCATTTTCTGCTCGAGCTCATGGATTTCTCAGGGGCTGCTTCTTTTCTCCTTTCCTGGACATCTGAGGTATTCACAGAACATCATTAAAAAATAAGGATCTGGCTTCTGTGACATCTCCTAGGAACAATGACTCTTGTGGCCCAATGCACTGATTCAACCCTGGCCACATGTTCTTCTGCAACATTGTGATTCAAGCTTCATTGCACAGCTTCCAGGGATCAAGACCCAAGCCTGCTCCTGTGGTGTATGGTGTTGACAGAATTATGGCCTCTTTCCTCAGAGTTTCTGAAAATCCCCACAAGGGAAACAGGGGGATTACGAGAGGGCATTACACATGGGCTGTCTTATGAAGCTTCATATGTCCCTGTGTAGACCCCAGAGAGTCTTTTGCAATGTGCAATTGAAGCTACAAGTGTGTCCAACATAAATTTTTCCATCTCTTGGCGAAGCATTAAAATTGTTATTGTAAAACTAATACACATATTACCAGAATATAACTTGCCTGAAGTGCCAGTATTTGCTGCATTCCATAAGAATGGAGAAGTCAGCTCCATTCTCCTCCCTGTAAGTAGGCTGAATTCACAGAAAATTCAAAAGATCAGAGTCTTCGTCCCCAAGTGAACCTTATGGAACACTAAGTTCCAAAATTGGTTCACCATTGCACTCATGATTCATATATAATACTCTACTCATGAAAAAAAAGAAAAACAAGCGAATGTATTTCCAACATGATTTACAAAGCATGAACACAGGATTTGTTGATTTTTATTCACTGTGACTGTGTAATATAATGAGTAGGTGCTACTACTGTACTTATTTTGAGTTCTGATAGTTGACATCTCTCAGTATCATGAAATTTCTAAGTATTAGTACCTAACTCAAAACCTGTGTACTTGGCTATTGATGGCTATTAACCTTTAGACAGTGCCTTGATTTTCATTAAAATAAACCAGTTATTAATAAACCAGTTATTCCAGCACATCTCCTACAAAGTAGGGTGTCACAAAAGTCACCTACCAAACTCCTACCTCTATCACTTAGAGCTATATGTATCATACCACAAAGACAAACCATGAAGCCTCAATAACAACTAAATGCCTCACTGAGAGACTGTTACATGTTCTGATATATTAGGATAGCTTCCAGGGCACATTCTATTAACCCTTCCGTGTGGAGAGTCTATGAATGGTAGGCTGCAGTTCCCCTTGCTCTCGCCTTTCTCAAGGTATAGCTAGTAAGAAGGGAGATGTTCCTATGTCTTTCCCCTGTGAAAAGGGCACTGACATTTCTTCTTTTCTGTTTTAAGACAGGATTTTCCTCTATCCCTGGCTAGTCTGATACTCACAGGAATGAAAACTAGCTAGCCTGGAACTCACAGGTATCCTCCTGCTTTAGGCTTTGGAGTGTTAAGACTATAGGCATGCACCATTGTGCTTAGCTGACATTTTTAGCACAATCAAAATGCCTAGCGTTTCAAAATTGTAGCCCAGGGTTCTAGAGAATGTTCTGAGTTCCCTCAAATTTTTGAAAAACTAAATTCAATGTAAATAACCATATGAGACAGCGTGTGTGCCACTGCCAGCAACACAGCTGCCACCAGGCAGACCATTAGGCAGGGATGAATCTGAATAATTTCATGAGGACTTCCTATCCTGGCCAGCACACCATTTTGCATTAACTCTGGAGAAGGAAAAAGTGGCGATTTATTCTTCATCTCTCTGCTTTAATAGGCAATCATCGTCACAAAGATATAATGTATGGGAGAGGGAATATATGATTGAATAATAATATGATACTAAAATTAATAAAAATGGCCAAGAAATGTGTGTGTGAAGCATAAATTCAGACGAGATAGATTTATCTTTCAAGATTGCTTCTCATTCCTTACAAATTTATCTGACACTGAGACCATCCTGAATTTATTAGTAAATGTGTGATTTAGTTTGCACATGATTTAAGATGAAGGAAATGTGTTCTTACAATCTTCCCTGGATGATGAGGAGTCAACAGGGAATTGGCTCATTTTGTTAGACTGTTTTCACCACGCCATGAGTCATGTCTCTGCCGCGTGCTAAATTCCCCTTCTTGATCCTCTCTCTCCCTGTGGAAAACACAACACACTATAACTCAGGACATATATATGTGTGTGTGTATTTCTGTAAGATCATGTGACTGAGGAGCATCAACCCATAGACATTGGTTCAGGTTCTCTCAGAAACACAGGCCCACATATTCCTGTTTTTCATGACCCCCTTCTCCTTAATGAATAAGTTTGTACTTTCTGTCTTCAGACTTCCTTTTTGGCATGTGATGTGCAGAAAAGGTAAAATGTCCTTATATGTCCTTCAAAATATTAGTTTCTCAATAATTTCCTATTTAAAATGGTTGGCTCACTAAGTAAACTTTTGCCATTTTTTCCTCTCTGAGTTTGTTGTTGGTGTACACTTTTAATATTTCTTTCTGTGTTAATAGTTTTATCAAATAGCTCTATTCAGCTCCCAACTTCATTTGCTTAAATATATCTCTCTTTTCTTCTTGGAAGAAAAAAATATGAGAAAAAAATTTAGTGTAATGTTGCATTTCACAGAGTTAGTGAGAACAGCTAATTAGGAAATCAATTGTATTAGATTTTGGTCCCTGAAAAACATCAGGCTTTCAACTGACAGTTCAGCCTTATGCTATAACAACACACAGAACATACACACACACACACACACACACACACACACACACACACACACTCACACATGCCCTAGTTCTCCTTGTCCTCATATTCCCTAATAAACCTTTTTCTTTCATGTCTATCTCTTTCTTCCTTTTCATTTGTTGCTTGAATGCAAGAAGCAAGGAAACTTGTTCAAAATGGAGTAAGAAACAAGTCCAGTTAGCAGATGGAAACATAGGAATGGAGGGGGGATAGGAGGAAGAAAACAAGGAGGGAGAAGAGTACATCACTGGGAAGTCAGTCTGGACCCAAAAGTCCAGGCTGATGTAGCAGGGTAGTGAACTGCAGGAACTGCAGAGAAAGACCTGCAGCTGGGTAACCCAAAGCTTAGGAAGCACTTAGTGATGGATCAGAAAGAAAATAGTAAAATAAGACAATGGTTAATTCTGGAAAGAACCAAGAATATGTCTCTTCATAGTAGCGAGGGGGCTGATGTGAGCGCATTTTTACCTCCCATACTTCCAAATCATAGTGGCCCAAGTTGGAAAACTAAAATAAGAATTATGTTCAGATGTAGCATTTTGGAAACTAAAATAAAATTTCAATGTCTGCTTCTTTGAGATGGAAGGTGATTAAAAATAAAACTTTAGATTTTTAGTTACATAATATAGTATAAATTGACACTTTAATGCTATGGTCATGAAACTGGGGAGTGCCTTGGTGTATCAAAAGCTTGTCCTACTGGTGTGAGGACTGGAGTTCAGATTCCCAGAACCCACTTTCCATCCAAGCAAGTATAGCTGATGCCTGTAATCCCAACACACAAGACCAAGACACAGTTAATCCTAAAGGTAAGCTTAGCAAGTTATGGCTTCCATGAGAACTCCTGCCTCAGTAAATAAGGTAGAGAGAAACTGAAGAGACATGCAACATCAAGTTTGGCCTTCCACATACACATGCACACTGGTGCACCTGCATATTCACTTACACACACATTTGAACACACATGCACACATATGCATATCACACACAATAGGGGGATACTTTAGGGGATATTTTAGGGGATACTTTATACACTTTAGGGGATACTTCACATACAAATTAATTAAAATTAATTGATTAAAGGAAAATTATGGCCATATATCACTTCTATGAAATTTTAACTAATTTAAAATTTTACTATTGGTACATTTACACAATGGAGTACTACTCAGCTATTAAAAACAATGAATTTATGAAATTCCTAGGCAAATGGATGGACCTGGAGGGCATCATCCTGAGTGAGGTAACCCAATCACAAAAGAACTCACATGATATGTACTCACTGATAAGTGGATATTAGCCCAGAAACTTAGGATACACAAGATGCAAGATACAATTTGCAAAACACATGAAACTCAAGAAGAACGAAGACCAAAGTATGGACACTTTGCCCCTTCTTAGAATTGGGAACAAAACACCCATGGAAGGAGTTACAGAGACAAATTTTGGAGCTGAGACAAAAGGATGGACCATGTAGAGACTGCCCGACCGGGAGTCCATCCCTTAATCAGCCACTAAGCACAGACACTATTGCATATGCCAGCAAGATTTTGCTGAAAGGACCCTGATAGAGCTGTCTCTTGTGAGGCTATGCCAGTGCCTGGCAAATACAGAAGTGAATGCTCACAGTCATCTATAGGATGGAACACAGGGCCCCCAATGGAGTACCCAGAGAAATTATCCAAGGAGCTGAAGGGGTCTGCAACCCTATAGGTGGAACAACAATATAAACTAATCAGTACCCCCAGATCTCATGTCTCTAGCTGCATATGTAGCAGAAGATGGCCTAGTCAGCCATCATTGGGAAGAGAGGCCCCTTGGTCTTGCAAACTTTATAGTGCCAGTACAGGGGAACACCAGGGCCAAGAAGTGGGAGTGAGGGTAGGGGAGCAGGGCAGGGGGAGGTTATAGGGAACTTTTGGGATAGCATTTGAAATGTAAATGAAGAAAATATCTAATATAAAAATTTTAAAAAAAGAAAAAAATTTACTATTTAAAATGATAGAAATGGTAAGAATATTCTGATAAAATGTCAACCAAAGTAGGCAATATAAATATTAGGGAAAGTATTTTAGGCAGAAGAATTATTTTTAGGTAGAAGAATTATCAGAATAATAAAAGCTTTGTTCAATGTTAAAAAGAAAGAACTTATGAGAAACTTATTATGACTTTTTACCTGTATTTCTCTAGAAGCATAAATTCAGAATATAGGTAATAAAAGCTGACAGAACTGTATAAAGAATATTTTTTTTAATTCCACAAGTAATTTCAACAAGGTAAAAGGGCAGGGAAGGGCATAGAGTTAATGCATGACTCAGCCAATTCTTCCTTGGTTATTTAAGTGTCTTGCACAGGCTTGAAAACTCACACCATAATTATTCACCTTAGATTAGTCTCAAACCAGACAAAGTGAATCTCTGTCATACAGCAGGTAGTAGACAAATAGCTTATGGTATCTTCATGAATAAAGACCTATTAGGCAATAAAAAGGAGGGAAATGCTGATTTGTAAACATTAATGAAGTCAGACCCTCGATCAGAGTTTTACAAAGTAGTCTTATATTCAAGGCTGTAGAATAAATAAGACTAATCTAGGCTGATAGAAAGGAGAAGATTTCAGGAATGCAATGGTGGTGGAGGAAGAGAAGGGTGAGGTAAAGGTCCTCTAAGGAATTCAGAAGGTGGTGATGTCCCCTGGCTTTGCTGATGTTATTTAAACATTTGCCCCACTTCATTAAGATATGATGTGATATTTATTTGCAGATGACAATTGGACAAATCATGGGATGGCCCAACAACTGGAAGCATATTTTACATTTTTAATTGCTATCACAAATACTTGAAAAAATGCTATAAAATATGAAATATTTATTTTGGCTCATGGTTTCAAAGGCTTTCTTGATCAGCTGGCTCCACTGTTGCCTTCAGCGAAGTGAAATTTTGTGAATCAGAGAATAAGGCTGTCAATCACAAAGCAGGAGGAATGGACAGAGCAAATCCCCAGTGGCTTGCTTCTTCCAAATAGCCCCACTTCCTATAGCCCATCCAATTAAGAACCCATCAATAGATTAATCCATTCTTGAGATTAGCACCCTAGTTGTTTCACTGGTTGGGGGTCATGTCTTTGCCATATGAGCCTTTTTAAGGGATACTTCACGTACAAATGACAATAATGTATCTGTGAAGAAAGTTTTAGAAGATAACATCTGAATGGGTAGACTAGGTAAAGAGGATTATCCTCCCCCAAATGAGCAGATTCTGTCTAATCAAATTTTGTGATGATATTGACATTGTGATTCATTAAAACAAAAAAATGATAAAATTGGCTATGGTTAATTTTGGTAAAATAAAATTGTCTTTATAAACACAGCAAGACTTACAGAACCAAGCACTTATTTTTTTTTACATTGAGAATGCTTATATGAATCCCACAGGCCTTGGAAAAGGTCATGTTCTGAACACTGGCACAATCTATTATCAGCAATGTTGAGATAACATGAAGCAGATTTACCCTATGTTCTGGTAGAACCTGAAAACCATGGGAGTAGAAAAAAAAAGGAACTGTAGAAAATCACAGATTCTAAACATCTTAGGGCAGATGACCCTGAAATCATGAGTGAAGAATAGTTATTGAGCCAGTATGTTCAAGCTCATGAGCTTACTACATCTTGCACAATGGTAGGGACAAAATTTCAATGAGATTGAGACAATGCCCCCTGGAAAGCTAATATTGGATGGTTAGTTTCTTCTCAGAAGTTCAAAGTAAGAGCCTACTGCTAAAGACACCACACACTTATGAAAAAGCTTTGAAGCAATCAAGCTTGAATTGTCTTAGGAGCCTGATCTCTGAGGGCTATTTCTCATAAGATCAAAGGAGTCAAGTAAACTCCCAAGAGAGAAAGTCAATGCTCTTATCTAGATATAAAGTTTATGTCCCTTAACAGTGTCCTAAATGGGAAGATATCCCAAAAGATGTAATAGTGGCACTGATATCCAAGATGTAAACAAAGGCTATATCTTTGAACTTAAGTCCCAGTCTATAGGAGTAATTAATGCCTAGTATTGTAATCTTAGCAAAATACCCGTGGCTGGTGAGACCATGGACTTAGAGAACAACCTATGACTGTCATTGTCATAAACCAGTTTAATTTCTAGTTACATTCTAAATACTAATCCTTATACCCACAAATAAGTATAACACTCACTCCTCATTTTGCATCAGACAGAGACCACTACAGAAAGACATAACTGGTCAAAATGCAGAGAAACCTGCATGTCACCCATTCCAAGTTGATATATCTACAACACATTTCCTCTGCCAGAAGGCTCATGGAACATCACAGAAGAATGCACCAAAAAATTGTAAGAGCCAGAGGATCAGGATATCTGCTTAGATATAGTGTCTTTTATATATGACAGGGAAGCATATCTCATAATATATATATATATATGATGACTTAAGCAAGACCTACACAATGACAACAGCAGTTGACATGGCAGTGTCAGATGGCCCCATACTAGAGCTTTAGACAATATATGGCTGCTGGGAGAGGGAGAATCAGTCTTCTCCAGGGACAAGCTTCCTGACATGTCTAGTCCCAAGTTGTCAGCCCTAAACACATACCTACAGAACAACAGGAAACACACTCAGTAGATTGTATTCATAGTCATATGTATATATGATCATCGATTGTGTGTGTATTTGTGTGGTGTGTGTGTGTGTGTGTGTGTATGTGTGTACATGCACACATAGAAGACTATGAATTTGAAGATTAGGTGGAAAGCACTGCTGGAGTCGGAGGCAAAGATAAGTGGGAAAAAGTTATGTGAATACAATACTCATGAAATTCTCGAAAAAATATTTTTTAAAAGGAAGAAAAGAGAAACCATTGCTAGCATAACTTGTGCTGCTTTTCTAGTTTCTTTACTAACTGGCCCCTCAGACAACAGTGGCTACCTCCTTGGAGCACTTAACATCCAAAGTGACACAACCATTGTCATCCTCAATGATGACCAAAGCCATGAACCTGGTCTAGTGGCCATCTCAAGGTTGCTTCTGTACCCAAGTAATCTTTAAAACCTAATTCTAAAGCGATGTTCTTAGGAGAAGGTCAATAATCCCAGATCACCTGATGGGCAGAGAGAATAGGTAGATCTCCAAGGAACTGATCTTCATATTCTTGACCAGGGGACATATTCTTGTGACCTTGGTGACAAGGATCTAATTCATATCTCAGGCTTTGTCTCTACAAGTGGCATCACAGTCTCAGTGTCAGCCATGTCTGGACCATGGTCACATGTCTGAGAGGTTACTGCCAAAGCCTGTGTGAAGCAGCCATGGCTTTCTCAAGCCTGAGTCCCAGATCCTCCTAGTCCTCTGGGTGCTCCTATTGCTCTGACGTCATCTGACATTTTCTCAGAAAGTCAAAGCAGTTGACATTCTCATTGTGCATTGGTAGTTTGCTTTTTAAAGCATTTATGGCAATAAGTTTGTTATCATCTCTAGAGAATTAGTAAAATGACTCAACTGTCTACAAAGATGCAAACTTCAGACTAATGGGTATAGACTCACTCTGGATTTAATGAGCATCGTTTGCCAGATACTACCCACAGCCAACCAGTTTAAGCCAACTTGCCTTGTCCAACTTGGTAGGTTTTGTCCTCTTTCTGCAAAGTTGCAGCTGGCAATACAAATAAAATAGGCACATGACATTCAAAGGTGTGATAATCAGAGTTGTAACATGCCAGATGATGATGTCTCACAGAGGAAGAAAAACAACATTCTGTGTGGAATATGATTGCCTCATTTCCAGCACGTCTGATTGAAACAGGGGTAATATTTCCCTTAACCTTGATCCCAGAAAACAAACATGACAGCATTTATCTGGCCTCAAATATTTCAGACAAATGTCCTTTTAGTTTTCTGTACTTGACTTCCTTGAGGGAATTGTGGTTAAGGAAAGGAGTTGGCTACCCAAGGTCAAATGGGTAAAATGAAGTTCAAGGTAAATGTGTTTGTATCATCTAAAAGACCTGGGACATTCTTGTCTGTAACTAGAAAAAGCAAACAGACAGGCTGCTTCCTAGATGTCTTCTGTAGCCCTCAGTGCAGTCCTACAGATACCAACACTACCTTTGGGGAGAGGCCTTGGTAGAAGAGGACATGGCTGAACAGTTTTCTAATCAAAAAACAAACAAAAAGAAACAACAAAAAAAGGCAAAAACAAAAACAAACAGTACTATTCACTTATCAGCATCCTTACCCATCTGAGAAGCATTATCTATGAGAAATAGAATAACCATATTTTTTGTTTTTTGGTTTTTTTTTTTACAAGTTTTGTGGTTGTCAGATTAACTGGGTTGATTGATATTTGAGACAAGGTCTCACTGTACATCCATGGCTGACCCTATGTAGACCAGGCTGGTCATGAACTCAGAGATTTACCTGTCTCTGGCTCTGGATAGCTGGGATTAAGAGTGTGAGTCACTATCCCCCACTCTTTACTTCTTATGGAGATGCTCTGGCAGCCTCTTAGAGTGTGTAATGTGGCTGTATTTTACTTTCTGTGCAGACCTTTAATAGGTCAATTGTCTGGGCACAAATAAAAATGGCTTTTTGACTCCTCTATTTGGGCAACTAAGTATACACTTGAAACCTCAATAATCCAAATACAAAACCTGGAACTACAATGTTTCTTACAGTATCCTTGATCATCAATTGGTTACACAATGCAAAGGAAATTAATATGTCTTCTTTTGAATGTTTCTTGAAGTTTTCCATGCATCAGTTTCAATTGTTTATCCAAATCCACCCTCCACTTCCACATGCCTCAGAAATGTGCTCAATTGGCAAAACTACTGAGTATGCTTCCCTGTCGATCTGTAGGTATTTTACTGACATATAATTGCCAGTATTTGTGATAGTTCAATACCTGTATGATGTTCAGGAAGGTTGGTTTTAAATAAATAAAACCAACTTTATTATTGATATACTACTTCTTTCCATTCCTCTAAGTTTTTCACATAAAATCATAATGTTCTAAAACATAAAGATGCCATCTGGATTTAGAATAAACTAAAAGATGATTTAAGAATCTTTACACTGTTAGTCTTGGTGGGCCATTTCTGTAAATCCAGTACTAAGCATGTGCAGGCAAGAGGGTCATGAGGTCAAGGCCCATAAGATCTATGTCAGAAAAGAGGAGGGCAAGGGAAAGGAAATGGGAAGTGGAGAAAGAAAATGTGGAAAGGGAAAAAGGGGAAGGAAAGAAGAACAGGGAAGAGATGGAGAGGGGAGGGGAAAGGATGGCAAAGGGAGGAAGAGGAAGAAAAGTTCCTCATGCTCCACTAGCAGGAAGATGAGACTACCAACTCATAACTTGGAATCAAAGAACTATGGTTTAATTCAATATTTCTCTTTAATTATATGGACATAATAGAAATTTTAAACTTCTCTGAGCCCCAGCTTCCTGGTTAATATAAAATGGAAATGGCAATAATAAAAACCATCTTTTTATCACTATTACTCTATCATGTTCTCAGGATGACTACAGGAATTACAAGAATGCTATATAAATTAGAAAGATGATTAATAATTAGTTGATACAATTGGTTGTATTCTTTCTCTCCATGCTAGGGAGATATCTCTTTAGGTCACCTGTTGTTAACAAATATCCAATTCTGGGTCAAAGCTTCCAGTAGTCTACCAGAGATCAGCTGAAATCTATGAAGTCATCAGGGGCATGGGAGCAGTCTTTTTTTCTGTTTTACAAGCAATATATAATGTAGACCCTTGACTGTGTACATTGAAGAATATAAGCTAATAATTTTGTTGCTTGTTCGATGCTAAGTGTTGAGCCCAAGATATCAGACATGATTTCAAGGCCTTGTATGATGTTTTTGAAACATATTCTTAGTAGAAGCTGAAAACTTTCATAGAAATTCACATCTGGGTGAGCTTTAAGACATTTATGTCTTGGTTAGATATAGTTGCAGTGAACACTTGGGGACAGGAATTTTAAAAATGAAGAATAACCCCTGGCTTTTAGGTAAGGGCAAAAGCAGGTAATTAAAAGTCAGATCAGGAAGACTGTCTATGGATTCATTAGAAAAGTTTTTTCTCATGGCAGCAGTTTGTGAACTGGTTTTCATGGAAATCAGCAAATCAGGCTATTGGCATCTTTTTTGTTAAATTTTCCTCTGCTTTACAGAAAGAGCACCATTAGGAAAAACCATTTTCTCCCTCTTGTTAGTTTGATTCATGTTCCAGAGTCCTTTAAAGCGATAGGAGTTGGAAAAGTTCATTAACATTAGTTCCTCTGTGCAGAGCTCCTTCTACAGGGATAGAAACAGTATGTTCTTTCTTTTGCTTCAAGGGAAGTGTTGAGGTTTACAGCAGGTTAGGAGTGCTTAATTGCCACCACCCCCCTTGATAGTTTGAATAATATTTTTCTGGAACTGTGAAAGCTAGACTACAGGAAGGAAGCTTTTAGGTCAAATCCAGCCTGACTCATCTGAGTCCTGTGTAATAAGTATGTAGCAATAGGAACCTGCCCTCTCAACTCCTGAGAGTCAACAAAGGGCTATATCCATAAACTATATTGTTTTGGGAGTCACCTGGACTACCCTAACCAACCATTCAAAAGGAAGTTTCTCATGCTTTGTACTGGGGAACATAGTCTGTGGTTCTTGTGGAGAGAATTATCTACGCAAATGGCTTAACTTCCTCTAAGACAGAATCGACACCATTATCAGCATGGAAAGATAGCACTCGAATGTTAATAGCAACAAAAAGCTGTCCAGGGGCTCCCGGATTCCACTGAGACTCTTCTGAGCAGGTGAGAGTGTGGACTGCTAAGGCTAACAGCTTCTGGGACAGGCAGAAGACATAGAGCTTCTGGGGCAGTCCTTAAAGAAAAACAGGAAAACACATCCAAACAGGTGATGGAAATAAACAAAACCATACTAGACCTAAAAAGGGAAGTAGACACAATAAAGAAAACCCAAAGCGAGGCAACGCTGGAGATAGAAACCCTAGGAAAGAAATCTGGAACCATAGATGCAAGCATCAGCAACAGAATACAAGAGATGGAAAAGAGAATCTCAGGTACAGAAGATTCCATAGAACATTGGCACAACAATCAAAGAAAACGCAAAATGCAAAAAGATCCTAACTCAAAACATCCAGCAAATCCAGGACACAATGAGAAGACCAAACCTACGGATAATAGGAGTAGATGAGAATGAAGATTTTCAACTTAAAGGGCCAGCAAATATGTTCAACAAGATTATAGAAGAAAACTTCCCAAACCTAAAGAAAGAGATGCCCATGAATATACAAGAAAACTAAAGAACTCCAAATAGACTTGACCAGAGAATAAATTCCTCCAGAGACATGATAATCAGAACAACAAATGCACTAAATAAAGTTAGAATATTAAAAGCAGTAACGGGAAAAGGTCAAGTAGCATATAAAGGAAGGCCTATCAGAATTACACCAGACTTTTCACCAGAGAATATGAAAGCCAGAATATCCTAGACAGATGTTATACAGATACTAAGAGAACACAAATTCCACAGGATATTATTCCCAGCCAAACATTAAATTATCATAGATGGAGAAGCCAAAGTATTCCATGACAAAACCAAATTCACACATTATCTTTCCACGAATCCAGCCCTTCAAAGGATAGTAAAGGGAAAACGCCAACACAAAGATGGAAACTACACCCTAGAAAAAGCGAGAAAGTAATCCTTTAACAAAACTAAAAGAAGACAGGCACAGGAACAGATTCCCAACTTTAACAATAAAAATGACATGAAGTAACAATTACTTTTCTTTGATTTCTCTTAACATCAATGGACTAAATTCCCCAATAAAAAGACATAGACTAAAAGACTGGCTACACAAACAGGACCTGACATTTGGTGGCTTACAGGAAACCCAGCTCAGGAATGAAGACAGACACTACCTCAGACTAAAAGGCTAGAAAACTATTTTTCAAGCAAATGGTCTGAAGAAACAAGCTGGAGTAGCCATTCTTTTTTTTTTTTTCATTTTTTATTAGGTATTTCGCTAATTTACATTTGCAATGCTATACCAAAAGTCCCCCATAGCCACCCACCCCCTCTCCCCTACCCACCCACTCCCCTTTTATGGCCCTGGCGTTGTTCCCCTGTACTGGGGCATATAAAGTTTGCGTGTCCAATGGGCCTCTCTTTCCAGTGATGGCCGACTAGGCCATCTTTTGATGCATATGCAGCTAGAGTCAAGAGCTCCGGGGTACTGGTTAGTTCATAATGTTGTTCCACCTATAGGGTTGCAGATCCCTTTAGCTTCTTTGGTACTTTCTCAAGCTCCTTCATTGGGGGCCATGTGATCCATCCAATAGCCGACTGTGAGCATCCACTTCTATATTTGCTAGGCCCAGGCATACTCTGACAAGAGACAGCTATATCAGGGTCCTTTCAGCATAATCTTGCTAGTGTATGCAATGGTGTCAGCATTTGGAAGCTGATTATGGGATGGATCCCCGGATATGGTAGTGTCTACATGGTCCATCCTTTTATCTCAGCTCCAAACTTTGTCTCTGTAACTCCTTCCAAGGGTGTTTTGTTCCCACTTCTAAGGAGGGGCATAGTGTTCACACTTCAGTCTTCATTTTTCTTGAGTTTCATGTGTTTAGGAAATTGTATCTTATATCTTGGGTATCTTAGGTTTTGGGCTAATATCCACTTATCAGTGAGTACATATTGTGTGAGTTCCTTTGTGAATGTGTTACCTCACTCAGGATGATGCCCTCCAGGTCCATCCATTTGGTTAGGAATTTCATAAATTCATTCTTTTTAATAGCTGAGTAGTACTCCATTGTGTAGATGTACCACATTTTCTGTATCCATTCCTCTGTTGAGGGGCATCTGGGTTCCTTCCAGCTTCTGGCTATTATAAATAAGGCTGCTATGAACATAGTGGAGCATGTGTCCTTCTTACCAGTTGGGGCATCTTCTGGATATATGCCCAGGAGAGGTATTGCTGGATCCTCCGGTAGTACAATATCCAGTTTTCTGAGGAACCGCCAGACTGATTTCCATAGTGGTTGTACAAGCCTGCAATCCCACCAACAATGGAGGAGTGTTCCTCTTTCTCCACATCCACGCCAGCATCTGCTGTCACCTGAATTTTTGATCTTAGCCATTCTGACTGGTGTGAGGTGGAATCTCAGGGTTGTTTTGATTTGCATTTCCCTGATGATTAAGGATGTTGAGCATTTTTTCAGGTGCTTCTCTGCCATTCGGTATTCCTCAGGTGAGAATTCTTTGTTCAGTTCTGAGCCCCATTTTTTAATGGGGTTATTTGATTTTCTGAAGTCCACCTTCTTGAGTTCTTTATATATGTTGGATATTAGTCCCCTATCTGATTTAGGATAGGTAAAGATCCTTTCCCAATCTGTTGGTGGTCTTTTTGTCTTATTGACGGTGTCTTTTGCCTTGCAGAAACTTTGGAGTTTCATTAGGTCCCATTTGTCAATTCTCGATCTTACAGAGCAAGCCATTGCTGTTCTGTTCAGGAATTTTTCCCCTGTACCCATATCTTCAAGGCTTTTCCCCACTTTCTCCTCTATAAGTTTCAGTGTCTCTGGTTTTATGTGAAGTTCCTTGATCCACTTAGATTTGACCTTAGTACAAGGAGATAAGTATGGATCGATTCGCATTCTTCTACATGATAATAACCAGTTGTGCCAGCACCAATTGTTGAAAATGCTGTCTTTCTTCCACTGGATGGTTTTAGCTCCCTTGTCGAAGATCAAGTGACCATAGGTGTGTGGGTTCATTTCTGGGTCTTCAATTCTATTCCATTGGTCTACTTGTCTGTCTCTATACCAGTACCATGCAGTTTTTATCACAATTGCCCTGTAGTAAAGCTTTAGGTCAGGCATGGTGATTCCACCAGAGGTTCTTTTATCCTTAAGAAGAGTTTTTGCTATCCTAGGTTTTTTGTTATTCCAGATGAATTTGCAAATTGCTCCTTCTAATTCGTTGAAGAATTGAGTTGGAATTTTGATGGGGATTGCATTGAATCTGTAGATTGCTTTTGGCAAGATAGCCATTTTTACAATGTTGATCCTGCCAATCCATGAGCATGGGAGATCTTTCCATCTTCTGAGATCTTCTTTAATTTCTTTCTTCAGAGACTTGAAGTTTTTATCATACAGATCTTTTACTTCCTTAGTTAGAGTCACGCCTAGATATTTTATATTATTTGTGACTATTGAGAAGGGTGTTGTTTCCCTAATTTCTTTCTCAGCCTGTTTATTCTTTGTGTAGAGAAAGGCCATTAACTTGTTTGAGTTAATTTTATATCCAGCTACTTCACCAAAGCTGTTTATCAGGTTTAGGAGTTCTCTGGTGGAATTTTTAGGGTCACTTATATATACTATCATATCATCTGCAAAAAGTGATATTTTGACTTCCTCTTGTCCAATTTGCATCCCCTTGATCTCCTTTTGTTTTCGAATTGCTCTGGCTAATACTTCAAGTACTATGTTGAAAAGGTAGGGAGAAAGTGGGCAACCTTGTCTAGTCCCTGATTTTAGTGGGATTGCTTCCAGCTTCTCTCCATTTACTTTGATGTTGGCTACTGGTTTGCTGTAGATTGCTTTTATTATGTTTAGGTATGGGCCTTGAATTCCTGATCTTTCCAAAACTTTTATCATGAATGGGTGTTGGATCTTGTCAAATGCTTTTTCTGCATCTAACGAGATGATCATGTGGTTTTTGTCTTTGAGTTTGTTTATATAATGGATTACAGTGATGGATTTTCGTATATTAAACCATCCCTGCATCCCTGGAATAAAACCTACTTGGTCAGGATGGATGATTTCTTTAATGTGTTCTTGGATTCGGTTAGCGAGAATTTTATTAAGGATTTTTGCATCGATATTCATAAGAGAAATTGGTCTGAAGTTCTCTATCTTTGTTGGATCTTTCTGTGGTTTAGGTATCAGAGTAATAGTGGCTTCATAAAATGAGTTGGGTAGAGTACCTTCTACTTCTATCCTGTGAAATAGTTTGTGCAGAACTGGAATTAGATCTTCTTTGAAGGTCTGATAGAACTCTGCACTAAACCCATCTGGTCCTGGGCTTTTTTTGGCTGGGAGACTATTAATAACTGCTTCTATTTCTTTAGGGGATATGGTACTGTTTAGAAGGTCAACTTGATCCTGATTCAACTTTGGTACCTGGTATCTGTCCAGAAATTTGTCCATTCCGTCCAGGTTTTCCAGTTTTGTTGAGTATAAGCTTTTGTAGAAGGATCTGATGGTGTTTTGGATTTCTTCAGGATCTGTTGTTATGTCTCCCTTTTCATTTCTGATTTTGTTGATTAGGATTTTGTCCCTTTGCCCTCTAGTGAGTCTAGCTAGGGGTTTATCTATCTTGTTGATTTTCTCAAAGAACCAACTCCTCGTTTGGTTAATTCTTTGAATAGTTCTTCTTGTTTCCACTTGGTTAATTTCACCCCTGAGTTTGATTATTTCCTGCCGTCTACTCCTCTTGGGTGAATTTGCTTCCTTTTTTTCTAGAGCTTTTAGATGTGTTGTCAAGCTGCTAGTATGTGCTCTCTCCCGTTTCTTCTTGGAGGTACTCAAAGCTATGAGTTTCCCTCTTAGAAATGCTTTCATTGTGTCCCAAAGGTTTGGGTACGTTGTGGCTTCATTTTCATTAAACTCTAAAAAGTCTTTAATTTCTTTCTTTATTCCTTCCTTGACCAAGGTATCATTGAGAAGAGTGTTGTTCAGTTTCCACGTGAATGTTGGCTTTCCATTCTTAATGTTGTTATTGAAGATCAGTCTTAGGCCATGGTGGTCTGATAGGATACATGGGACAATTTCAATATTTTTGTATCTGTTGAGGCCTGTTTTGTGACCAATTATATGGTCAATTTTGGAGAAGGTCCCGTGAGGTGCTGAGAAGAAGGTATATCCTTTTGTTTTAGGATTAAATATTCTGTAGATATCTGTCAGGTCCATTTGTTTCATAACTTCTGTTAGTTTCACTGTGTCCCTGTTTAGTTTCTGTTTCCACGATCTGTCCATTGATGAAAGTGGTGTGTTGAGGTCTCCCACTATTATTGTGTGAGGTGCAATGTGTGCTTTGAGCTTAACTAAAGTGTCTTTAATGAATGTGACTGCCCTTGCATTTGGTTCGTAGATATTCAGAATTGAGAGTTCCTCTTGGAGGATTTTACCTTTGATGAGTATGAAGTGTCCCTCCTTGTCTTTTTTGATAACTTTGGGTTGGAAGTCGATTTTATCCGATATTAGAATGGCTACTCCAGCCTGTTTCTTCAGACCATTTGCTTGGAAAATTGTTTTCCAGCCTTTCACTCTGAGGTAGTGTCTGTCTTTTTCCCTGAGATGGGTTTCCTGTAAGCAGCAGAATGTTGGGTCCTGTTTGTGTAGCCAGTCTGTTAGTCTATGTCTTTTTATTGGGGAATTGAGTCCATTGATATTAAGAGATATTAAGGAAAGGTAATTGTTGCTTCCTGTTATTTTTGTTGTTAAAGTTGGCATTCTGTTCTTGTGGCTGTCTTCTTTTAGGTTTGTTGAGGGATTATCTTCTTTTTTTTTCTAGGGCGTGGTTCCCGTCCTTGTATTGTTTTTTTTCTGTTATTATCCTTTGAAGGGCTGGATTCGTGGAGAGATAATGGGTGAATTTAGTTTTGTCGTGGAATACTTTGGTTTCTCCATCTATGGTAATTGAGAGTTTGGCTGGGTATAGTAGCCTGGGCTGGCATTTGTGTTCTCTTAGTGTCTGTATAACATCTGTCCAGGCTCTTCTGGCTTTCATAGTCTCTGGTGAAAAATCTGGTGTAATTCTGATAGGCTTGCCTTTATATGTTACTTGACCTTTTTTCCTTACTGCTTTTAGTATTCTATCTTTATTTAGTGCATTTGGTGTTCTGATTATTATGTGTCGGGAGGAATTTCTTTTCTGGTCCAGTCTATTTGGAGTTCTGTAGGCTTCTTGTATGTTCATGGGCATCTCTTTCTTTAGATTTGGGAAGTTTTCTTCAATAATTTTGTTGAAGATGTTTGCTGGTCCTTTGAGTTGAAAATCTTCATTCTCATCCACTCCTATTATCCGTAGGTTTGGTCTTCTCATTGTGTCCTGGATTTCCTGGATGTTTTGAGTTAGGATCTTTTTGCATTTTCCATTTTCTTTGATTGTTGTGCCGATGTTCTCTATGGAGTCTTCTGCACCTGAGATTCTCTCTTCCATCTCTTGTATTCTGTTGCTGATACTGGCATCTATGGTTCCAGATTTCTTTCCTAGGGTTTCTATCTCCAGCGTCGCCTCACTTTGGGTTTTCTTTATTGTGTCTACTTCCCTTTTTAGGTCTAGTATGGTTTTGTTCATTTCCATCACCTGTTTGGATGTGTTTTCCTGTTTTTCTATAAGGACTTCTACCTGTTTGGTTGTGTTTTCCTGTTTTTCTTTAAGGACTTGTAACTCTTTAGCAGTGTTTTCCTGTTTTTCTTTAAGGACTTGTAACTCTTTAGCAGTGTTCTCCTGTATTTCTTTAAGTGAGTTATTGAATTCCTTCTTTATGTCCTCTACCATCATCATGAGATATGCTTTTAAATCCAGGTCTACCTTTTCAGGTGTGTTAGGGTGTCCTGGATTGGGCGAAGTGGGCGTTCTGGGTTCTGATGATGGTGAGTGGTCCTGGCTTCTGTTAGTAGGATTCTTACGTTTACCTTTCGCCATCTGGCAATCTCTGGAGTTAGTTGTTATATTTGTCTTTGTTAAGAGATTGTTTCTCTGTTGATTTTGTTACCCTCTATCAGCAGGCGTGGGAGACAAGCTCTCTTCTCTGATTTTCAGTGGTCAGAGCAGTCTCTGTAGGCGAGCTCTCCTCTTTCAGGGAAGGTGTACAGTTATCTGGTGTTTGTACCTCCTCCTGGCTGAAGGTGAAGGCCCAAAACAGGATCTTTCCCAGAAGCTGTGTTGCTTTGGCCAGGAAGGTGGCCAGTTGTCTGGAGTCGAAGATGTCGCCGCCTCAGAAGCTCTGTGGCTCTTGTCCGGAAGGAGGCCGGCCGTCTGGAGCTGAGGATGGCGCCGCCTCAGAAGCTCTGTGGCTCTTGCCGGGAAGGTGGCTGGTTGTCTGGAGCTGAAGATGGCGCCGCCCAGAAGCTCTGCGACTCTCGCCCGTCCCAGAAACGGCTGGCACTCTGTATTCCACACGGTCACCCGTGCAGCCTGCCCTCCGCGGAGTCCCGGAGCCAAGAAGGCTCCCGCCGGCGCCTGTGCCACAAACCTCTCAGGCCGGGCAGACCCCCATGCTCTCACCAGGAAGGTGGCCAGCTATCTCTGGAGTAGCCATTCTAATATCGAATAAAATCGACTTCCAACCCAAAGTTATCAAAAAAAAAGACAATGAGGGATACTTCATACTCATCAAAGGTAAAATCCTCCAAGAGGAACTCTCAATCTGAATATCTATGCTCCAAATGCAAGGGCAGCCACATTCATTAAAGAGACTTTAGTAAAGTTCTAAGCACACATTGCACCTCACACAATAATAGTGGGAGACTGCAACACACCACTTTCATCAATGGACAGATCTTGGAAACAGAAACTAAACAGGGACACAGTGAAACTAATAGAAGTCATGAAACAAATGGATTTAACAGATATGTACAGAATATTTTATCCTAAAACAAAAGGATATACCTTCTTCTCAGCACCTCATGGTACCTTCTCCAAAACTGACCATATAATTGGTCACAAAACAGGCCTCAACAGATACAAAAAATATTAAAATTGTCCCATGCATCCTATCAGATCACCATGGACTAAGGCTGATATTCAATAAAAACATAAATAATAGAAAGCCAACATTCACGTGGAAACTGAACAACACTATTCTCAATGAAACCTTGGTCAAGGAAGGAATGAAGAAAGAAATTCAGACTTTTTAGAGTTTAATGAAAATGAAGCCACAACATACCCAAACTTATGGGACATAATGAAAGCATATCTAAAAGGAAAACTCATAGCTATGAGTGCCTCCAAAAAGAAACTAATGAGAGCACACACTAGCAGCTGGACAACACACCTAAAGGCTCTAGAACAAAAGGAAGCAAATTCACCCAAGAGGAGTAGAAGGCAGGAAATAATCAAACTCAGGGGCAAAATCAACCAAGTGGAAACAAGAGGAACTATTCAAAGAATCAACCAAACCAGAAGCTGGTTCTTTGAGAAAATCAACAAGATAGATAAACGCTTAGCCAGACTCACTAGAGGGCACAGGGACAGCATCCTAATTAACAAAATTAGAAATGAAAAAGGAGACATAACAACAGATCCTGAAGAAATCCAAAACACCATCAGATCCTTCTACAAAAGGCTATAATCAACAAAACTGGAAAACCTGGATGAAAGAGACAAATTTCTAGACAGATTCAAGATAACAAAGTTAAATCAGGATCAGATTACTGACCTAAACAGTCCTATATCCCCTAAAGAAATAGAAGCAGACATTAATAGTCTCCCAACCAAAAAAAGCCCAGGACCAGATGGGTTTAGTGCAGAGTTCTATCAGACCTTCAAAGAATTTCTAATTCCAGTTCTCAAACTATTCCACAAAATAGAAGCAGAAGGTACCCTACCCAATTCATTCTATGAAGCCATAATTACTCTGATACCTAAACCATAGAAAGATCCAACGAAGATAGAGAACTTCAGACGCATTTCCCTTATGAATATCGATGCAAAAATACTCAATAAAATTCTCGCTAATAGAATCCAAGAACACATCAAAACAATCATCCATCCTGACCAAGTAGGTTTTATTCCAGGGATGCAGGGATGGTTTAATATACAGAAATCCATCTATGTAATCCATTATATAAACAAACTCAAAGACAAAAACCACATGATCATCTCCTTAGATGTGGAGAAAGCATTTGACAAAATCCAAAACACATTCATGATAAAAGTCTTGGAAAGATCAGGAATTCAAGGCCCATACCTAAACATAATAAAAGCAATCTACAGCAAACCAGTAGCCAACATCAAAGTAAATGGTGAGAATCTGGAAGCAATCCCACTAAAATCAGGGACTAGACAAGGCTGCCCACTTTCTCCCTACCTATTCAACATTGTACTTGAAGTCCTAGCCAGAGAAATTGGACAACAAAAGGAGATAGATCAAGGGGATACAAATTGGAAAGGAAGAAGTCAAAATATCACTTTTTGCAGATGATATGATAGTATATATAAATGACCCTTAAATCCCACCAGAGAACTCCTAAACCTGATAAACAGCTTCAGTGAAGTAGATAGATATAAAATTAACTCAAACAAGTCAATGGCCTTTCTGTACACAAAGGATAAACAGGCTGAGAAAGAAATTAGGGAAACAGCACCCTTCTCAATAGTCACAAATAATATAAAATACCTTGGCATGACTCTAACTAACAAAGTGAAAGATCTGTATGATAAAAACTTCAAGTCTCTAAAGAAAGAAATTAAGGAAGATCTCAAGATGGAAAGATCTCCCATACTCATGGATGGGCAGGAACAATATAGTAAAAATGGCTATCTTGCCAAAAGCAATCTACAGATTCAATGCAATACCCATCAAAATTCCAACTCAATTATTCAACGAATTAGAAAGGGCAATCGGCAGATTCATCTGGAATAACAAAAAAACCTCGGATAGCAAAAACTCTTCTCAAGGATGAAAGAACCTCTGGTGGAATCACCATGCCTGACCTAAAGCTGTACTACAGAGCAATTGTGAAAAAAACTGCATGGTACTGGTATACCGACAGACAAGTAGACCAATGGAATAGAATTGAAGACCCAGAAATGAACCCATACACCTATGGTCACTTGATCTTTGACAAAGGAGCAAAACCCATCCAGTGGAAAAAAAGACAGCATTTTCAACAGGTGGTGCTGGCACAATTGGCGGTTATCATGTACAAGAATGCAAATCGATCCATTCCTATCTCCTTGTACTAAGGTCAAATCTAAGTGGATCAAGGAACTCCACATAAAACCAGAGACACTGAAACTTATAGAGGAGAAAGTGGGAAAAAGCCTCCAAGATATATGTGTGTGTGTGTGTGTGTGTGTGTGTGTGTGTGTGTGTGTGTGTGTGTGTGTGCGTGCACAGGGGGGAAATTCCTGAATAGAACGGCAATGGCTTGTGCTGTAAGATCAAGAATCGACAAATGGGATCTCATAAAATTACAAAACTTCTGTAAGGCAAAAGACGCCATCAATAAGACAAAAAGGCCACCAATGGATTGGGAAAGGATCTTTACCTATCCTAAATCAGATAGGGGACTAATATCCAATATATATAAAGAACTCAAAAGGTGGACTCCAGAAAATCAAATAACCCCATTAAAAAATGGGGCTCACAGCTAAACAAAGAATTCTCAGCTGAGGAATACCGAATGGCTGAGAAGCACCTGAAAAAAATGTTCAGCATCCTTAATCATCAGGGAAATGCAAATCAAAACAACCCTGAGATTCCACCTCACACCAGCCAGAATGGCTAAGATCAAAAATTCAGGTGACAGCAGATGCTGGCGATGATGTGGAGAAAGAGGAACACTCCTCCATTGTTGGTGGGATGGCAAGCTTGTACAACCACTCTGGAAATCAGTCTGGCGGTTCCTCAGAAAATTGGACATAGTACTACCTGAGGATCCCGAAATATCTCTCCTGAGTATATATCCAGAAGATGTTCCAACCGGTAAGAAGGACACATGCTCAACTATGTTTATAGCAGCCTTGTTTATAATAGCCAGAAGCTGGAAAGAACCCAGATGCACCTCAACAGAGGAATGGATGCAGAAAATGTGGTACATTTACACAATGGAGTACTACTCAGCTATTAAAAACAATGAATTTATGAAATTCCTAGGCAAATGGATGGACCTGAAGGGCATCATCCTGAGTGAGGTAACCCAATCACAAAAGAACTCACATGATATGTACTCACTGATAATTGGATATTAGCCCAGAAACTTAGAATACTCAAGATACAAGATACAATTTGCAAAACACATGAAACTCAAGAAGAACAAAGACCAAAGTGTGGACTCTTTTCCCCTTCTTAGAATTGAGAACAAAACACCCATGGAAGGAGTTACAGAGACAAAGTTTGGAGCTGAGACAAAAGGATGGACCATCTAGAGACTGCCATATCCGGGGATCCATCCCATAATCAGCCTCCAAACCCTGACACCATTGCATACACTAGCAAGATTTTGCTGAAAGGAACCTGATATAGCTGTCTCTTGTGAGGCTATACAAACACAGGCTATAGAAAACACAGAAGTGGATGCTCACAGTCAGCTATTGGATGGATCACAGGGTCCCCAATGGAGGAGCTAGAGAAAGTACCCAAGGAGCTAAAGGGGTCTGCAACCCTCTAGGTGGAACAACAATATGAACTAACCAGTACCCCCCAGAGCTCATGTCTCTAGCTGCATATGCATCAGAAGATGGCCTAGTCAGCCATCAGTGGAAAGAGAGGCCCATTGGTCTTGCAAAGTTTATATGCCTCAGTACAGGGGAACGCCAGGGCCAAGAAGTGGGAGTGGGAGCATAAAGGAGTGGGCGGGGGGAGGGTATGGGGTACTTTTGGGGTAACATTGGAAATGTAATTGAAGAAAATACCTAATTAAAATAAAATTTAAAAAAAAGAAATAGAATGAAAAAAAAGCTGTTCAATTGAACTTATTGCCCATTTGACAAGAAGGAAGTCATGTCAGCTACTGGCAATGCTACCATCTTCCTTGTGCTAGTGAAGTCATTGACCTTAGAGAAGTCCTATCTTAGAAGAACTATCACTCTGAAAGACCAGCATGATTCATTTTTATCTGTATACTCATAGATAAGTATTGCTACTACTGCCACAAACAAAGCCTTCCTTAACAGCAAATGGAGACCATTACGAAAGAAAATCACAATTGGATACAAAGCACAGAACAACAGATTGTATGAAGCCCAACCTCAAGGAATGCATCTACAGCACAGCCTCCTACATCTATGACTTAGGTAGTGTCACATCATAGGGGGTGGTAAGATTGCAAGAGCTAGAACACTAGGAAGTCTGTTTTGTGACAGTCTTTCCTAGAAATGATGACATAAATGAGACCAGAAAAAAATGGCAATATTAATGGACATGTTAACCTGGATGGTGTAGATTTTCTTAGGTTCCCACACCTAGAGCAAGAATCACAGGCCAATAATAATGGCTGGGAGCAGAAAGACTGGCCTTTCCGAGGGATGATTCTCCCTTATTGTCTAATGCAGAGAGAACATTATTAAAACCATACCCACACCACCCACAAGGATGAACTCAGCAGGTTATATTAACATATATTGGTGCATATAGACAAATACATATACATATATTTACAAATGCAACAGTAATAAGGAAAAAGAGACTGTCAACTTAAGAAGTGAGGGGGAGACAGGGGTGAGGTTTAAGGGAGGGTAGCTGAGAGAGGATGGGTAGAGGAAAGGGAATGGGAAGGTGATGTAATTCTATTTCAATTAAAAACATATTTAAAAAAGAGAAAAATTTCAGAAGAAAAGACAAAACAAAGAGAAAGGAGGAAAAACATTTGGAGACAGAAGTCCTATGATTAGTCACAGGTCTTCTGACCTAATCACTCTTGCTTCATTTTTCAGTAACATGTCTTGTTTTCACATACAAACAAGAGGACAGAGGCGGTATGAGATAGTCCACTGGCCACACAAAAGCAGCTTCAAAGCTCTTGTCATCTTTGGGATCACCACAAATGTATTTAATAGGGAACAAAAAAAAAAAAAGCAATTTACAGAGCAGCACAAATAATTGTTCTAGTTTCATTTATGTTGCTGGGATAAAAAAGCAACTTACAAGAGAAAGGTGTTTATTTCTGCTTACAATTCCAGGTTATTATCCATCATTGTGAAGAAGGTAAGGCAAGAATGTCAAACAATTAGTCACAACATAGCCACAGTCAAGATCGTAAGTCAAACGAATGTGTTCATGCTTGCTTACTGTGCTCAGTTCAAGTTCTGCTTTCTTCTTTTTACTGGGTATTTCATTTTTTTACATTTCAAATGTTATCCCCTTTCCTGGTTTCCCCTCCAGAAACACCCTATCCCATCCCCCCTTCCCCTGCTTCTATGAGGGTGCTCTCCCTCCCACCCACTCCCACTTTACGACCCTGGCATTCACCTACACTGGGGCATTGAGCCTTCACAGGACCAAGGATGCCAGACAATGCCATCCTCTGCTACATATGAGGCTGAACCCATTGGTCCCCCCATGTGTATTCTGGATGGTAGTTTAGTCCCTGGGAGCTCTACGGGGTCTGATTGGTTGATATTTTTGTTTTTATGGGGTGCAACCCCTTCAGCTCCTTCAGTCCTTTCTCTAACTCCTCCATTGGAGTCCCTCGTGCAGTCCAGTGGTTGGCTGTGAGCATCTGCCTCTGTATTTGTCAGGCTCTGGCAGAGCCTCTCAGGAGACAGCTATAACAGGATCCTGTCAGCAAGTACTTCTTGGCATCCACAATAGTGTCTGGGTTTGGAGATTGTGTATGGAATGGATCCCCAGGTGGGTCAGTCTCTGGGTGGCCTTTCCTTCAGTTTTTGCTCTCTTAGACAGGTCAGAACTTTATGCCTTAGAACTGTGCCTGAGTACCCATGGTAGCCTGGGTCTTCTCACATCAAATCATCCAATAAAAGCACTTCCCTAACCGCAGACATGCCCACAGGATACCCCAGGAAGTAAAAACAAAAAGTCCTTGAGACTCTTTTTCCAGGTACTTTAAGGAATGACAAATTGGCCAAATTAGCCATCAGATCAATACATTACACTTCAGGTTTTTAAAAATATCTATACTAAATGCACACACATATACATACATTTATATATGGATGTAATATGTCTCTAGAAATGTCAATAAGAAACTATTACCATCATTATAATTGCCTTTTTAAATTTCAAAAAAATGGATGTGAAGAAGATAAGGAAATATCTCTGTACTTTGGAGTTTTATATTCCATTTATATATATTATTTGGTTAACAAAATCATTTAATATTATCTATCATAAATACAAAAATACATTGTAATCTGTGTACGATCTGGCATTTTCTGAAAGGGAAGGTATACCAATATTAGAGGTGTTTAAAACCAGGACTGAACAGGGACTTACTTCTTTATGTACCTGGAAGTGTCAAAGAAGTTACCATTTCTAACACATTCTCCCGTTAATTCAATGACATTTGATGCCACATTTAGGCTCTCTGTAGAATCTGGGACCCTCAGAAAACTCCTGTCTTGGAGAGAAAAAAAAAAGTGCTCAATCTGGAGATGTGATTTCTAGTCCTGGAAGCTTATTATTTTCTGCATCTGTTTAATTCTCACCTGAATGTCTCTCAAGAATGGGATAAGGTTGGTGTACACTTGGGACACAGAGGCAGGTAAATCTTTCTGAGTTTAAGAATAGCTTGGCCTGCATAGCAAGGTCTAGGCAAGCCAGAGCTATGTAGGGAGAACCTCTCTTAAAAAACAAAATGAAATCAAGCAAGGAATGTAGAATGGAACAAATGAGGTAATGTATATGGTAATGCTTTTAAGTAATATGGACACTCGATGTTACTCTCCAGATGGTGTCTCATACTAAGTAGACTAAGATAGATAGATGGGTAGTTAGATAGATAATAGATAGATAGATAGATAGATAGATAGATAGATAGATAGATAGATAGATACATAGATAGATAGGATACAAATACCTAATGTAACTATAAATATAGATATAGTATAGATAGATTTGAGATAGATATAGATTATATAGAGATAGATGAATATAGAAACACAGATATGCATGTCTCTGATGGGCTTTTGTTTCCTGTCTCGTGTTTATTTTTATTAGATATTTTCTTTATTTACATTTCAAATGTTATCCCCTTTCCTAGTTTCCACTCTAAAACCCCCCTATCCCTTTCCCCCTCTGTTTGTTCACCAACCCACCCACTCCCACTGCCTGGCATTGGCAGTCCTGTATACTGGGCATATAACTTTCATAGGAACAAGGGCCTCTCCTCCATTGATGACTGGCTAGGCCATCCTCTGCTACATCTGCAGCTAGAGCCACGAGTCCCATCAAATGTTTTCTTTGTTTGGTAGTTTAGTCCCAGTGACCTCTGGAGATAATGCTTAGTTTGTATTTTTTTTTCCTCATATAGGGCTGCAAACCCCTTAAGCTCCATGGGTACTTTCTCTAGCTCCTTCATTGGTGAGGCCGTGCTCCGTCCATTGAATGGCTGTGAGCATCCACTTCTGTATTTGCCAGGCACTGGCAGAGCCTCTCAGGAGAGAGCTATATTAGACTCCTGTCAGAAAGCTCTTGTTGGCATCCATAATAGTGTCTGGTTTTGGTGGTTGTTTATGGGATGGATCCCCAGGTGAGGCAGTCTCTGGATGGTCTTCCCTTCAGTCTCTGCTCCACACTTTGTCTCTGTAACTCATTCCACTGGTATTTTGTTCCCCCTTCTAAGAAGAACCAAAGTATCCATACTTTGGTCTTCCTTCTTTTTTTTTAAATTTTTTTATTAGATATTTTCTGCATTTACATTTCAAATGCTATCCCAAAAGTCCCCTCTACCTTCCCCGCCCCACTCCCCTAGGCCATCCTCTGCTAAATCTACGACTAGAGCCACAAGTTCCACCATGTGCTTTCTTTGATTGGTGGTATAGTTCCAAGGAGCTCTGGGGTTACTGGTTACTTCGTATTGATGTTCCTCCTAAGGGGCTTCAGTCATTTCAGCTCACTGGGTTTTTCTCTGGCTCCTTCATTGGGGACCTTGCGCTCTGTCCAATAGATGACTGTGAGCATCCTCTTCTGTATTTGCCAGGGACTGGTAGAGCCTCGCAGGAGACAACTATTTTAGGCTTCTGTCAGCAGGACTTTTTCCCATCTGGTAGTGACTGGGCTTGGTGGTTGTTTATGGGGTGCATTCCCAAGTGGGGCAGTCTCTGGATGGTCATTCCTTCAGGCTCTGTTCTGAACTTTGTCTCTGTAACTCCTTCCATGGGTATTTTGTTCCTCATTCTAAGAAGGAATGAAGAATCCACACTTTGGTCTTTCTTCTTCTTGAGTTTCATGTGTTTTGCAAATTGTATCTTGGGTATGCTAAGTTTCTGGGCTAATATCTACTTATCAGTGAGTAAATATCATATGTATTCTTTTGTGATTGGGTTGCCTGACTGAGGTTGATATCCTCCAGATCCAACCATTTGCCTAAGAATTTATTAACTTCATTGTTTTTAATAGCTGAATAGTACTCCATTGTGTAAATATACCACATTTTCTGTATCCATTCCTCTGTTGAGGGACATCTGGGTTCTTTCCAGCTTCTGGCTATTATAAATAAGGCTGCTATGAAAATAGTGGAGCATGTGTCCTTATTACAAATTGGAACATCTTCTGGGTATATGCCCTGGGGAGGTATTGCTGGATCTTCCTGTAGTACTATGTACAATTTTCTGAGGAACCGAGATTTCCAGAGTGGTTGTACCAGCTTGCAATCCCAGCTGCAATGGAGGAGTGTTCCTCTTTCTCCACATCCTCGCCAGCATCTGCTGTCACCTGAATTTTTGATCTTAGCCATTCTGACTGGTGTGAGGTGGAATCTCAGGGTTGTTTTGATTTGCATTTCCTTGATGATTAAGGATGTTGAACATTTTTTCAGGTGCTTCTCAGCCATTCGGTATTCCTCAGTTGAGAATTTTTTGTTTAGCTCTGAGCCCCATTTTTTATTGGGGTTATTTGATTTTCTGGAGTCCAGCTTCTTGAGTTCTTTATATATATTGGCTATTAGTCCCCTATCTGATTTAGGATTGTTAAAGATCCTTTCCCAATCTGTTGGTGTCCTTATTGTCTTATTGACAGTGTCTTTTGCCTTACAGAAGCTTTGTAATTTTATGAGGTCCCATTTGTCAATTTTTGATCTTACAGCACAAGTCATTGCTGTTCTGTTCAGGAATTTTCTTCCCCTGTGCCCATCTCTTCAAGGCTTTTCCCCACTTTCTCCTCTATAAGTTTTGGTGACTCTAGTTTTATGTGGAGTTCCTTGATCCACTTAGACTTGAGCTTTGTACAAGGAGATAAGAGTGGATCAATTTGTATTCTTCTATATGATAAATGCCAGTTGAGCCTGCACCATTTGTTAAAAACACTGTCTTTATTGCAACTGAATGGTTTTAGCTCCTTTGTCAAAGATCAAGTGACCATAGGTGTGTGGGTTCATTTCTGGGTCTTCAATTCTATTTCACTGATCTACCTGTCTGTCACTGTACCAGTACCATGCAGTTTTTATCACAATTGCTCTGTAGTACAGCATGGTGATTCCACCAGAGGTTCTTTTATTGTTGAGAATATTTTTTGTTATCCTAGGTTTTTTGTTATTCCAGATGAATTTGCAAATTGCCCTTTCTAACTCAGTGAAGAATTGAGTTGGAATTTTGATGGGGATTGCATTGAATCTGTAGATTGCTTTCGTCAAGATAGCCATTTTTACTATATCCTGCCAGTCCATAAGCATCTTTCCATCTTCTGAGGTCTTCAAGTTCTTTCTTCAGAGACTTGAAGTTCTTATCATCTAGATCTTTCACTTCCTTAGTTAGAGGCATACCAATGTATTTTATATTATTTGTGACTATTGAGAAGGGTTTTGTTTCCCTAATTTCTTTCTTGGCCTGTTTATCCTTTGTGTAGAAGAAGGCCATTGACTTGTTTGAGTTAATTTTGTATCCAGTTACTTTGTTGAAGTTGTTTATCAGGTTTGGGAGTTCTCTGGTGGAATTTTTGGGATCACTTAAGTATACTATCAAGGATATATCCTTGTATCCCTTTGATCTCCTTTTGTTGTCTAATTTCTCTGTCTAGGACTTCAAGTATTATATTGAATAGATAGGGAGAGAGTGGGCAGCATTGTTTAGTCCCTGATTTTAGTGTGATTGCTTCAAGTTTCCCCCCATTTAGTTTGATGTTGGCTACTGGTTTGCTGTATATTGCTCTTATTATGTTTAGGTAAGGGCCTTGAATTCCTGATATTTCTAAGACTTTTATCATGAAAGGGTGTTGCATTTTGTCAAATGCTTTCTCAGCATCTAATGAGAAGACCATGTGGTTTTTGTCTTTTAATTTGTTTATATTGCAGATTACATTTATGGATTTCCATATATTAAACCATTCCTGCATCCCTGGAGTGAAGCCTACTTGGTCATGATGGATGATCATTTTGATGTCTTCTTAGATTCAGTTTGTGAAAATTTTATTGAGTATTTTTGCATCAATATTCATAAGGGAAATTAGTCTGAAGTTCTCTTTCTTTATTGGGTCTTTGTGTGGTATATGTATCAGAGTAATTGTGACTTCATAGAATGAATTGTGTAGAGTACCTTCTGTTTCTATTTTGTGGAATAGTTTGAGGAGTATTGATATTAGGTCATCTTTGAATGTCTGATAGAACTCTGCACTACACCTACCTGGTCCTTGGTTTCTTTTGGTTGGGAGGCTTTTAATGACTGATTCTATTTCTTTAGGGGATATGGGACTGTTTAGATCATTAATCTGATCCTGATTTAACTCTGGTACCTGGTATCTGTCTAGAAATTTGTCCATTTCACCCAGGTTTTCTAGTTTTGTTGAGTATAGGCATTTGTAGTAAGTAGGATTTGATCATTATTTTTGGATTTCCTCAGATTCTGTTGTTATGTCTCCCTTTTCATTTCTGATTTTGTTAATTAGGATACTAACCCCTGTGCCCTCTAGTTAGTCTGGCTAAGTGTTTATCTATCTTGTTGATTTTCTCAAAGAACCAGCTCCTGGTTTGGTTGATTCTTTGTATAGTTCTTTTTGTTTCCACTTGGTTGATTTCAGCCCTGAGTTTGATTATTTCCTGCAGTCTACTCCTCTTGAGTAAATTTGTTTCCTTTTGTTCTAGAGCTTTTAGGTGTGCTGTCAAGCTGCTAATATGTGCTCTCTCCAGTTTCCTTTTGGAGGCACTCACAGCTATGAGTTTTCTTCTTAGGACTCCTTTCATTGTGTCCCATAAGTTTGGTTATGTTGTGGCTTCATTTTAGTTAAACACTAAAAAGTGTTTAATTTCTTTATTTCTTCCTTGGCCAAGTTATCATTGAGTAGAATGTTGTTCAGGTTCCACATGTAAGTGGGCTTTCTATTATTTATGTTGTTATTGAAGATCAGCCTTAGTCCATGGTGATCTGATAGAATGCATGGGATTATTTCAACATTTTTGTATCTGTTGAGGCCTGTTTTGTGACTGATTATATGGTCAATTTTGGAGAAGGTACCATGAGGCGCTGAGAAGAAAGTATATCCTTTTGTTTTAGGATAAAATGTTCTATAGATATTTGTTAAATCCATTTGTTTCATAGCTTTTGTTAGTTTCACTGTGTCTCTGTTTAGTTTCTGTTTCCATGATTTTTCTGTTGATGAGAGTGGGGCCTTATGTTTTGAAACCTGTCCTTTACTGTAGATTGAGAAGGGGAGAAGGCAATTGTTAGAAAAAGCTTGTCACAGTCTCACAGGAAACTCACTTAGGGACTGGTATGTGAATGTGTTACATAACCCAGTTACTTCTTATTCAGAAGCAAATGAAGCAGGACAAGGGCTTGATTCTTGAGTATGAGTGAAGAGGAATGCTCTCCAATCAGTAAGGCAAAGGTCAAGAGAGCCTTTCCACCAGATGGCCCTGGGGCATAGGCTGTGTTTTGCACTTTGTCTAGTCTTTGACCCAGAAGTCAACAGAGAAGCCTCAGTTTGTTTTATTGCCAATGTGTCACTTTTAAAAAGTCAATTCTGGCATTGGAAATGTAATTGAGGAAAATACGTAATAAAAAAAAAAGTCAATTCTGTATGAGAAGTTGAGTTGAACTGACACCACCTTCATGACAATGGATGTGTCATCTATGCGGCTATCTTTTCTGTTGTTATATTCTCTGAAGAGGATAGACGTTTGCAAAAGATTGCATCCATGGAACAATAAACACTAGACTCTCTAAACAAAATCAGCACCTGTTTTATTAGTGGGAAAGATATCTCAGGGTCTCCAATAGTGGCAGTATCTTCCCTTAAAGACACCAGTCAACAAGCTTTTTCTATGCCTCCCTTATTCTTTATGTAATATTTACTAACAAGTATAGTTTTGAAACTTTGCATTCAGAACACTTTGTTTAGACTGAATGGTTCTGAATATCCTCTGCTATCAATAAATTAATGTAAGATTCGATGAATATAATGAAGTTACAACTATCTGTGTTTGTGTGACTGTTCTCTTAAAAGCATGTAGTATTTTATGTCCCTTTCCAAAGACTATACAAGCATGGACCCATTGCTATGAAAATGCTTTAAGCATTACTTATAGAAACATGCAATATACTCTTAAGTGTTCAGATGGATGCATACATGGTATTCGCCACAATTTTTCATTCTACTTCATGAAATGTATCAGAGAAATAAATTAGTCAGTGAGCTCTGTCTTTTTTGGATTTTATTGTTTCTTCTTAAATTAAATCTCCATTAGATTTGTACTTTTGCTGGACTTCTCAATAACTATCTAGACGAATTTTAATGTGCCATTAGATAAGACCTCAAAAAAAAATTTACTAAGACATATTCTTGAGCAATGAAGTAAAATCTTCACTTTTGTGGAAAAGATCCCTCTGGTGTATGCTGTCCACATTGTATAAAATGACTTGTACTGGTTACCTTGCTGTCTCCTTGACACAAGCTAGCGTCATCTTGAACGAGAGAAATTATTATTGAGAAAATATACCCACCAGATTGGCCTGCAGGCAAAGCTTTGGGACCTTTTCTTAATTAACATTAAGTATGGGCAGGCCCCGTTCACTATGGGTGGCGTTTTGTTACACCTGAGTAGGTTGTCCCAGATGGTGTAAGAAAATAGGCTAAGCAAGCCATGGGGAGCAAGACAGAAAGCACAATTCCTTCATAGCTTCTGCTTCATTCCCCACCTTGAGTTCCTGCCCTGATATCTCTCAAGGTAGAGTGTGATGGAGACTTTGAAAGCCAAATAAAGCCTTTGTCCTCCAAGTTGCTTTTAGTCATGATATTTACAACAGCAGTAGAAAGAAAGCCAAAACAACTTTCAAGGACCATTTATTTTTTTAACCAAGTAAGAAGAGG
Source organism: Mus musculus (assembly GCF_000001635.26). Taxonomy (NCBI): domain Eukaryota; kingdom Metazoa; phylum Chordata; class Mammalia; order Rodentia; family Muridae; genus Mus; species Mus musculus. The sequence goes on from NC_000085.6 coordinate 18,306,348, forward strand.
AAGGAATCATGGAAGCAGCAGAAGAAGGGCTTTGTCTGGCAAGAAAGCAAAAGGGTAAAAATGGAAAGGCTTAAAATAAAGAATGTGTGGTTTGTGACAGCCCAGACATATTGGCCTGAACCATAAAGCCAAGCAAAGCAGAGACAAACTCGGGTCTAAAACTACAACCATCTATGGGGATCCAGGGTGGAAAGGCACCGATGCCCTGAACGTTATAGTCTCTACATTGATGCAAAACCACATCAGATCCACACTCTCGCCCCAAACTTTCCCTCCTCTAAATGGTTCCAATACAGACAACCACCTCGTCCCTGTGTTATTTTTGTTATGTCTGAGGGTTTAAAATCCACTGAGAATTAGTGAGCGAGGTAGTCTGGAGTAGATGGTTACTTATAGCGCAGGCCGTCTTAAACCTGCCAGCGACCATCAGGAATATGATGACGCTCTAGTTTTGTTGGTGAGAATGTACTTTCTGTTGCATGCAAGTGCGGGAATAAAAAATTTCAGTTGGCTTGTCAAGATCGTTTTCTTAAACAGGAAGTTAAACTGGCCCCAAATATTGCTAACTGTTTTAAAATAAAGGAGTCAAGACTAAGCAACAGTCTGCATATATCCTATAGCAGAGTGGCCTCTGTATGTCTCTTTAATCGTGAGAGCCCTCTTCTCTAAACTACTTAGTATATCTAAGGAGATGCCATGCAGTCAGCTCAAAAGCCAAAATATTTAGAAAAATAACTCTGTGTGTGCTGTAGTAAAAATGAAATAGAACTTAAATAGTTTTACCTCCCCTCCCTGCTACCCTGAAGTTTTGGAGAGTAGGCAAAAGGCTTCTCACAGCATCCTATGAGTATCTTTGTCACTGTATTAGTCTCTCATGTTGAAATCTTCATTCTCCATATAAAACAAACCTCTTGGGTGATAAGATTTGTGTGTGTGTGTGTGTGTGTGTGTGTGTGTGTGTGTATACGTATATATATATCCAAAGTCTGCCTTCTAGAAAAGAATGTCCCTGTGACACAGTATGACAGGAAATCAAAGTGTAGTATGTTTCATGGGACAAGTTGTTAGTCCGAAGTGGATGTAGACACTAAAATCTGAGCACTTATCCAGTAAGCTATAAACTGTACAGAAATGAGAGTTATGACCCTCAGAACTCAGGTCATTACACAAATGCACTTGCTTTTCCCAGCCACAGCTGGCTGTTGGGTTTCTTCTACAAGTAGAGCAAATTTATAAAAGAGACAGGCAATGTGGTCTGCTCATGCCACTGTTGGACCCAGGCTCACAGAGCTTTGCTTCATTTTGATATCTGATGCTTACTAGATGAGCTTACCCATAACAGAGATGACAAGACGAGAGGTCAAGTCTGCAAAAAGTTTGTCCTCCTCAGAAGAGAGACATTCCTTTTTGAACACCAAGGTTTAGAGGTTGGTTTATTTTTTTTTTTTACATAATTTGGTACAAATTCAATGATGTTACATGCAGGAGGATATTTTTCCATAATCTGTCCCTTTTTTAAACACAAAAAAACCACTTGCCATTCATGACAACACTTCTAAAACTCAAGAAATGAACAGATTCTCTGTAGTGAAAAAACACATTTCCCTTGGGGCCCCTGGCATTAATGTTATTTTAATGTCATTCAAACCTGTACAACCTTAAACTCACAGATGTAAAAACTCTTCTGTGTTTAGCTCTCCAACAATGAAAAAGTTTAAAATTAAATACAAACAAAACTCCAAGCCAATAAGTTTTTAATTAGCAATCTTAATCCGATGTGATGAATAAAGGGGGCATTGCTGAGAAAAACACTAATCACTGTTTGCAGTCTTCACTCAGCATCCATGGCTGTAATGGGTCCTTTCATTCTGCAGGCTTAAAAACATAGACAACATTTGAAGACTCAGTTCTCTCTGTGGAATTAGTGAGAAACCGCCCTTCATAAAATGGGCATCATTTACATATTAAACTGGCCCCTATTATTTTCTTATTATCTTGAGATAATTAAAGTTGTACCACTTGGTGAGAAAGACACTGACAGTATTTGTACAAACAGAGGCACTAAATTCATCCCAATGATTGGCGTACCTGTCAGGATTCCTCTTAGCCTCAAATAAAGAAAACCGTAAATTCACCTGGGTTCTAAGTTAAAGAATCCTTGACTGTCGCACCTCATAGGCTCTGCATAGGTTGCAGGCCCCTCTCTGAAGCCAGTGTAATCATCACTGGAGCTGACAGCCACAGTCACAGCTGGAGATCATCCCACTCCTACTTTATGCTTGAAGGGGGTGGGAAGTTGGCTTCTGAAGAATTTTGTGGTGCTGCTATGAAGAAAAAGCAGACATAGGTATACCAGACAATCAACAATGCATGGTTACCACACAATTACATTACAGTTTCAAATGATTGTTAAAATGAAATCACAAAGTCTAAAAATCTATTGAGAACTCTCGGAGGAGGGACTGGTCCTTAGATAGCCCAGACTTTGTCAGATCCCATTTTGAGAAATATTTAGTTAGTTAGTCATATCCTAATTTCAGAACAGTAGGTATAGATAAGTAGGTAGAATTTGACCAACAAATTACCTAAATTCACCCAGAGTCTATAGAAGCCAGCCATTATCAGTATTTATATATTTTTGCTTTATGATTAGAGCTTGTATGTAGCAGAAGATGGCCTAGTCCAACATCATTGGGAGAGGCCCTTGGTCTTACAAAGATTATATGCTCCAGTACAGGGGAATGCCAGGGCCAGGAAGCAGGAGTAGGTGGGTTGGGAGCAGGATGGGGGGAGGGTATAGGGGACTTTCGGGATAGCATTTGAAATGTAAATGAAGAAAATATCTAATATAAATAAATAAATAAATAAATCTTCTCCCCCAGACATAACACCTCCCATCAAGTCAATTTTCACTCAATTTGGCATTCACATTCAAGCAACCTGACTTGTATTGTAGGCTACACACACATTGATGAAATCCAAATGGGAAGCTTCTATGAGTCACATTATGAGACAAGAGTCTTCCTGGAGAACATGAGGATTAAAGACATTTAACTATTAGCCAGAAGAGAGATGTCATGTATCAAGATGTCATGTATACAATTACTTTGTGTGTGTGTGTTTCCTTTTTTAAATTAGATATTTTCTTTAATTACATTTCAAATGTTATCCCCTTTCCTAATTTCTCCTCCAAAACCCCCTATCCCTTCCCCCGTCCCACTGCTCACCAACCCACCCACTCCCACTTCCTGGCCCTGGCATTCCCCTATACTGGGGCATAGAACCTTCTCAGGACCAAGGGCCTCTCCTCCCATTGATGACAGACTAGGCCATCCTCTGCTACATATGCAGCTAGAACCATGAATCACACCATGTGTTTTCTTTGGTTGGTGATTTAGTCCGTGGGAGCTCTGGTGATACTGGTTAATTTGTATTGTTGTTCCTCCTATGGGTCTGCAAACCCCTTCAGCTCCTTGGGTACTTTCTCTAGCTCATTCATTGAGGACCTTCTGTCCAATGGATGGCTGTGAGCATCCACTTCTGTATTTGTCAGGCACTGGCAGAGCCTCTTAGAAGACAACTATATCAGGCTCCTGTCAACAAGCTCTTGTTGGCATCCACAATAGGGTCTGGTTTTGGTGGTTGTTTATGGGATGGATCCTCAGGTGGGGCAGTCTCTACATGGTCATTCCTTCAGTCTCTGCTTCACACTTTGTCACTATAACTCCTTCCATGGATATTTTGTTCCCCCTCTGTATTAGTTAGGGTTCTCTAGAGTCACAGAACTTATGGATAGTCTCTATATAGTAAAGAAATTTATTGATGAAGTCCAATTCCCAACAATGGTTCAGTAGTAACTGTGAATGAAAGTCCAAGGATCTAACAGTTACTCAGTCCCACACGGCAAGCAGGTGAGGGAGCAAGAGCAAGACTCCCTTCTTCTAATGTCCTTATATTGTCTCCAGCAGAAGGTATAGCCCAGATTAAAGCTGTGTTCCACCACACCTTTAATCCAAGATGACCTTGAACTCGGAGGTTTAATCTTAAACTTCTATCTCCAAGCCTCCAGATAAGGGTCACTGGTGAGTCTTCCAATCTGGATTGTAGTTCATTCCAAATATATTCAAGTTGACAACCAGGAATAGCCACTACACCCTCTAAGAAGGACCAAAGTTTCCACACTTTGGTCTTCCTTCTTCTTGAGTTTCATGTGTTTTGTGAATTGGATCTTGGGTATTCCCAGCTTCTGAGCTAATATCCACTTATCAGTGAGTGCATATCATATGTGCTCTTTTGTGACTGGGTTACCTCACTCAGGATGATATCCTCCAGATCCATCCATTCATGGTTTTTAATAGCTGTGTGGTACTCCATTGTGTAAATGTACCACATTTTCTGTATCCATTCCTCTGTTGAGGGACATATGGGTTCTTTCTAGCTTCTGGGTATTATAAATAAGGCTGCTATGAACAACAAGAATTTCAAATGCGAAGTTTACATAAAACGTTCAAAGAGTAGTTACCTTCTGTAACAGGGAGCAGTTTACTCTTATAAATGAGCTGCTTCTCTTAGTAATACAACAAAGCTACAGAGAAAATAATGGTATATTGGCTAAACAATGGTCAGTAATTCTTATGAGCAATACATGGGCAGTCATCTGCATTGTAACGCAAAATAATAGGGCCTCAGTGAGAGCAGTCATGGCTATTCCTGAATAGGTACGTTGACTTAGACAAGTGGGGTAAAGTGAAAGTTTGGATCTCCAACATCTCTATCTCCTTTGAGCTAACCCTAGTCTTCTGAGGATTGACTTGATCAGTGTCTTGTTTGGGCTTTTATTGCTGTCAAGAGACATTGTGACCAAGGCAACTCTTGTAAAGGCAGACATTTAATTGGGGATGTCTTACAATGAGAGATTTAGTCCATTATCATCATCATGGTGGAAAGCATGGTAGCATCTAAGCACACGTGGTGCTGGAGAAGGAGCTAAAGAGTTCTACGTCTTGATCTGAAGCAGAAAGGAAATCATGTGTCACACTAGGCATAACAAGCATAGGAGTCCTCAAAGCCCACCTCCATAGGGGCACACTTCCTCCAACAATGTCACAACTATTCCAATGAGGCCAATCCTCCTAATAGTGCCACTCCCTATAGTCCAAACATTCAAACACAAACCTATGGGGGCTGAACCTATTTAAACTACCACAATGAGGAACCCACTATTAGCCAAATTTATAAGCACAGTCAACACCACATGGAGAAAAATAGGACATTGACTTTTGTACAGAAGGACATCTAGCCATGCTTCCTTCTTCTGATGGTCAGAAATCATGCATTCAGGCTGATCCTTCTGGAATATGTTTTTTAAAGGGATAATTTTGTAGGACTGTGAGAGGCAGCCTGGTTCCTGGTTGAGCTAAGGCTAGAAACCCTGGTAACCCTAAAGGGACGGCAGATGTTTTGCCTGGTTTCCAGACACTAGGTTCCTGACATGAGGCTGCAGCCCTTCATAGATTTGTGGCCATCAGTCATGTAAGTGTAACACCCCAAACCCCTCCACAGGTAGAGGATGTGACCATAGGCTCAAGACAGATCTCCATTTTAATGACGTACCTAAAGGCCTGAAGGGCTTAGCCAAATAAGATTTCCTTCCCAGACAATCCTCCCTGCAAAATGTAGTTAACCTCAGTTCCACCCTGAGAAGTGGGGTACAGTTTTACTCATCCACTTTCTGCCATGACAATAAATGCCTTGAAACCATGAACTGCCTCTTTTCATCGGGATCCACAATAGGGAAACATAGAGAAGGACTTCACCTATATAACCATGTCTAATCTCCTGTACAAGACCTCTCTGTGCTCCCAGCCATGACCACCAAGCCAAGCCAGCCACCCTCAGACAAGCCAAGAACTGTATCCCATTAGGACCAATCCCCTTTGACTCCAGGCTACTCTGGATTAGCCTGTTCTTAGCCCTTCAAAGGCTCTCAGTAGCACCTGGATGCCTGAGAGCCTGAAAACCAGAGGGTCCCAGGCTCCCCTGGGACCCCAAGCCAGCTCTAGGTGTCCCAGGACCTCAGACTGCACTCCTCCACCACCAGAGTGGTGTCCTGCATCTTCCCATAACCTGAAACACAACCGGCAATAGCTTGGGGTAAGCACAGTCAAAACTCCTTTGTCCTGCCTCCCAGAATGGCCTGAGCCTTGTGGCAAAGCAGACGCAGGACCTCGCTAACCCTACATAATTTTTCTGTCCTTGTAGCTTCCAACAATTTCCATCCCAGTTGTGTATCTAAATAGCAGCCAAGCCCTCCTGATTGTGCCAGTAACTACATGGGGGATGCAGGACAAGTCATTTAACGTTTTTATTTTTTAATTCCTCTGTATACAAAGAAGACACTGACTTTAAGTCAACCCTGCACATAAGGCCAGTGAAACAGTAAATAAAGGAGATCTGAGATAAGAAAATGTTGTAAAACCTGAGTAACTATGAAAGATGTGAAGCCTGATTCAATTGTATAAATATTTCTCAGTATTCTTCTCTTTACAGAGACTATTGTTCATACCCTAGTTTTGCAATCTGTTAACGAGTATATAAATTCAAATTCACAAAATTATTCCCCAAAAGTGGCCCAAACTAGAGCTTTGCAGTGATGTACAGATGTTGATTGCATTTCCCGCAAATAGGCTCATAGAAGCACATTTGTGTGCACAGAAAACCAGAGAGGAATGTGTGTCTCTGCTTTTAAACTCCTGCTGCGGCATTATTGTCTTATTACTATGCTTTAGCCAAATTTCTTCTTATTGGTACTTAGAACCATGAAAATCCAGACAGACCAAACACAGCAAACCATGAAGTCACCATTCTTTTACCCATAAGATTCTGTTTTAGGACACAAAAGGGACAATGCTATATTGTAATTACTACTCTTTATAGCAGTGAGTAATACCAACCCATCACCCAAGTACCAGAAACGGACATTTTTTGTGCCCTGTAGCTACAGGCTACTCCCTCAACCACCATCCAAGACTGAGAAATCCAATAACATTTTTCATAATGGGCGTGATGTGACTTGAGAACTATCTGTTTATGATTCACACAAAGAGCGAGAACCATCTGCTGCACACCAGTAAGTTGCTTCACCTCAGAGGAAAATACATTCTGTGTTGTATTAACTCCGCATCGGAGCAAAGTATCACAGCCACATCATCCAATTAGAGCCTGGATAGACAAGGCTCTCATTTCTTACCTATTAGTCTGATATCCCTTCCACACCAGGGACATCAAAAGGAGCTTATGGGAAAAAAATGGCTGCGTGACTGGTGTTGTCAAGTCTATCTGACAATAAGGCAACTGACAGAGAGCAATGACAGTTAAGTTATATCTTGCTCCAGGACTTTCATCATCTGTGACAAAGAGTAGGATTCAGACTCTAAAGGACTAAAACCTGTAAAATTAAATAGCTAACAAGAATCTTAGCTATGGAACTTACATTTTGGTTGTTTCTTCCTCCCTTTGAGTTTAAGTTTGCCTCCCAGTCAAGCCAAGCTTCTAAGAAAATGATGAAGTAAAGCATTTTTATGTGTAGAGATGTTTAATTTGCACTTCCCCCTACTCTGTAGGTTGTTTTTCCAACTGGTCATTAAGAATCACTTCTCCTTGTAGAATTGCTGTTGGTTAGCTGCCCCGGACAGAGAGCAATCTGACAAATGTACAAGCCACTCATCTATCTGTTTTGTTTTTTTCATAAAAACATGTATTGAGCTATGTTATAAGTACTATGCTCTAATCCCTGGATTCAAAGACTGATATGGCAATAGCATTGAGAATCTAATGTAGTATTTAATAAGCTACCAGAAATGGGAAAGGATGATTGATTTAAATGATGGAGGAACTATATAGTCCATGGGAATGGAGACACAAAGGTGGTAAGGAGTGATGATGACATATTATGTCTAGATTCTTTACTCTGGTCACTGTCTCTATAATTTGCCAAAGTGTCAAGTCCTAAGTACCTAGGAACTTTCCAGATAGATCCTGTGTCCATATACCTCTTTAAAACATTCAGTACTATTTGGTATTTTCTGGATCCAGTCACTGTTCTCTGTGAGAGTCATTGACTGTAAACAGACACTGGGTAACAGGTGAGGTGATGACTTAACACATAATTACTACATCGTGAGTAAGAGGTACAGTATTGGGAGGTTGTACAACATGCTCAGAGTATGAAACAGTTCATACTCATCAGGAGAATTAAGAAATGTTTTCCAGAACAAGCAAGATTCAAACAAAAATTTAGAGCTACGTATAAGGAATACAGAATCAATAGGTAAAGGATATGATGCACAGAACCTAGTCATTACCTTATGAAAGGCAGAAGACTTGGCCAACCTATGTTCAAATACCAATATATTTCTATGACTGCCAGAACGGGATGGGCTGTCCCTTTGTATGACCCACTCAGCCGTCTTAATTTACTTTCATGCTTAATGCCACAAGCAACTGAGTTTCATATTCTTGGTGTGTTGATCATAGCCTGAGTTTATATGACCACAAAACAATCAATGAACTTATTCACTTATATGTAACTATCACCTTATTTTGTTAGGTTTAATTGAATTATTTATTGCTATTTTGTAACATTTTTAATACTTAAACATGGCTCTTTTGACTGTGTTTAGTCACAATCCAAAATGAAGACTAAATGTTGATGACAAAGTAATAATTAATTAGTTTGTAAATTTTAGACTAGATTGGCTATATACAAGATGGTGTAACTATAGACTCTTGGGAAAAGTTTAGAGTTAATAGTCTTACAGATAGTACTGTGTTGGTCATTTGGGAAGAGGAACTCAACTGAGAAAATGCCTCCATATGATTTGCCTACACACAGTTTTGCCTGCATTTTTCTTGATTAATGATTGATGTGAGAGAGTCAATCTCGTTGTGGGTAGTGTCAATCCTGGACAGATAGTCCTGACTCATCTAAGAAAGCAAGCTGAGAAAGCTTTGGGGAGCAAAATAGTAAACAGCTCTCTACCATGGCTTCTGTTCCAGTTCCTGCTTTAGATTCCTGCTCTGAGTACTTGCCATGACTTCACTCATTGATGAACCGTGACCTGGAAGTTCTAAGATGAAATAAATTCTTTCCTTTCCAAGTTGCTTTTGGTCATGGTATTTTATCACAGCAATAGAAACCAGAACTAAGGTGGCCCCAAATTTAATGTGCCCCATCTGTTTTTGTGCATTCTAATACTGCCTTCTCTCATGGCAGATGATAGTGTTCTACTTTAAATAGGTGCATTTAAAATAGTTGGTACTGGGTCAACTAGAACTCACATATCTCTCCTATACCAACATAATATAGTCTACAGCGCTGTGCTGAAGGTGATGGTGTCCAGATCACTTCCCACAGTTCAAATTGAAAGATCAGGGGTCTACCAGCCATGACTCCAGTTATACATCACAGCCATGACTCCAGTTATACATCACAGCCATGACTCCAGTTATGCATCACAGGGCCCCCTGAGCCCACAGCTGACTAACAAGATTGCAGTGCAAAGAGTCCCAACTTGATATCCTTGCCTGAAGTTACATATTTCTGAAAACATCTGAGCAGCCATCTACATGGGAAAGAACATGCATATACACATGTGTGATACATAACTCATTGAGAGTGTTGTTTGTTGCCTTGTGGAAAATATCAGATGGCTATGTAGACAACAGCCCTCCATTAAAAAAAAAAAAAAAAAAAAAACAAAAAACTAAAAACCTTATACCTTCTACAAAGTTACAGTGTCTAAAGAGAGCAGTAAAATGGAACCGCTTGCTAAATTTGGTTTTGTCAAGCTGTTTCCTGACTAGATCTGACAATATGAACAGTCTGCATGACATGGTTCACTTCACTCTATCCACAGAGTGGAATAATATGCATCAAATCTACTATCATACCTTCATCCCAAAATCAACACATTGAGCCTCCTCAGTTCTCCTTGCTTCATTTACTTCACTCAAAACTACTTCTCTCATGGAAGATGAAACTGGATGGTGGTTTTTGGTGTTTTCTTTATACAAGGAGATAGAGAACAAAGCAAAACAGCGGTAGATTTGGAAGTGAGTGGATTATAAACGGTACATGAAAACAGAGAGGCTGTGTGTGTGTGTGTGTGTGTGTGTGTGTGTGTGTGTGTGTGTGTGTGTACAATAACCTAAACAACAACTATATAAAAATATGAGCAAAGATGGAATTAATAATCTAGAAAACCAATCATAAACAGTGTGTTTCTTAAGGAAAATGTTTCAAATTGGTCGTAGGTGGGGGTATGTCTGAAAATTCAGATTCCAGCCATTCTTCCTGCTTCATTTTGCCCAGAGTACACTTATTCACTGTAATATCATTCTCAACTATGTGGTCAGAGCTGCCAATTTGGATGCTTTATTTAGAGCCTCAAACTCCATATGACTGCCAAATTCAACTAAAAGCCAAAGTTGTGTCTACATGACCAGGTAGAACAAGAAAAAAGGAAAACCACTTGTGCATTTCCCAAAAGTCGGCTCTGCTAAAACCTTAAAAGAGCCGCCCCTTTGTGAGAGATATCTTAACAAACCAGGGAACAAGACCCGTTCAGTAGACATCACCCTAAGGCAGACAAAGAGAAAGGTTGACGTGCATCAACTCAAAACCTGATAAAAAAGTCCTGCCCTGAAATACAGTACAGCCATTTGTAATAAAATTTAATAACAGTTGAGCATAAAACTTTGATTTATTCTGATATATCACTGCTGATAAAAATTTTAAAGCTGTTTAAAAATCTCAGTTGAGGCATTTATATAATGCGTCCTTTCTCATAAGAATGAAACACATTTATGTTTAATCAGCACAGTCTTGTGCTTTGCCTTTTGGCCTGGTTTATTGTATTTATTTTTAATGTTACTTATCTTCATAATACTTGGTACTAAACACTAAAAAGAATTCTGTTTCCAATGTGCCAAGGAACAGATCCAAGTATTTGCTCCATTGTCTTTGAACTTCAGAATCAAAATATATGCTTAGGGTTTTTTACAAAGCCACTGGTCTCTTCTCATTCTTTAATCTAATGTTCATTGTACACAAAAGACCTTAGATTTAGCTGCAAAAATCACTGTGTCTCATGAATTTTCATTTCCTAGGAATTAGAAAGGACCATATAGACGGATGAGCATACTTGAATCTATGATCCCCCGCAGCTGGCACCAGTGTGTACCTTTTCTGCCACACTCCTTCTAAGTTATTTTACTTCTAAACACATCATTGCTTCTTTAACTACACTTCTTTGTATGCCTTTCCAAAACACCTTTGGATATATTTCTCATTTGGCACCCCAATCCTTCCCCTTTTAAAATTATTATTTTAATAAACATTGAATCTCTCCACTTTGGAATGAAGGCATCTCAGCTCACTGGGATATATAAATAAAAATAATAAAAATAAAAGTTAAATACAATAAACTAAGCCAAAAAGCTCACAGGCTGGACTAGTTAAACATAATAAATATAAAAGCTCTGAGGTTGAAAAGATGAGGAGTTAAGACTGATGTTGGCTACTGTTGATTTCTTGTTTATGAAATTGGAATGCCTGTCTGAAGGAGTTTTACATGGATGTGGAAGATGTAACTGTTGGGCAGCTCTAATGGCTAGATGGTGAATCTCATACAGACTGAGTGGATAGATCCTCTTCTGAAAGCATGGCTTCAGAGAACAAAAGAGAGTGTCAGCCTCTTCCAGTTAGCTGGCACATCCCAAAGCAACTCCCCTGAGAATCAGAGTATAATTGTTGGAGAGGCTATGATACCAGAGCCTAGAGCAGTGGAGCTCAACCTTCCCAATGTTGTGATCATTTGATATAGTTCCTCTTGCTGAGGTGACCACTAACCATAAAATTATTTCATTGCTATTTCATAAGTGGTCTGATATGCACCATATCTGATATGTAAAGCTTGTGTGAGTTACAACTCATAGGTAAGAACCTCTGGCCTGGGGAATCTCAGGAAGGCTGCCTCTGCTGTAGTGCAAAGGAGATTATCACAGTGGTCCCCTATGCCTTTTCAGAATACATAGCACTTTCAGGGACCAAGGAAAGGGTTCTCATCTTTTCCTTATTGAATGACAGCCACCACTGTAAACAATGAACAGTCTGTGGCCCTTGTGAAATTATTCCCCATTCTTTTTAGGGAGGTATATCTACACACAGGGCTGAGAGGCCACTCTCAGGAGCAGCTCTTATTGCCCAGCAATTGGATTAGATGAAACCATTTTCTATTCAGCCTTTTTCTTCTGTGTCAGACATTGATGCAACCAAAAATTTGCAAGGCAAAGTAGTCACCAGTGCTTGCTACTAAGAAGAAAAAAGAAAAGGGGAAAAAAAAACCTATAGAGGCTCACACCCCAGAATGAGGAACTGGTGGCCAAATACAGACAAGGAGAATGTTTTCTGCAACAATGAAGGCAAAAGGAAAGTGAGGCCTCACAGAAGTGTTCTGAGAAAATGAAACCTATGAGCAACATATAGGTGCAAGGAACCAACTAATGAAATCGTACTGAATACCAGCCTTGAGAACAACCCTTTTCAAGAATGAAAGAGAACCAGACTCCCTGACTTTCAACACACATATCCTCATGCAAAAAGGACTAAAATAGAAAATGAAGTAAGAATAGGTGAGTTATATCACAGGAGAAATGATATCCTGCACATGAATAGAATGAATAAACAGAGACTGGTAGATAAGGACATATAGATGATTGATCATAAATGATAGATAACTGATAATTAGATAATAGATAGGCAGATAGCCAATAGATAGCTGATAAATAGATAGATGATAGATAATGATAAAATGATAGATGATAAATGATAGATAAATGACAGATAGATGATAAATAGGGATAGATAACAGATAGATAACTGATTGATAGATATGAGATACTATATGCCATGTGCTCTCATGAGGACACTACAAATATTTTATTTTAAGTTCCATGATAATTCAGTTATGTATTTATATTAAGTTTACAGATGACAGAAATCACTGATCAGAGGTATAGCACCAGGAAATAGTAGAACTGGAATTTGAACCAGAACTCACAGTGTAACTGCTGTTTCTGAGCCCTGTGATGTGTGGGGTCTACCTCCCCAAAAGAGCTAGTGTTTCCTGGAGAGACAAGATCCTTGTAGATCGCCCTGTTTCTTCTTTCATGCTTTGACAGTTTGGCTCAGTGCCAGGTTTTCAGTTTTCCTTGTTTTATGATTGGCTTATTTCTGCTATCTGGTTAATTCTATTGCAGCTGTATTTTTGACTGAGTCTCAGCAGCAAGCAAAGTCAGAAAGGGAAGCAAAATTTGTTATACACACACAGAATGGGGAGGGAGAGAGACAGGGGGGCAGAGAGATCCCCAAAGTCACAAAAGGAGAGATGCTTTGAAGGTTTCTGGTTTTCATTTCTGCAGGGGATTCTGACCATTGAGAGGTGGGACTTAGAGGGACCCACTTGCTGACAGCAGCAGGACCCTATTGGTGTCAACTTCACAGGCACATAAGAAAGACAAGTCAGAGACAAATTCAAAACCAGGACACTGAAACAGAGGAAGCTTGACAGTAATTTGGGTCTGTCTATAGTGTCCATCCATCTCCTCTTGGGATGAAGAGCGATGGGATCAGTACCTTTTCACTTTAACTCAAATAACCAAACTTCCCTTTGAGGAGGCTTTGTCTTTTTCTTCCATTGACAGCCCACCTTCTAGGCAGAGTGGCAGGCAGCCTTGTCCACCACGGCCACCTTCCAATGCATGGGCCTGATGTCATTTTTACTTCAAGAGCCATTTTCCTTCCATAAGCTTTCCGTTTCTTTGTTGTTTGTTTGTTTGTTTGTTTTCATGCCAAACACTAGTTTCTCCCCATTCCTTCCTCACAGCCCCCCCCCTTCTCCTCTGAGAGGGTAGGCCCCACTGGGTGTCTCCCTGACCCTGGCACATCAAGTCCTGTCTTATTAGGCTCGTCTTCTCCCACTGAGACCAGACAAGGCAGCCTTAGAGACCAAGCTGCCTGGCAGCTACATGCATGCCTTGTTTCAGCCCCTGTTATGTTCTTTGGTTGGTAGCTCAGACTCTGAAAGTTCCGAAGGGTCAAGATTTATTGACTCTATTGGTCTTCCTGTGGGATTCCAATCTACTTCAGGGTCTTCAGTCCTTTGCCCATCTCTTCCATAAGTGTCCCTGGCCTCTGTCTAATGTTTAGCTGTGGGTATCTGTATCTGTCTCGGTCTGTTGCTGGGAAGAGCCTCTCAGAGGACAGTTATGCTGGGCTCCTGTCTGCAAGCATAACACAGTATCATTAATAGTTTCAGGGACTGGTACTTGTCCATGGGATTGGTTTCAAGTTGGGCAGACTATTGGTTGGACTTTCCTTTGGTCTCTGCTCCATACCTGCTTTCTTTTTTTTTTTTAGACTGGACAAATTTTGAGTTGAATGTTTTATAGGTTGGTTGGAGTTCTTATATCTCCACTGGGGGTCTTGCCTGGCTATAGGAGATGGCCTCTTCAGATTCCATGTCTAAGGAGATGATCATGTGATTTTTTTCCTTTGAGTTTATTTATAAAGTAGATTACAATTTTTGTATATTGAACCATCCTTGCAACCCTGAGATAAAGCCTACTTGATTGTGGTGAATGATGTGTTTTTGGATTGGGTTTGCAAAAATTTTATTGAGTATATTTGTGTCAATGTTCATAAGTCAAATTGGTCTGAAGTTCTCTTTTTTGTTGAGTCTTTGTGTAGTTTAGGTGTCAGGATAATTGTGGCCTCATAGAATGAATTAGGTAGTGTTCCTTCTGTTTCTATTTTGTGGAATAGTTTTTAGGGTATTGGTATTAGCTCTTCTTTGAAAGTCTGGTAGAATTCTGCACTAAAACCATCTGGCCCTGGGCTTTTTTTCTGGTTGGAAGACTTTTGATGATTACTTCAATTTCCTAAGGGGATTATGGGACTGTTTAGATGGTTTACCTGGTCTTGATTTAACTTTGTTATATAGAGTCTGTCTAGAAATTCATTCATTTCATTCAGATTTTCTGATTTTTTTTAAGCATAGGCTTTTGAATTAAGACCTCTGAGAAAGTTCAAATTTCATTTGAAATCCTTTTTATGGCCCCTTGAGAATTTTGCACTTCTAAGGGAAGACATACTATGACATAGCTTCAGTCCCTCCCTCAGTGTCTCCCAGTAGGACTCTGGGATCTGCAGGTGAAGGAATTACCCCATAGTCCCATAGTTCCCAGAGAAGCATGTCACCAAGAGGCATGGTCTGAAGAAGATCAGTACTTGTTTAGCCTCCCAGAAAACAATTCAGCTGAGACTAATGAAAGAAATGCACAGCCAGACTTTGTGATGTATAACTTTACCCACTTGCCTCAAAGTGACAAACAAGTACTCTGTGGACAGAAAAGCATCAGAGAGCTGGAGAGATGGCTCAGCAGTTAAGAGCACTGACTGCTCTTCCAGAGGTCTTGAGTTCAATTCCCAGCAACCACATGGTGGTTCACAATCATCTGTAATGGGGTCTGATGCCCTCTTCTGGTGTGTCTGAAGAGAGCAACAGTGTACTCATATGCATTTAATTAATTAATTAATTAATTAATTAATTTTAGATAGATAGGTAGCGAGAGAGAGAGAGAGAGAGAGAGAGAGAGAGAGAGAGAGAGAGAAATAATGGATCAACTTCTGCCACCAACAGAACAGAGACAAGGAGAGCAGAGCTGCATAAAAACATTTTATCGGGTGCTAGAAGAATGAACAGATTCTTTTCTACCTGGAACCCACAACAGACACAGCACATGAAAGCATTTTGCACCAACACTTTTAAAGGAATCACTCCTAAGGAAAAACCTGGATATGGATATGCAAGAAAGCAGAGAGAAAGATGTGCCCAGATTTTTCCTTTTGTCGTGGACTCAAAAATTATGTCACATGTGATACATTCAAAGGAATGCATGCAGCAAGCATGTGTTATAAACCAATAGCAAAAGAAACAGTCTGGAACCACAAACAATCTTGATTTTCTTTTTTTCTTTTTCTTTATTAGGTATTTATTTCATTTACATTTCCAATGCTATCCCAAAAGTCCCCCATACCCTCCCCCCCACTCCCCCAACCACCCACTCCCACTTCTTGGCCCTGGCATTCCCCTGTACTGAGGCATATAAAGTTTGCACGACCAATGGGCCTCTCTTTCCAATGATGGCCGACTAGGCTATCTTCTGACACATATGCAGTTAGAGACACGAGCTCCGGGGTACTGGTTAGTTCATATTGTTGTTCCACCTATAGGGTTGCAGATCCCCCCAGCGCCTTGGGTACTTTCTCTAGCTCCTCCATTGGGAGCCCTGTGATCCATCCAATAGCTGACTGTGAGCATCCACTTCTGTGTTTGCTAGGCCCCGGCATAGTCTCACAAAAGACAGCTATATCGGGGTCCTTTCAGTAAAATCTTGCTAGTGCATGCAATGGTTTCAGCGAGGCTGATTATGAGATAGATCCCTGGTTATGGCAATCTCTAGATGGTCCATCCTTTCGTCTCAGCTCCAAACTGTGTCTCTGTAACTCCTTCCATGGGTGTTTTGTTCCCAGTTCTAAAAAGGGGCAAAGTACCCACACTTTGGTCTTCGTTCTTCTTGAGTATCATGTGTTTCACAAATTGTATCTTATATCTTGGGTATTCTAGGTTTCTGGGCTAATATCCACTTATCAGTGAGTACATATCAGTCCTGAATCTACCTGTGGGCTCACTCCCCCTGCTCCCAAATGTGCCCTCCTGGAAATGGACCCTGTGATGCAGTAGGTGACCATCACTGATTTGCTTTATAAACAAAGTGGGTTGTTTTTTTTGTTTTTGTTTTTTTTTTTTTTTTTGCCCTGGTTTTCGTTTGAATTTTATGCAAGGGGTCCTAATTTGCATTCTTCTGCTTGCAAATGAAGTTGAACATCTTTTAAGTGTATGCTTGCTGTTATTTTTGTCTCTTCAATAATAGGCCTTGCATTTCCTCCGGTTGCTCATCTCTTTTTCATTAACTTATTTTTGTTATTAAATAATTATTTTATTTATTTACACCCCAAATGTTGCCCCCTTCTGGTTCCCCCTCTAGATCAGCCTTCCCCTCCCAGAGTTCTTCCCCCCATCTCCCCTTCCCTTCTCCTAGAGGGTGCTCCCCACTTCCTCCCTCCCTGGAGCATCAATTGTCTATAGGATTAGGCAAATCCTCTCCCACTGAGGTCAGACAAGGAAGACTGCTACATAGGTGCTTCTGGGAGATGATATTTTGTTGGTGAGGCTTCAGAATAGTTCTTTGCATGGTGGCTTTTTGGTTAGTAGCTCTTTGGTTGGTGGTTCAATCTCTGGGAGTTCCCAGGGGTCCAGATTAGTTGACACTGTTAGGTAGCTGAGTGACACCATAGAAGCTTATCTCTTTTTAAAATTAATTAGTAACTTACTTCCGTTGATTTACAAGAACTTCTGTGGGAACTAGTGGTCAATTCTATTTGTTATTTGTTAAGCAAATTCCATTTCCTTGCACTTTTGTTTACCTTCAAGCATCTTTAAGAACATTAGGTTAGTGCTTTCTGGATCTTATTAGAACATGTGTCCCTACTCCAAGTTGCAAGCCTCCCTTCCATTATAAGGAAATCCCTGCCTTTCATACATATGCATTAGTTTTACAAGTATTTTTTATAGTGTGACTGGAACCCAAGTTTTATCCCTTTCTCTTATCTAAATTATTAATTCTAAGCAGCATATATACAAACAACCTCCTTTCCTAATTACGCACAGACCTAACATTGTCATGGAAAATTCCCCCACATACTTCTATTTGTAGTCTATTCTCTTTATTTAGTTGAATCCATAACTTCCTGCAAAAAAAAATATTTCTTAATTGACAATAATCACATTATGCCTGGCTATCTGATAATGTCAATCTCACACTGTTTACTTGAGCCTGGTTTTCGCTTTCTCTGGAGTATTCTCTTTAAATACGAGAATCAGCTTGTCCAGTTCTTCAAAATGTCCAGTGGGGATTTTGACTAAAGCTGCTGAGAATCTATCTTCAAATTTGAAGGAAATTATCAGTTTACAGTATCCAAAAGTTCTATAATAAAATGATATGTTTCTGATTTTATTTACCTGCTAACAACTTTCAATAACGTTTTATTGGTTAACAGGTGAAGAAGGGGCTGTCTCTGACTCTGTTTCTTGCTATTGGAAACCCTTCCCCTACCTGGACTGCCTGGTTGGTCCTCAGTGGGAAAGGCTGTGCTTAGTCCTTCTGCAACTAGATGTCCCAGGGTGGTGTGGTACCCAACAGAGGCTTCCCCTTCTCTAAGGAGAGGAGTAGGGGGGTGTGAGGAAGGGGGTTGGAAGGGTGGGACTGAGAGGAGAAGAGAGAAGGAGCTATGATTGGGATGAAATATGAAAAAATAAATTGTGAAAAAAGTTTTATCAGTATGTATAGAGAATTTTTTTCTATACAAATCTTGGATCTTCTTTGCTAAGCATACTCTTAAATTTAACCTCTGCTGGTACTGTATTATAGTTTCTCTGTGCTGCTAACTGTAGAGGTACAGTCCTCCTCGTCATACTTATATCCCTCTTACTATCTAGTCCAGTATTTCTATCATGAATGGGAATGACAAAGTGACATTCTTGTCCTTTTCTGATTGTAATATGAATACTGGAGTCTGGAGAGATGGTTGAGTATGTATAGTGCTTTCTGTGCAAACACAAGGGCCTGAGTTTTGATCCCTAGTGACCATGAAAATGCCCTGCTGCTGAGAGCACAGCACGAAGGTCCCTGTGCCCATAGATGTCCAGTGAGATCAGGAACATTAAGCATGCAGGATTGTCTTTCCAGTGGGGAAGATGAAAGACCTGTTCTTCTGTCCAGAAAACTGGGAATTAGAGGTAATTAATAGCCTGGTGATCTTCATTATCTACTGAGGACGGGCCAAATCAAAATCTTACAACCAAAACTAGAGGTGGTTAGTCATTTAAATAACCCCCACGGCCAGGACAGGAGATATCGAATCATCTAAATGACCCTTGCATTATGAGCATAGCCAGAGGATCCCCCAACCTTCCACCACCAGAACCAGAGGTGGCTAAGTAACCCAAATGACCTTTTTGTGTATCAAAGAGACCAGGCCAGTCACTCCCTTGGCCCTTAAACCAGTACAGCTAGCCTATCTCTAGAACCCATCTTCTTGGAAGGAATGGCATGTCCCCTGATTTGAGTTTTGATGTAATTATGCTTCCTTGTGCATAATTCAATTGAACTACACCAGGAAACTTTTTTTCCAGATTATACTGGGCTTGAATTGTTGAGAATAAGCCACCTGGTATTACACTCCCCAAAGTCTTAATCCAGGCTGAGGCCATCCTTACCTCTTCAAGGTTTGCCTCCTTGCCTGCCATGACAACACGCAGGATTCTCCTCTCCCGGCATCATGTAGAGCTGAAGACAAGAGACAAATCACTGACAAACCATTCTTTACACACACAAACAAGGAATACTCCAGGTTCAAGAAGAGATTATGTCTCAAGAGCAGAGGGGCAGAGGGAGCCATAAAGATGGGTGGGTAGAGAAGTGGGGAGGACCTAGAAGGAGTTGGGGAAAGGGAAAGATCAAAATGTATTTTTTAATAATTTTTTAATTAGGTATTTTCTTCATTTACATTTCAAATGCTATCCCAAAAGTTCCCCAGTATTTTTTAATAATTTTTTTAATTAGGTATGTTCTTCATTTACATTTCAAATACTATCCCAAAAGTTCCCCAGACCCTCCCTCCCCCAACTCCCCTACCTACCCACTTCTGCTTCTTGACCCTGGCATTCTCCCATACTGAGGCATATAAA
Source organism: Mus musculus (assembly GCF_000001635.26). Taxonomy (NCBI): domain Eukaryota; kingdom Metazoa; phylum Chordata; class Mammalia; order Rodentia; family Muridae; genus Mus; species Mus musculus. The sequence continues at coordinate 18,326,279 of NC_000085.6, forward strand.
GTTTGCAAGACCAAGGGGCCTCTCTTCCCAGTGATGGCCAACTAGGCCATCTTCTGCTACATATGCAGCTAGAGACACGAGCTCTGGGGATACTGGTTAGTTCATATTGTTCCACCTATAGGGTTGCAGATGCCATTGCATACATCGAAATGTTTGGTTTTTTTGTTTTTTTTTTTTTAAGGTTTTAAGCTTTTTTCAAAAATAAGTTAAAGGGTAATAGAGGAAAGTACTTAGTCAGTCTCTGGCCTCTACATGTGCACACACAGATCAACACACCTGCACATACACATGTACAACACACAGATACAATCCCCACAAATGATTACCCTTCACAACTCACCGTTGATAACTGTATGTGATGGTATAATTTAAATAGACACTATTCATCACAGCAAGGCATTTCAACATATTCCTAATTTGCTTAGTCACCTAAGATCGTTACGTTTTGTATTTTCACTTAATTATTCTAGTAAAATTATATTTCTTAGATTCTTAATATTAAGGCAGGTTTGCACTCCCAAGAGGAAGGTGACCTGGTAAAACTGGATTTGTGTTTATTGTTTTACTTTCCCTTTGCTCATATTTTGCTTAATGAATTTTTTAAATGAAACATGCCTGTCCCTGAATGTCTTAATGGGTTTTAATATCAAGTAGGAATTATATTGGTTCCCTGATTTCATTTAAAGTAAAATTCATATGCTGTTGAAATTATTTATTTGTTCTTTACTCTTGCTTTTGTTTTTGTTGTGTTAGGACAGGATTACACTTTGCAGCCCAAACTGCTCTGGAACTCATTATGTAGTCCTCACTGGTCTTAAATTCATGGTAATTCTCCTGCCTCTGTCTCCCAGGTGCTGGGAATTATAAGCAGGCCATCAAGCTCACATAAAGTAACTTATTGGTTCAATTGCTAGAACTCACCTAAGATGTCATATATCTGCATGGAAAGATCCTTAACTATCTTGTCTTTCCTTTCTCTTACAGTCAGATTTGTTACGTTTTAAAAGAATTTTATATTTCACCTTGGTTAGGGTAAACTGATGTAAGCTGTCATGGAGACCTATAATTAGCTTACCTATAACTATATACCCTCATATCTTCCCCTTCCTTTAGTTTATGTCTTTTTTGTTATTCACTCTAAAAACAAGTATATTTATGTTGACAATTGACTCAAAACATGATTTTCAAATCATTAATATTTCTATATTTGTGTTATTCTGTACCCTTGAGTTGTAAGAGTTTCTCAGAAAAAAGCAATTATCTGGATTATACTTGTCCCATGGTGTTATAACTTTATATAAACAATAACATAAAGTCTAATATAGAAAATCCACTACATGTGCCACTTGTGCATATGTATAAAATAGAATGTATAAAATTCTATCACCCATGGTATATTAGTTAGCATTCTCCAGAGAAGATAATGACACTTGAGAATTCCAAAACACATGAAACTCAAGAAGAACGAAGACAAAAGTGTGGACACTTCGCCCCTTCTTAGAATTGGGAAAAAATACCCATGGAAGGAGTTACAGAGACAAAGTTTGGAGCTGAGACAAAAGGATGGACCATCTAGAGACTCCTGCACCCGGGGAGCCATCCCATAATCAGCCTCCAAATGTAGACACCACTGCATACGCCAGCAAGATTTTGCTGAAAGGACCCTGATATAGCTGTCTCTTGTGAGGCTACGCCAGGGCCTAGCAAACACAGAAGTGGACGCTTACAGTCAGCTATTGGATGGAACACAGGGCCCCCAATGGAGGAGCTAGAGAAAGTACCCAAGGAGCTAAAGGGGTCTGCAACCCTATAGGTAGAACAACAATATGAACTAACCATTACCCCCAGAGCTCGTGTCTCTAGCTGCATATGTAGCAGAAGGTGGCCTAGTCACCATTACTGGGAAGAGAGGCCCCTTGGTTTTACAAACTTTATATGCCTCAGTACAGGGGAACACCAGGGTCAAGAAGTGGGAGTGGGTGGGTAGGAGAGTGGGGAGGGAATGGAAGGGGGAGGGTATGGGGGACTTTCGAGATAGCATTTGAAATGTAAATGAAGAAAATACCTAATAAAAATTTGAAAAAAAAAGAGAATATATAATCTATACAAACCAACATAACATTAAAATCATTTGAGTTTTTACCCTTTTTCCTTCTCTTTGCTTTTGTGTGTATGGGGTTTTGTTGTTGTTGTTGTTTGTGCTTCTTTTGACATTTTATTTAAACTGAGTGAACCTCTGTATGTTATAACTCATTCTACTTTCTTTCTTAATGTCTCCTTAACATTTAAAAATTATTTTCCTCAGCTTTTTCCAGCTTTCCTCTAATTCAACAACAGGAGTCAACAAATTCTGTCCATTGGTTGGGTGCAAATATTTACATCTGACTCAACTGTTTGTTGGTCTTTCAGAGGGCTGTCATGATAGGTTCCTTTTGTGAACACTTAGTCTCAGTTAACCTGGATCCCTCAGATCTCTCAAATGCTAGAATACCAACCAGGCACCATACAGCAGCTGCATGACCCCCAACACAGACACAGCAGAGGACTGCCAAGTCTGGGTTTAGTCAGAGAAGATGCACCTGACCCTCAAGAGACTGGAGGCCCCAGGGAGTTTAGATGACTGTTGGGGTGGGAATGGGGGATGGGGGATGGGGACATCCTTGTGGAGACAAGGGGTCGAGGTGGGTATGGGATGTGGAACAGTTGGAGGGTGGACTAGGAAGGGAATAAAATCTGGAGTTTAAAATACATACATACATACATACATACATACATACATAAAAATTATTTTCTTTTTGATACATTCCAGACAATCTTTATGGTTATACCTACTATCTTACCAGTTGTCACTGCAGTGATGACAAATTCCACTAATTTTAGTAATGCATTGAGCTCTTAATTTTGTAATTTATGATTTTGTTTCTAATGCACTACTTGATTATTTATAGATCTTTGTGGATTTTTATTCACTGTTTCTCATTTGGGTTTGTTGTTTGTTAATTCTCTCCTATTTCTTTCAATATTTCAAGATATTTCAATATTTTCACATTTAGTACCTAATAATTCTAATAACTGAAATTCATACGAAGGTCTAATTCTCTTTTTATATTGATTCAAAACAATAGTATAACTTCACCTTCTTTGTTTCTTTAAATCTTTATTCTGTTTTTGTAGACTTAAATTGTGGAATCCCCTAAGGCTGAAGAAAGGATTGTTCTTACCAGGGAAAGTATGTGTGATTGCCTAGAGAGCAAAGGGGACTCTGAATGTGATGCACTTTGGCCCACTTTCAAGGTCCCAGCTTGATATAAGACTGTACCAGTTTAGTATCGTTTTCTTGGCATGATGTAGTCATCCTGACTCGGTGTGGCCTTGGCCTCAGGGTACCACTGCTATGAGATCATTTGCTAGTGAGCTTCCTAATCTTCCTTGCTCTTACCACCACAGTCTTTCATGCTGCAGAAGGATCCATGAGTATGTGATCAGCACAGCCACACATGGAGGCCTTGCTCTGTTCTTATTTAATCCCACCCCTTAGAGACTGCAAGTTATAAGCATAAGATCAGAAGTGCATAGGAAACATTCACTGTAAATTTTCCAGGACTAAGTTGTATTTAGTGAGGCCCATCAAAGTACCTATCTTTTAGAATGAAGAGTCTGTCTTGTCTCATCATTCCCTTTTGCTGACCCAATCTCTGAAATTTGGCTTCAGTATCCTTGGGCTAGTGATGCAATAATTTCAATTGTCACTGGTTTGCCCCCTTAATCTTTGAGAGGCAGCGATGCTCACCTCTATACCACAATCCCACTGAAATTTCTTCATTTGACTTTAACTCTTTGTCTAAGTTTATCTTTTACATGCTTTCCCATGAAATGTCCCTCTTCCTTAACCTACAACCCTGCATTGTCCAGATGTAGCCAACAATATTTTGATACACTGATAATCAAGTTACCCATTTACCATTCATATTTACAAGACACAGGACATTTTATCCTAGGTCACAGCAAAACCAAAAATATTTCAAGGCATATTCTTGGCTTTAGAGTGTCCCAGAAAAGTTCCAGGTGTAAGACAACAGTTATTGGAAAGATACGTGAGCAGATAAGTCACTATTTGTCCCACATCTGAGAAAAGCTTCTGAAATGTGACTGGAGAGAAAATAAAAAGATGCTTTGCCTGCTTTGTGGCACTGTAACAAAATAGTAGGTCCCATAAAGAAGCCTAATCTGCCATGGGATTCGTGTTGTTCATGGGAAAGACAAAGAAGCATTGATAAGAACAGTAGTAGCATGGGCTTTATTCACTTCATATTCCTAAAAGCAATAACATCAATCTACACATCAAAAGGCTTAACACTGTTGCACTCGGGGTTAAGTTCCCAACTTGAGCTTGGGAAGTACCTTCAAAACACCACAGGCCTGAAATAGAGGATAAGAGAGAGACCAGATAAAAGGAAACTGGATGGCCGGAAAGTTAAGATTCAGAGACCTTATTGTCTCATTCTTGAGCCCTATATATTTTTGTTAACATCAGAAGTGTACACATGTGCCCTGCCCATGCCTCACACCATGCTTTTTAGTTTTAATGAGCAGGGGCATTACTATTCTCCATCTTAACATTCAGAGAGTGCTATCTAATGTCAGCAGCCAGCACTTTCTCATGCAGGAACTGTATGTAGGCCTGCTTCCTGCTGATAGTATACTTGTTCTCTGTCTATTCCTTCTTGCTTTCCATCATTGGATTTGCTTTCTCCCCTCCAACTTAAATATTTGCATACTGAGAGTACCTTACAACCCTTGCTCCCTGTGTTCTCTTTACTACTCAATAACAAATGAATGTCCATGCTGCTATATCTGAACAAAAGTCAAAAATTTGTTTTTAGGTGCACATATTTTAGAAGATATCATTGAGCCCAATGTGGTGATGGTACAGCTGTGATCCTCAGCCTCAGGAGATAGAAGCAACGGGATCATGAGTTGAAAGCCAGGCTGTGCTACAGTGACTCAAACCAAACCAGACAAATTAAAAGATGGTGCCCTTAAAGTACAAATGGAGCTTGCCTTACAAGATGACTTGGAATGCTACAGAAGCATCCTTGGGGAATGATTCATTCCTTGGGGAATGATTGGTAAATGGCCTGGAAGCGCAGAACTACTCTAGGAGATGCAAGAGAACAGCAGCATGGAATAGACCAGAAGAAATGATGGCTGCTTGGTAAAGACAGGACTCCTGCTTGTATGGGTAATTGTTTCATGACTACATGTTTGATTCTGGATAGTTTCTCAGCTAAGACATTTCCAAAGTCTCATAATTGTAGCATCAATAAGATGAGAGCTTGGTCACTGCTTCTTAAAGATGTGGCTCTAATGTGGTGGTGTGAAAGTCCATTTATCTTGAGTTAGAGCCAAGTGACCCAGACAAAGAGAGCTGGTCCCATTCCACTAATCCTAACTTTATTTTTCCTTTGAATTGAGGCATAATAAACCATTTTCCAAGTCATAGGATGAATCAAACTTTATCTTTTAAAAAGGAACTCTGATGCAACTTTATAGTCACAATAACTTTCTCAATATTTTCATTACTTGCACATAACAGAGGCAACGAAAAGGCCAAGTGCATTCTCGGGTCATTAACATCAGTGCCAGAGTCTATTGAATGCCCTTGAGATGCGTGTAATTGACTCCAGTAATGCGTACCTTGTCATGTTTGTTGCCCGAATCATTAGTGACTCTTCACTGTTTCTTATCAGTCTCCCACTCGCTACAACACTGGGTTTGTTGCAGCCCTGACATTTGCAACAACATCATTAGTTGCTAAAGACAAGGCAAAGAACATGCCCTTGAAGGTTCAAGAAAGCAATAGTTACGGGCCAAAGCAGAAAGAGGGAAATTGTTTACCATGAGGAGGTTTGTTCATTAGCTTCCTGCTTTTATTACTCCAAACCCTTGTTGATGAATTGCCTTCATGTCCAGCATGTTCCTTCCACTCACTGTTGCAAGGATACTCTCACCTACACACACACACACACACACACACACACACACACACACACACACACACACACACACACACTACAGAGAGAGGGGGAGGGGAGGGAGAATGAGAGACTGGTGCAAGCTCACACACAAGGCAGGGCAGTGATTTTTTTCTGAAAAGACTGCATAAACTATTTCTTGAACATATTAACACATGCAAGCTATGGCTGGCACACTGACAGCCATGTGTAATGTTCCTTCAAGTTGTGTTTTCTTTAATGTTTATCTTTTGTTTCCCAAATGTGACTTTTGCAATTGAAAATAAAAATGGGATATTTCATCATATGACTAGTTCTTTAAAACTCTTTCTGAATCCCTAGAAGTTTTATTATTTTTTTAGTTACCTCCTTTTACTTTTAAAGAAAAAGAGAATACCTTTTCCTTCCTTCTCACCATACGTGTGTGTATGTGTATGCATATATATTTGTATGTATATATATGTCTTCTTTCATATGTCATATTTCATATATATATGTATATGAAAGAAGTATAGTATAATATTGTGGCTTCTAAGAAGTTTTCAGATTCTTAGGTTAATGTGTCATAGAAAGTTGTCATAAAGAGACCTAAGGATGAAGAAAATCCTGAACATTACCATACCTGTGTGACTAAACTGGGTAAGATGTAGGAAACGTACCAGAATCCATACACAAGTAGACCAGATTTGAGAATTTGTATCATCAAAGTTCTAGAAATGATGCAACTGTATTAAATCAACACCAAATAAATGATAGTATTTTAAAACCAAGGGGGTTGCCCACCATATAAAATTACTGGTCTGAATTTACTGGTAGGCACAAATTCATTAGATAAGAGTTAAGGATTATTGGTGCTAGACAAATAAATAACTTTTATCATTTCCATCATTTTCAATTTTGCATGTGCAGGTGTCTGTGGGGTGTATGTACATGAGTATGGGTGCCCCGAGGAAGCCAGAGGTGTCAGAGCTCCCTGAAATTTCAGCTACAGTTAGTTGTTAGCAGCCTGATTTAAGTGCTGTCAAGAAAACTTGAGTTCTCTGCAAGAGCAATATGTAGTCTTCACCACTGAGCCACCTCCCCTGCTCCCTTTTCCAACACTTAATTCTGAATTCCTTTTTGTGGCCTTTATGTGCAGAGCTTGTTTACTGTATCAAATGGGCAATGCCAAGATTCTAAACAGAGGATCTATTGGGCCCAGAAAAGTGCCATGTCTGTCCCAACACCTTTGTCCCATGTAAAAGAACAGCTTCCTAAAAGTGCATTCGAAAACAATGCTTGCGTGGCAATATCTGGATTTAGAGTAGCTATGAGACTAGTTAACATCCCATTTAAAGAAGGAACCAATAATCCCGGTGTAAGAATGGGTGTTTGAGGCCTACGTGCCACATCCTCACAGAACCTTTCATAAAAGCAGGGACAGCAGCCTACCCCTTTGTGTTCACTTTCATCAAGGAAGGGACTCCCACCAGCAGCCTCTTCCAGGACATATCCTCTCATTCCAGAGGTAACAAACCCTCTCTACAAGGGAGACTGAAAGGGCAGTGCTGGCTGTCCCAGACCTTCTGCTGTTGGACAGTGCTGCTGCCAGAGCAGCCTGGGGCAGCCTAGGGCAGCCTAGGGCAGCATGGAGCAGCATGGAGCAGCCTGGAGCAGCCTGGAGCAGCCTGGAGCAGCATGGAGCAGCATGGAGCAGCCTGGAGCAGCATGGAGCAGCATGGGGCAATCTGGGGCAACCTAAAGAAGCTTGGAGCAGCCTGGATTAGCTTGGAGCAGCCTAAAGAAGCCTGGAGCAGCCTGGTAAGCTCATCTTTCTAAACATCTCCTCTTCTCATTCTCTAAAATAAAAACATAAGAAATAAAATCCCCCCTATGGAAATAAATCGAGTTCATGCTTCCTGGGCTGCTTTGCCAAGTCCCAGCCAGTCAGCTTTGCTTTCTCGGCTTTCCTTCTTGTGTAGTTGTTTCACTTCCTGGCCATCCCTGTGCTTTTTATTTTGGTGTGAGGGGTATGGACCTGTGAATAGTATCTTCCAGGGCACTTTGAGGATGGCAGAGACATCCTGGCTTGGCAAATGAAGTCCTGGGTCTGAGAGTCTGTCCTGTCTTTCATTACCGTGTGGTCACAGGCAAGGCTTTTGGTCTTGCATCCCAACTGTGAAAAGGAAATACTAACAATTGCTGCCCTGCCTATTTCTGGAAGTAATTGTGGGGGCCAAATGAGGTAAGATGTGTGAAGCTGTTTTGTAAGCTGTCAAGCGCTGTGCATATTAAAGGCAACCATGACATCTTAGGATCCTGTTTGCACTTATAAAACACCCACACCTCCAATTACTGTGTCTCATCCACTGAGCTGAGGTCATTCTAAAGAGAAAAGTTCTTTGCATGAGTCAGTGGTCCAGGTACTGACAGGAAAGTGCCACTCTATTTGTTCACAAGTAAAAAGCTCACATGTGTCTGCACTCAGGTTCGAAATGAGCACAAGAGCCCCTCTCTCCCGTTGACTCTGCTTCCCCGGACGAGTCTCTGTGGTTAATTAGTTGTGTGGGAAGTGTCTTCAATGAAGTGTGCTGCATACTTAAGAGGCTGTGAAAGCCCCGCTATTTGAATCCTCTGTGCACTTGAGTCTGTGGCAATGCAGAACATTGTGACAGGGAACATGGGACAGAACAAAGAGGCTTACCTCATGGTAAAGCAAAAAGGGAGAGAAAGCGACCAGATCATAACTCCTCGCAACACATGACTCTAATGATCTAAGTTCCTCTCTTTAAGCTATACTTTTTAAAGTTCTAACACCTCACAGTAACGTCAGTAAGGCAGGAGTGTATGTCTTCAACATCTGGGCTTTGGAGGGACATTTACCATTCAAATCATAGTAGCATTTACTTATGACATTCTGGAAGCAAACACACACACACACACACACACACACACACACACACAAACACAATAGGAAATAATACAGACTAGAAAAATTAAGGCATGGGAGTTTATACAAGAATATTTCGAACACTAGTTTCAGGAACAATATAGAAACTCTGTGTTTTGACCTTTAGTATCAAGCTTAAAGCAAAGAGATCAAGAGGCTAGGCAGGAGTATTGAAAAGGAATTAGAGAAACTCTTGAAGGGATGGTCTTATGTTTAAGAGAAAGGGGCTGAAAATAGCCAAAGTTCAGGACTGAACAGCAGAATCACACTGGAGAAGGGCCTCTTCAGAGCACATGCGTAGAACAAACAGATTGTGGGGTTTGGGGTCATGGTTGACAGTGCTCTGTGCTAGGCACAGTGGAATATGTTTTCGCATGTCACTTTGAAGGAAAGAGGGACTCTTCCTTTTCTTTCCCCTTCCCATCCCTTCATAACCTTGGTGTTCCATTGTCCATTTAAACCATGGCTTACTACAAAAGACATTGTTTCCTACCAAAGACATTTCATGAAGATGAGGAGACATCACACTCCCCAGACGACTGAAACCAGCATGTCTGAACATATGTCAGAGTCTCTGCACTAGTCGTCAATCTGCTCTGTCTCATGGACCAAGTGTCTCTGCCTCTGGTAAGATGGTAACAACATCACAGATCCCATGAAAGGGTCGTGAAACAACCCATGGAGCTAAAAGATATAGCACCATGTGGATTCTTCATCAGTCTCTGGACACTCACAGGTCCCAGAAGAGTCTCCACAAGAGGCTAATGGTTCTGTACATTCTCTTGTGCCTTGCCCAGTCTTCCCAACTGCCAGCTCAAAAACACAAAGCATTTTGGCATTGGCTAGCTCAATCAAGACCACTGGTGTGCTCGCCTTTCTACCACAAGCACTTTACACACAAGAGAAGTGAAAAGCTATTAGAACCATAACTCAACTTGGACCTTTTCCTCTCACAGGTCTTAAGCATGGACACACATTAGCAAAGCACAAAAGGAGCCCTCATGAGAGTTGGTGTGAGGCTTCGTATTTGTTGTCAACTTGACTGGATTAAGAAATATCTGAGACTGGTGAAAGACACCCCTGCATGGCCCTTGATGGAGTTTCCAGGGATAACTGTTGTGTAGGACAGTGACTGAGAACAAAGACCCACATTGAATACTAGCTGTGCCTTCTAAGCTGCTCAAATGATCAGAAACTGGGTGGAAACAGCACGCACAACATGCACATCCCTTTCCTGTCGAGTGAGTGCATGCATGGCTGCAGATATACTGGCTTCTCTGGCCTTTCAATGTGAATTCCATAACAGCATCTCTTTAGGGAATCTTTAAGTCCTGTAGCACAGGACTGGTAGTGTCGAGCTTCCTGGGCTGTTCAGCTGCCCAGCACACTGCCTTTCCAGCGTGTAGATGGCCACCTTTAGATTACCCAGTCCTGTCTTATGAATCAACCCAATCTACTATTATACTAGCTATATACATTTTATTGTCTCTATTACTTTAGACAGCTTTAGATGATGCATGACCCGAGTCTGAGTTCTAGCCTACTTTCTTGTTCCAGTTCTACTCTCACCTACCCACGGGAACTTGGATAAATGAATCTGTCTCTTTAAAGATGACTCATGAGAGGTTTCAGCCCATCTCCTCTACAAACTGGCGATGATATCACCACTCCTGTTTACCACTCCATCGTAAGACACATTCTGCAAGATTATGTTTTGTTACTGTTTGTGATTGTTAGAGAAGAGACTCTGGATGCTTGCAGGATGCTTTTGGAAGCACAAGTTGTCCTTAGGTTTAACTCAAATTCCACATTCTTGAGGTCAGCATTCCAGTTTTCCAGAAGAAATTACTCTCCGTGCTCTGTGTCTCCAAGCACTTTGTCAGGCCCCTCTACTACACTTGCACATCCCCGCCACGGCCCTTGAAATCCAAAAGTCCTATGTCTCATGCCTTTGAATCCTCGGGGCCCAGCACTCTCCTGTACATCATGTCTGTGCTGAAAATACTTGGATAAATGAGATTCCCCCAACAGTGAATTGGTTCTGGACTACTTGCCTTTAAGCAGGTCATCTTTGGCTTAGAATCTCAGCACATTTTTAGAAATTGGAAAGGCTTGTCCACAATGTCAGAAGGGAACCACAGGAATATGATAAGGTGGGGCTATCAGATGCTTTGGAAGTCATTTCATATTCAATTTCCTTTGTTCTTGGATCTCTAAATCAAAGGTGGTTTTATCCTTTCTTTCTCTAACTTCAAAATGATATCTGCCCTTCCGGTCCACTGCAGCACCAGGGTCCCTGGCACGGGGAGTCTCCGGACACCCGCATAATTGAAATACTGAAATTCAGAATGGGTCCACGTGATCTTGTAGATGTGTCCACTACAGAAAAACTGTCAATAAAACAGAACTGTGCCAAAGCCTAAGCTCAGGTCTCCATAAAATACACAGTCCCCTATCCTCAGGTGCCAAGAGACATAAACAAGATACTTTTATTGTAAAGGAATGTGAAGCAACTAGATCAAAAAGGTTTGGGTGGGGTTTTTTTCCCCTTCCTTCAGTGTGATCTAAAGCTGAAATGCAATCCAGCAGTTAAAAATGGAGCAATTTGAAGGTGTTTGGTTCCAAAGTATGAAATATGCAGAACTGTAGTCTGAAGTCTGTTGAGTTGGCTGGCCATGAGACTTGCCAGCCTTTCTTGCGCACTCTCTAAAGGGAAGGATTGCCGGGATTCAGCAGAGCCAGACAACATCCCAACAGTATTAGCATCACTTGCCCCGCTGCTCTCCATAGTAAGAACATCCCGTAATAGTGTGTAATCATATTGTGCAATGCTGTGTCTAAAGACAGGCCTTATTAAATGGGAGATGGCCACTGATATGTTTCTCTGTGTCATAAAGTAATCATAACTTTTTAAGAGCATCGAAGACAAATGGAATATTGCAAATGGTTCAAAGCACTGTGGAGAGGTAAAACAAATGGGCTGTCTGTACCTGTAGTCAAGATGCCATTCTTGGCAATAAAATTGTCTCCTGAGAGGAACGTATGCTGCCTCAGAGTTGGAAGATATGTGTGTATGCTTCTGCCCAACAAATCAGAATCTTTTTAATCACACTCAATTGTTAAATGTTGGGAAATAGTTTATGACTTGACTACACACAGGCAGATTTCCACTATGAGGCCTCAGACTGTGTTAGCTTAGTTCTGTAAGTTCTTTAATTTAATCTGTCCAGCAGTGCTTTTATTAGGAAGCAAAACTTGGATTTAAGGGAGTAAAGGCTTAAGGGAGCTGAGCATCTGGTTAATGCTTTGTAACGGGTAACTAGCAAAGCTAGCTTCTAAGAGAGATCTTACTAAGTAGCAAGGCCACAGGCCCCCTCTGTGCAAGAGACATTGCAGCTGAGTGAGGCTCAAACCAGGAACTGGTTATATTGCAAAGCTGGGAATCAAAGCCATGGAGACCTGATTCTCACTTAAGATTTTTCCTACTATAGAGTCAGGCTGCCTCTTGTGTTCCCCCTGAAGTTCTTAAAATCCTTTCAGTTGGGAAATGGGGTGATAACACCAAGCTTTTCCCAAGCAGCAGCCTCCTCATGCATTTAAAAGGTAGGGGCATTCCAGAGAATTCTGAATACTGAGAGAACAAAGCCCTGTTGTAGTTAGCTTTGGCTGTCAACTTGATATAAACCCAGTATCATCTGAGAAGAGGGACTCTCAATTGAAAATCAGAATGAGGGACTCTATCAGAATGGCCTATGGACGTATGGGTAGAGCATATTTTTTCTTCCTAATTCATGAAACAGGGCTTAGCCTACTATGGGTGGTAGCACAGAAAGCTAGCTGAACATAAGCCCCAGTAAACTAGGCAGTAAGCCTTCTCCACGGTCTCTGCTTCAGTTCCTGTTTGAGTTGCTGCCTGACTTCCCTCAATGGACTGGGGACCTAGATGTATAAGACAGTAAACCTCTTTATCCCCAGGTTGCTTTTGCTCATGGTGTTTATCACAGCAACAGAAAGGAAGCAGAAAGAAATGGCTATGTCATTTCTGTGGAGCCAACTCTCAGGGCTGTTCAGGAACCAAAGACCTTGTTCTCTGAGCTTTACAGAGTCTGCTTGAATGGGTCCCCGCGACAGGAATCTTACCAGAGGCATCAGTGTTTCTACAGCTTTGACCAGCCCTCCCCTCAAAGAGTGCCTGAGCATCTCACATGGACTTGAAGATTTATTTTGAGTATTTTTGTGTAGGTATGTGCACATGAGTATAAGTCCCTGAAAAGGTCAGGGAAGTCAGAAACCCCTGGGGCTGGAACTACAGGAAATTGTGAACCATCTGGCATAGATGCTAGGAATCAAACTTGAATCCTCTGAAAGAACAGTACATGCTTCAAACTGCTGAGCCATCTCTCCACATCTCTCTAGCCCCGTCCCATTGCCCATTGATTTAATAAATACATTTAGACAGCCTTCTCTTTGCCTAAACAGAAAAAGGCTACAGGGACATACAAAACCACACACACACACACACACACACACACACACACACACACATATAATATATATATATACTTGTATTTGTCAGAGATACCTTGTGGTGGTTTAGTGCTTGAAGAAACCCAACACCTCACTTCCAGCCTGGCACCTACTACACAGGAACAGGAAGCCTGTGAAGAAGTGTGCTTCTCAAGTGTTCTGCCTTTCTTCCAGGTTGACTCTCCAATCCAGTTTTTACATGTAGTCTCACGCCACTCCAAACTTGCTAAAGATCATTTCTTCAAACTTCTGTAAATACAATTTTAAAATATTGGTTTCAGGAAAGAACAATGCCTATGAATATGACCTTCTAAGCTTTTCCTTTAAATTTTTCTTTAAAAAAAATGCCCTGATGAGAACATTTTATACAAATAACTGCTTTTTAAAACATTGCACATTTTGTCCTATCATTTTCTAAGCAGTCGAGAAGAATTTTGGAGGAATGATACTCTTCTGAGCTTCCGGTCTCCAGCTCGTGATACCTGGTGGGTATCATGAATGAAAGAGCACTCCCTTGGGTCTCCAAGGTTTCTTTACTAGTAAGGCAACGCTACCTATAGTTATAGTATCTGTGAATGCATCCAAGGTAGTTGAGGTGAGAAAAGGAATCCAGGTTCGCCTAACCAGAGAGGACATGGTGGTAGAGAAGGGAGTTCTTTCTCCCTTTATAAGCACAGGACAGCAAAACCCAGCAAGGCCAGTCCTTGCTTACAACTTCCAGTTTGACCTAAGGCTGCCATAGACAGAACATGCTTATGAAAGGATCACTTGATTAACTGTCCTCTCACCCTATATCCTGACAAGGTGATGGTCTGTAGACTATTGGTCCCAATTTCAACAGACCAGGCTGTGAGACACAGCCTGGAAACTTCTAAGTTGCTCTGTGTACTGGAAGCCTTGTGGCCATTTTTTAGCTGGGGGAATTTTCTTTTTAATAAAGAATTGTTCTTACAGGGCTGGAGAGATGGCTCAGTGGTTTAGAATACTTGTTGCTCTTTGCAAGAGACTCAGATTTGGTTCCCCAAGTCCACATGACCGTCAACACCTGTCTATAACTCTAGTGTCAGAGGATCTGCTGCTTTGCTCTGGCCTGCTCGGACACAGCACAAAGGTGCATGCATAACACCCATATATCGAGGTTTTAAAAATGTTTCATGAGGGTTTCTATTCCTGAACAAAACATCCCGACCAAGAAGCAAGGTGGGGAAGAAAGAGCTTATTCAACTTACACTTCCACAGTGCTGTTCATCACCAAAGGAGGTAAGGACCGGATTTCAAGCAGGTCAAGAAGCAGGAGCTGATGTAGAGGCCATGGAGGGATGTTTCTAACTGGCTTGCTTCCCCTGGTTTGCTCAGCTTGTTCTCTTATCAAACCCAAGACTACCAGCCCAGGGATGGCACCACCCACAATGGGCCTTTCCCCCTTGATCACCAACTGAGAAAATGCCCCTCAGCTGGATTTCATGGAAGCACTTCCCCTACTGAAGCTCCTTTCTCTGTGACAACTCCAACCTGTGTCAAGTAGACATACAAAACCAGCCAGTACAAAAAATAAATATTAAAAAATTTTTATAAAACTTTATGCTTGGGTGAGATAATGTTGAAAATTCCTTTCTGAGCAACAAGACAGGCTCTAGGGAAGGCTACCTCCCAGATAGACAAGGGTGAATGAGGGAGATCTTTGTGCAAGAATCAGAAGGAAATATTTTTCAATAATGAACTTCAAAACAGGCCCCTGGGCATTTTCATAGGTACTCCCCTTTATAACCTCATTTTTTTTCAAACCTTATTTTTAATGATGGTTCTTAAACGTTTTAACCTCCCTTCGAACCTACCCCTCCCCAAGAGGTGGTAAGAAAGAAAGGATACAGGGGAAGTGGACCAATTTAGAAATGCTGCTTTGAAGCAACTCCCATCTGTGTTGTCAGGAAATCAGCAGTTCAGTTCACAGGTCAGCAGCGGCTCAATCCGCTCACAAACACTTCCTGGATAGACCAGCAGTCCAGTTCGGTAGTGTTGAGATACTAAGCAAGAATCAGCAGCGATGGCACTACCTAGCAGAGACAGTCAGGCCTCAGCCTCAGCTTGAGTCAGCATGAGGGAACAGGAGGGAGGCCAGACGTTCTTGGCTGTGATTCTCTCAGTTAAGCATAGACCAGCATAGACTTGAGACCAACAAGCATTGCACAGCTAGCTCTATAAGCAAGCCTACCTCAGCTTCTGTCACTGGCCTTTGAGTCCTTTTTATACTCCTTCCAAACATCACGTGCCCTCCATGGGTCTTGCCTCAGCACATGCATCTGTCTCAGCAGAAATCTCTCTTGCCAATCAGCCTGAGGCCAAGGAAGCCACAAGAAGCCACAGCACACCACCAGAAGTTTTTTGGTGCATTTCTTTCTATGGAGTCCCAACAACAAAAGCTCAACTACATAATCTAAGGCAGACCAATACATGTGTGTCATTAGTGAAGAATCCTTCATCATGTGTCCTTTCACATGCTTGCTTTATCAGAACATCCTTTCAGGAAAAAACAAAAACAAAAACAAAAAAAATCCCAAAACAAACAAACAAAAACAAAAACAAAAAAACGCCTTCATGTATTTGCTTCAGCAAAACACCATCCAACACAACTGATTTTCCAAAGAACCCTTAAGTTTCCACTTCATCCCCTGTGTGTCATTTCTCTCCATAAGATAAACTGTTGAAAGATGGTGACTTCATCCCTCCCAAAGAACTCTGGAATTTACCAAATGCTGAATTCTTCTCAAATACACCTGGAAAGAGGAGAGACAGAAAGATGGAAGAGAGGGGGAAAGAAAGTGGATTATAGCACCTAGATGCCAAATAAAACTTCCTAGGATATGGGATGTATGTCAGTGGAGAAAAGTACTATTCCCTCATCAAAACTGAAAAACTTACTGAATTAGGCAAAATTACCCAATAGGGAATGTTGGTTGACCTTGTCTTTGTTTTTGTGACTTTTCTGAATATAGGCCAACTGAGGAAAAACCTTCAGGAAAAAAATTTGATCAATAAAATAATCTATTCATTCAAAGCTGCCCCATTTACCTAAGAAAAAGAAAAATCATGTTTAAATTCTCTACAATGTCTTCTTCATGCTGCCTTTGTTTCTTCAGCCCTCTAAGATGTCAGGTCATGTCTTTTGCTTCTTTCTTTGTGGTAAGGTTGGGTAGTCCCTAGAATATGTGTGTAAGGGGTAGAGGTGCATATATTCTTTTTATTACTTGTGCAGACTTTTCAGCCCAAGGATCTTTTAATCCAGTACAACTTATTTAAAATGGATGAGAATGGTTTATCAGCCCTCTATATGCCTCTGGGAAGCGGAGAGAGCTATTCTGGTTATGCACTTTACAGTAAATACCAGAGATTGCCAGACATCCTTTGCACAGTGTGCTCTGGCTGGAAGAGTGTGCAGACTAAGCTTCCACAGCCAGGGCAAGCAATCAAATGCAGATGTTCCAGACAGTCTGTAAAAAGGGAGAGCACAGAGCATATCAGGCTAAAATTATGACAGGGAGCCCACAGTGGGGCCTTGTAAGTCAAACCACTGCAGTGTGGTCTTGCTGTTGCTGTTGCTTGCTATCTATCACCTTGCTGACATTCTGACCCTCCCTATTTGGCACTAACAGACTCCCCCAGTATTTTTATTGGTATGCTTCCACTAAATTTTGAACACACAAACTTCATGGTCCTGTCCTATCTGCCAGGTGTTTGATGAATGATTTTTGCTCCTGGAGACTTGGGCTTTCTGGTTTGGGGATACTTGGCTTTGTGCTCTATGTGATCTAAGCCTGAGCCGCTCATCTTGATTGTGATTTCGTGATACACATGCCAATTCTTGGAAGTTCAGTGGCAAGCAAAATAAATCCTTTTACCTTTATCAGTATTGTTATCTGTGACAAAGACATATATTAATCATATTCCCCAATAAACATATAATTCCCAACTCTGATCCAGACAATGGAAAGAACACAGTGTTATGAAATAGACTAAGAGAAATGGTCTTTCCAAGAAAATGATAGTAAGATAAAACCTGAAGAATTAGTAGGACAAAGAGCTTTCCAGGCAAGGAAAACAACATGGTCAAGGAACTGCTGCCAAGAAACAACTTGGAACAGCCAAAAACATTGCATGAAGTCAGTGTAACTCTGGAGCAGTGAGCATGTGGCAGACAGGACAGGGCTGCAGAATCAGGCAGGGGCAACATCACTGTAAGATTTTGGAGTTCTGGTCTCAGGCCAGCAACATGGAGGATTGTAAGCAGAAGAATGACTAGGGTCTCATTTATGTTAATTGAAGCAAGAGACTGGTAGTATGGAGAGCCATGAGAAAGCATTGTCACACACTCTGGAAACAGTAATTGGGCCAGTAAGGACTCATTTTAGCTTAGCTGTGAACTGTTCGCCTCATCCTGGCTATGGGGGTTTTGCTTTGGGGTGTCTGGGAAACACAACACTACCATGGCTTATTCCACTATAATCAAATGTCTGAAAAGAATTATGTTTGTTTTCCATAGCCCCCTCTTCTGCCACACAACAGTCTCAAGGGATCAGCTGCTTCCTTTACCTCAATTTTCCCTACAAGCACCACCACTAATGTGGGGACAGGAGGTAACTTGGAAGGAGGAATTAAAAGAGTAAATCTGGATTCTTGCTTCAAACAGTGCTGAGTACTACTATTTAGACAATATGTTTCCTCCACAAGATCCATGTGGCAAAGGCCCGCTCCTCAGCTTGTACTATTGAGAAACAATAGACACCTTAAGAGGGAAGGCCCAATGTGAGGTCATTAGGTCACTGATGACATGATGTTGAAGAGGACTGTGGAGCCCCAGCCAGGGTCACTTCCAGACTATAAGGGAGCAGTTTCACTCTGCCATGTACATCCCCCATGATACTGACTCATCCTAGCTTAAAGAGAATCAGGGCCCACTAACCAGGAACTTGAACTTCCAAAACTCAGCCAGGGTAAACGTTTTCTATTCAAAGTTTATTGTCTCAAGTATTTGTCACAGTGACAGGAAGCTAACACACCAAGGTAACAGAAATATAGATGGGAGGTCAAAATGGGCAGGGTCAAAAAAAATACAAGAAATACTTATGAAATATAAAATATAACCACAGGGTGTCTCTTGACAAAATTCAGAAGTTGTGTGTTTCCATTTCAGGTGCTGCGCCAAGTAATCAAAACTTAGATGTCTGCGAGGTCAAGTTCGGATTTTGATCAGAGGGAATAAATACTTAAGTAGAGCAGAAAGACCACGCACTATTACAATAGATGATCCAAGGATAAAGCCTCTCACAAATATAACTGAATCTTCCCAGATACCAAAAGGTCCTGGGGTCAGAGGTAGTGAGAAACAAATCTGTGCTTGTATAACTCCAGGTAGATGGACAAGGAATTTGGTGGACATCCTTTTCCATGGCTAGGAAATTGAATAGTGTTTAAAGCAGCCCTATCATAAAAGTTTTGATTAAATGTCAGAGCAGTCTTACATGAGAGCCCCAGAAAGCCACAGAGAAGGTTGAGGAATTTTATGGTTTATATTGTAAAGTTCTTATAACCCTTTGTGTACTAGCAGAGGGAGAGAGGCTAATAACCTGTGCTCTGTGTATATATCTTTAATTTCTCTGAACTAAGACTAATAGTGTGCTTCAAAGCATTGATGTATTTCAGCATACTGCCAAAACCACTGTGTCCCCTTAGGACAAACAGAATTTTTTTTTCATTGTGAAAACTAACTAAATAACATTGGTTAACTCATTTTATAATTTTTTTCTATAAAACCAATTGTGTGAAGTAGGAAAATAGAAGTAGACTTTCTATGGTAGGATCTCTCTCTGATGATATGTTTACAGAGAATTGAACTCAAGAGGGGAGAGAAGGGAGACACTATACATTCAAGCTATGAGCTCTTGTGTTTGATTCTTTGTGATAAAATCATGTATTGACTCCAACCTTGGAGTTTTCACTATTTCAACAAGAAACAGAAGGGAAAGGTTGTAGTTTCTTCACATTTCACATTTACCTCTGATGTCAGAAAGAACCCCAGAGACCACACACTCACAATCCTGAGCGTGGGAGAAGCAGAGGGAGAAACAAGACAGGAAGGCCCATTCTCCAGCTCCCACTGATGCAGGTTATGCTCTGAGATTCAGTGGCATTTTGTCAAAATCCAAAAGAATGAGTCATGAGACAGAGTGGGAACCAGAAAAATGTCCAGGTCATCCTAGACGAGAACTTTGTGTTTTGGCTGTGCTGTCTTCTGGTATTGGCAATGGCTTCCCACAACTCAGACATGCTTATTGGGACCATAAAAGCACTGCCCAATGCTAGTAAGAATAATTTTGTATTCATCTGTCATGCTATCACACCTTGACCCAGAAAACTAAATCAGCCTACCTAGGAAGTTAATGGAATGTGCCATTTGAGAGTTGAAATTACATCTAGGTGAAAGATCTTTTTGTCATTGATTTTTCATCTAGAGACATCTACAAGACAGCATGTCTTAAGAGAAATCCAACGCATAAAATAGGTCCAAAGTTTACTAAAGTTTCCTATCAAGGCAGTAGATCCAACTTACTTCTTCAAAAATCTGTTTTCTGACCTGGAAATGTAGTTCAGTTGGTAGAATGTTTGCCTAGTGTATGTAAAAAGCTTGGGGCTAACCCTGAGCGTACACCAGACATAGCGGCACATGCTTGCAACTCTTACACCCAGGAGCTATAAGGAGAAGGATCAGAAGGTCAAGAACACTCTTGGCTACAAAGACCAAGATGCATAAAGCCCTGTATTAAATAAATATAATAATAAGAAGAAAGTGGTACATTTTCCACTTAAATGTAGACTGTATTTTCCCCCAAAGTCAGAATAGCAAATAAGATGGATTGGAAATAGCATTAAGATGGTGTCTTGACTGGCTTTGGTGCTATATGGATGCACAGCCTTGGACATGACAAGTGAACTTCTGAGTCTCACTTGCATCTATCAATGCAGAAATACTGTCGAGAGATGGAGCAGCTGCTTTCTAGTGGCCTCATTGTTTACTTAGGTTAAAAGTAGGCCATCTAATGTTTGGCTGTGGGTCTCTGCATCTGTTTCCAGCAGTCACTGTATGAAGCCTCTCAGAAGACATTTAGGCTAGACTCTAGTTTGCGAACATAGCAGAGTATCATTAACCATGCCAAGGGTTGGTTCTCGTCCATGGGGTCAAGATGCCACAAGGAGACTTACACCATCAACTAACCTGGGCCCATAGGGGCTCACAGAAACTAATCCACCAACCAAAGAGCATGCATGGGCTGGACCTAGGCCCTTTTCTTATTTGTATCTTCTGTGGATCTCCTAACAATGTGAGCAGAAGCTGCCTCTGACTCCATTGTCTGCCTTTAGGATCCCCTACCCCTATTTATACTGCCTTGTCTTTTCTTAGTAGTAGAGGGTACACTGAGCACAACTACAACTTAATGTGCCAGAACAGGGTGGTACTCATGGAGAGAGGGCTTTGATCATGGAGTTTATGGAAAAATCATCAAAAAGAAATAAAGAAAAATTATGCATATGAACAAAAATTTCACAAATAAATAAATAAGTAGACATGGGCCACTTTTCTTTTTTTTGGGGGGGGCACTTTTCAAATGTGCTTAGAACACAGGAACTCAAAAGCTGCTGGCTGCTCTTCATCGATAATCCTTTTAGAATCACCAAATGACCAATCCTCTTGTCACCCTCAACTTTCCTTATCTATGGTTTGAGCTGAACTGCCATTATGAATATTAAAAAGAAAAATCACAGTGGACAGTCCAGAGATAGAGCAGAAGCAAGCAGTCATTCAATATACATTTTCTTACTCACCAGCGAGTTATCTTATGGACTTATGACCAGAATAAAACATGAATAAGAAAAAAAAACCACAATAACAACCCTTTTCTCTTTCTGTAGCAGGAGCTTTGAGGAGAAGCCTTGGGACTAGCTCGTTGTATATTTCTATTCATTAAAACTTCTGATCAGGGGTTCAGCTCAGCAGTTGAGTGCATTCCTAACATGCATGATAACTGTGTTGCTGTCTCAGAGCCACCAAAACAAAACAACAAAAAAACAGCAACAAAAATCTCTATAAATAAACCAACCAAACTGTAAGGAGCTAAAGATTTTACAAAATTGCTATACCTCTCAAATTTTTATTATGGTAAAAACAAAAAAAAGAGACAGAGAAACATGAAATTATTTATCATCATTTCTAAGTGTATACACAGGCAATATATTCACATTTTTGTGCCCCAAATCTCTACAGTGTTTTGTTTTCCTCAGCTGAAACTCTGTCCACTCAACAACTCATGTCCCCTCTTCAGCCTTCAGTAACTGAAAGGCTATTTGTCTACCCACCTTTTGCATACCTTTAGCTTCTACAGATCTCATGAGTGAGATCACACAGAATATGTCCTTTCATGTCTAGATTATTTACCTTAGTGTGATACCTCCAAGTTCCCTTCATATAATTGCATGTGTCATAGTTATTTTTCTTTACAAAATTTAATAATATTTCATTGTAGGATCACACCATACTTTTGTAATCACTCACCCATCAAATCCCTCAGCAGTCTTAGCCAAATCTTTTAAAAATATACAACTTCCAGTAATTATTTTATAGCCCCAACTCAAATTCAGTACATCTAGTTTGTTCAGAGGAATCGGAACCATGGTAAGAATAAAGATTATTTGTGCTCCCTACTCCCTGCTCCCACTTTCTCGTCCTTGAAATTGCCATCTTGCCAGTACATTTCCCTATGTTTAGCCAGATCTTCCTCCTCATGTTGACTCAGACAAACCAAAACACTGTTGCGAGGCTTGGTATTTAAACTGTTCTGAGAAAATACTGTTTAGTGGTTTTCGGCCACTAAGTAAACATCATTCAATACTTGCTGTCATCCTGTACTTTAGAAACTACAACAGCTGAAAGAGGAGCTCTCTGGCTCCACTGCCATCCTCTGACACCATGATTGTCCTTAGGATCTGTCCATGGCCAATGAGGGGAACGTTACTGCCCTCCACTCTCTGGGCATTCTTGCTTTACACTGGCTCTAAATCTAGCATTGGGATTTTGTTTGGTTTATTTCTTTGTTTTAGGGAGAAAAAGGAACAAAGAGAACCTCCCAGAAAAATACTTTTAAGTGAAAGGAACTACGGTAACAAGGAGGATTGAGACTCAACATCAGATTCTTTGAGGCCCTCATCCTCTGCTGTCTCTCCTCCTGAGATTTCTTTGGATTGTCCTAATAAAGCCTTGGCACCAGGTGTGTGTGGTGGGGTATATACCCATGCTACAAGATTTGTTCTTGAATGTTTCAATCCATGCACCAAAATGGTCTGCTTATCCTGTTCCAGGTAGACTTCTACCTCCTCCTTCCTCTGTAGTCAGACCTGCCTCATTCAGATACCTAGTCAAAAGTATAACCTCATTGGATTTCTCGTTCCTCATGTCCTAATGCATGAAGATGTCTATCTAGATTTGAAATGAGTCTAGCCTTCATTTTCTTTCCAGTTGAACCACAGTGGGGAGTCTTAATGACAACAAGCAATAAACTGACAAGGTGTATCCTTCTCCTACTCTCCAAGCTGGTTTGCAGGATACAGGCACTAAACCTAGCATCTGACCCACCATGACCTTAAGAGCCAATAGAATCAAAGACCCCCTATGATTAAGCTGAGGAGGACAATGGGGTCTTAAAGATCTAGACTACAAGAGGACTACTGGCAACAGTGGTGAGATGGACCAGAACTATCCACAAGTTCAACCTCGATAGTACATGAAGGGCAGACTATTCTATCAAGAGTCTAGAGCCATCACTCTAGAAACTTTAGCCTAACCACTTACATTTCTTCACTTGCAGTGGCCAGAGATGCATACTTGAACATGTCTTTTGCTTGTTGGCCTTACTTCTGTAAAGATCCCTTTATTAAAACCCCAGGGAGTGTTGCAATTCTGAGTGCTGGTCACTGGGCTTCTAGACTTTCCGTGGGTCACTGGCACTGTCTGTGAGACTCTTTGAATGTGTGTTGCATCATCCCTACCATAGCAGCAATGTTTTTATGCCCCCTAAGGCAGAAGCTTCCAATAGATGCCCTGTCTCTGATCCTCATGTGCCCATAGCCTGCAGCTGTGACTCCTCCTCAGCTGCCATGTCTGTTATGCCATCTGTTTTACCCACAGCCATTCCTACTCTGACTGTTAACATGGCAGGGAATGTAAGCTTATGACTTGGGACTACAGGTGAGATGATGTAGTGAACTGCCAGGTTTTCTGGAGAAAAAGTTCCAGTAGAGTTAAAGAGAAATTTAATGCCCCAAATATGGAAACTGAAAACAACTCTAAAGGCTTAAACATGATAACAAGTGTACCCTGCTCCAAAGGCACCACAGATAATTCATATATTTTGTATTATGTGTGGTTCCATATACTTTGCTCAAAAGTTATTAAAATCATATCACATCTGAAACTTAACTCCATGGCTATGCTGCTGTCTTTCTAAGACATCAGCAATATTTCAAAGTGATCAAGAACCACACATGAGCTGCAACACCCATTAGCCCAGATACAGAGATCTTTCATCAGTGCAGAAAGCTCATTTCCACCATTGCAAGTCTACTCTGAGAATTCTAGGAGGTCAAGATAGAAGAGTAAATCCCAGATGAATAATTAATAGCATGCCAATTCAATGCACTCCCTAAACACCATCCTTCTGAAAGAGCATGGTAGTCACTAATGATACTATATGACCTGGGTGTATGCCCATAAGGACATCACATATGCAAAGCCCTTGGCTCAGTCCTTGGCTCTAAAATGGGGGGGGGGAGGACTCCACCAGTAATTATGATAGGATCTCAACTAGCCCAAAGGCATTGTCACCTTATCACCATGTTTCCCCTGGGCATCCCAGGGGTAGAGTCTAATGTGAACAGTGTTGACAGTCACTGAAGAGATTGAAGAAACAGCTTGATCTGATGTCTGTATTTCAATATTACTCTGGGTGGGAGATGGGATTACGGGTTTCCAAGTGGTTAAAGAGCTTACTACAAAAGCATGAGGAAGGACCTTAGTTAGGATTCCCTAGGACCCATGTAAAACACCAGGTATAACAGTGCATATTTGTGATTCCCACTCAAGGGAACAAAGACGGGTAGATCTTTGATGGTCAGTCTAAGCAAGAGGTTAAGCTCCAGGTTCAGTGAGAGACTTAGCCTCAAAAAAAAAAGTTGAAGAATTATAAAGGGAAATATCTTGTGTTGAGCTCTAGCTTCTACACACACATGTGCAAGCATACATACTTGAATATGTGCATACATAAACATGTCACAAAAGAAATATGCTCACAGAAAGAATGGGGCAGCTGGAGAGATGGCTCAGCAGTTGAGTATTGACCGTTCTTCCAGAGGAGCTGGATTCAAATTCCAGTACCCGCATAGCAGCTCATGCAGGCAGGCAAACTACTAATGCAGGGGGTGGGGGGATGAGAGGAAGGGAAAGAGGGAGGAAGGGAGGGGGGAAGGGAATGTAGAAAGGGGGAAATTGTTCTGGGATGCTGCATGCAAAGTAGACTAGAGTATTCTCTCTCAACTGGGATTCCCAGACCAGAAGCATAGCTCTACCTAGAAAAGTGCTAGATAGGAACATCCCAGACTTCCTGAAAATTTGGGTATAATCTAATAGCCAAAGCTTTGGTAGACTTTCTAGCAAATGTTAATGGGTGAAAAGAACATGAAAGTGGATCATGGGAAATCAATAAGGAGGCTTCCTTAGTTAAGATTTCTATTACTGTGATAAAGCACCATGACCAAAAGTTGGGGAAGAAAGGATTTATTTTATATACACTTCTACATCACTGTTCATTATCGACAGGAACTCAAATAGGGCCAGAACCAGGAGGTAGGAGCTGATGCAGAGGCTATGGAAGAATACTGCTTACTGGCTTGCTTCTCATGGATTGTCCAGCCTGCTTTCTTATATAATCAAAGACCATTAACCCAAGCACAGAAAAACCCACAATGGGCTGGACACTCCCACAACCATGACTAATTCAGAAAATGTTCTGCAGGCCTGCATACAGTCCAGTGTCATAGAGACAATTTCTCCATGAAAATGATAAAGGCTCCGAAGTTTCCTTCCCTCATATAACTCTAGTTTATGTCAAGCTGACATAAAACTACCCAGTACAGAGGTCACAGGAAGTAAAGGTCCCTTATATACTTACAGACTTACACATTTACTGAGGAGAAATGCTCTCTTGAATGTAAAATTTTGGGTGACCACCATGTGGAAGAAAGAGAGTAGTGGGAGTGAGTGATGAAGATATTCTCCTGCCTTCTATCAAAACCAGTCATTTACATAAGATCACTCGCAATGTTTTTCTTAATCTTCATCTGTCTTGGGGGAGGAGCTATATAAGTCAAAAGTCTGCATTCAAATCCTTTAGCTAAAAAAAAAAATGAAATTGAAAAACCAATACTTATATCTATACCACATTACTAAAAAAATAAAATAAAATAAGAGATTGGAAGATTTGTTTATTTCAAACATATGCCTCATATAGACCAAACTCTATAGTTTTCCATTCAAATGCAATTGGATAAAGTGTTTACTAACTACAGAATGGAATTAATTAGGAAATATTACTGGATCCTGCTATGTGCTCAAAAGGGAACTGTATGTATTTCCCCTTCAGAAACCAGAGGAAACCCTTTTCTGGGCATATATCCACTGGCAAAAAAGAAAAGAAAAGAAAAGAAAAGAAAAGAAAAGAAAAGAAAAGAAAAGAAAAGAAAAGAAAAGAAAAGAAAAGAAAAGAAAAGAAAAGAGGAGGGAAGGAAGGAAGGAAGGAAGGAAGGAAAGAGAAAGAAAGAAAGAAAGAAAGAAAGAAAGAAAGAAAGAAAGAAAGAAAGAAAGAAAGAACAAAAGAACAAAAAATGAAGGAAAGAAAGACAGACAGTGAGACAGAGAGAAGGAAGGAAGGAAGGAAGGGAGGGAGGAAGGAAGGAAGGAAGGAAGGAAGGAAGGAAGGAAGGAAGGGAAGAAGGAAGGAAGGAAGGAAGGGAAGAAGGAAGGAA
The DNA here is from genome assembly GCF_000001635.26 of Mus musculus. Classification (NCBI taxonomy): domain Eukaryota; kingdom Metazoa; phylum Chordata; class Mammalia; order Rodentia; family Muridae; genus Mus; species Mus musculus. Next base: position 18,352,871 of record NC_000085.6, read on the forward strand.
GGAAAGAAGGAAGGAAGGAAAGAAAGATCCCAACTATAGGATCATTCCCCCATTATTCTCTTTCTTCCACATGGTGGTCACCCAAAATTTTACATTCAAGAGAGCATTTCTCCTCAGTAAATGTGTAAGTCTGTAAGCATATAAGGGACCTTTACTTCCTGTGACCTCTGTACTGGGTAGTTTTATGTTAACTGGACATAAACTAGAGTTATATGAGGGAAGGAAACTTCAGAGCCTTTATGAGAAATGATTATCATGGTTTGTTGAGGACAGCTACAGCCACAACACCTGTATTTCTATGAAACATGAGAATCTCGGTAAAATTCAGACTTTATGATGACAGAGTAAAATGAGCCCATGACTATCTCTCAGAGCACTAATTGAAATAAGTATAGTGGATTGTTTGGTCATCCACCTAAACCAGAAATAGTATGGCAGCTGCAGGAGAGAGGTGCATAGGTAGAGAGAGATTCAGGAGTGTTAATCTTTAAACACAAAGATCAAAGTAAAGAATTCAGTAATAACTGAAGAAAGAAGGTTCATCAAAAAATAGGGAAACACTAACCTCAGTTTACCTACCATAGGACAAGAGCTTAGAGCTACTTCAAAGATATATTCCAAGAATTTAATATAATCTTGTATTTAAAAGCCAGGAGTTGTGGTCAAAGCAGTGAGGGAACTGGTAAATATGGAAGTCTTCCCTTGTTCTGGTTTCCTTACATTGAAAATTTGAAATCTCAGTTTTCCAAGGATGATTGTTCCATGACCTCACTGAGAGCCCAAGGAGAGAAGGTTCCCAGTTTCCCAAATCCTTAAGGGATACCTGTGTGTCTTCATGCCCCAGCTGAGACCACATACCTTCCAAGGGTGATTCCCACAGGATCTTGTCAGCCAGTCTCACCAGCCAGCACCCAGTAGGATAACCATTCTCTCTCACTCCAGCACTATTTACTTTAAGTCAGAATACATGAGCCTGCAATTCTACTGTTCCTTAAAACTTACCCAAAGCCTTCAGAAAAGTAAGGAGAAACAGAGCATCTCAAACTCCTCAACTCAGAGGCCCAAGTGACAATTGTAAATTTCCCCAAAGAACATCCCTGCCAAGGAACATATTTGTGTCAAATTCTGGAAAGGACTTTGAGTTACGTAGATTTCATATTAAACAGATTAAAACAAAGAAACACAAACCAGAAAGAAACCAAAACACTTAGTGACTTGACCATTGTCACATAAAAAAATTAGGATAGTATCATTGACACCAAGTCCCATCAACTCCACACTCTCCTTACAGGGCACAACCTGTCTAGTCCAGTAAGCAAGACACAATGTTCTTTAAACAATTTGTACTTGGGAAGTAAAACTATCTTTAGAACTTCTCACCATTCTCCCGAGACCAAACACTGCAACACTGGTTTGAAAATGCTTACATTTTAGAAACAATTGCAAAATAGAATCATTCATTATGCCCCAAAGCGACAAAAAACTATCCCTGCTTCACCACGCTTGCAATGGATATTTTATTTGTAGGGAGGTATCTTTTCTCCTATGCTAGCCAACATTATTTGCAGGCTAATAATTGATGCACAAAACAACCCCAGTTTATTTGTGTTTCAGATATTGTTTCCCTGGGAGACTCAGTATATTTAATGATAACACCACAAATACACTGAATAAGACAGTGTGATGTGTAACCTAATAGAAAAGAGTATGTGAACAATACCATTTTGTCTCTGTATGAAGGAAAAAACCTTTTAATGTGCTGCCCAGAGATGTGCCAGATAGCTCATGTGGTCTGAAAGAGTAATACTCAGCAAAAGCTGAGAACTTAGGTCATAACCCATGGCCAGCTCTGGGAATACAAGTAATAACTAAGAGCCAGAACACATCCTACTCCCCCCGGTCTGCTCTGCCTGTCATACAGCCCATCACATAGTCTGCTGCTTTTTTTCCCAATAAAAAGAATAAAAGAACACAGGCAAATTAAGACAAAATGGAGTAAGAGGTAGTACAACACACAAGTTGAGTAAATCCCTCCACATCTAACTGATATGCAAAAGTCCCTACATAACAATCTGGAATCCCAGGGCCAAATTACTAGAATTTTTGGTGTTATCTCCTTAACAGCTACTTTGAAGTGTTCATATGGCTTCAAAGTTTGGAATTTCACAAGAGAAAACAGAATGGTTCTGACATGACATCAAAAGATGGTCCTTTTGTCCAATGGTTACACAGCTGCGACTCTTCTCACAGTCACCCACTGTCTTAGTCAGGGTTTCTATTCCTGCACAAACATCATGACCAAGAAGCAAGTTGGGGAGGAAAGGGTTTATTCGGCTTACACTCCCATGCTGCTGTTCATCACCAAAGGAAGTCAGGACTGGAACTCAAGCAGGTCAGGAAGCAGGAGCTGATTCAGAGGCCATGGAGAGATGTTCTTTACTGGCTTGCTTCTGGCTTGCTCAGCCTGCTATCTTATAGAACCCAAGACAACCAGCCCAGAGATGGCCCCACCCACAAGGGGCCTTTCCCCCTTGATCACTAATTGAGAAAATGCCTTACAGTTGGATCTCATGGAGGCATTTCCTCAACTGAAGCTCCTTTCATTGTGATAACTTTAGCTGTGTCAAGTTGACACAAAACTAGCCAGTACACCCACCAATCAAATGCCTACAGAGCTATGCTGGATCATCAGGGAACGACGATTCTGCATCATCAATGATACCCTGGATTCACAACAGCTTTTCCTGACAGCCATCCCATTAAGACACACCCACTGCCCAACACCTGGGCTCAAGATTCTGCCCGCAGTGGACTCAGAGCCATTGTCTCCATCTCTTGTTTGGAATCCACTATTTCTTTCCCCACAAATATCAAGTAGCTTTTGCAAGCCATCCTTGAGATGAAATGATAGAGGAGTGGCCTACCCACTCAACATATTGATGAGAGACCCAGATTGCCTCTCAAGGGCCCCCATAGCTTCACAGGACAGCAGACTAGATTAGATTGACGTTTGCCTGCCTTCTTCAGAGGTGATGTGGTGTATAAAGTCTGAAGGAAACCCACAAGGAAAAAAAATAGGTATGATATTAAAGATTTCAGCTCAGAATGAGCAAGATGAATCTTTTTCCATTTGATTCATCATCCTTTATTAGTGTATAAAAATAGAAGAATTGAGTTCCATCCAAGCTGACATATAATGAGCTAAGATCCAGAGACTCCACACACATACTACATTCACTAACATACCTATGCATGTCTGGAATGTGTACAGTCCCTTTCCCCAATATGTAGCATCACTACTTGATGTTCCATACATTTTGTGCAAACGGGGACCAGAGGGAAGACCAAATTGAAAACTAGTATATGTGTTAAAATATGCAAGGTATTCCACAGAGCTTGGGCTCTTGTCATCCATGTCATTTATCTGAAGCATCACAGCTATATAAGATATGTGTCACTAAGTTTAGTTCAATGATAAGAACATACAGTTCTCAAATGTTTTAAATACTCAATAGCAAATGATTAGCATGTAGGAATTCAACTTCCGTTTTTCTCCATATTTTCATGTTTACAAAGGAAAGGACATGGAAAATCTTAGTCGTCAAGCTTCTAAAATAGGAACCCCAGACCAAGATGCAAGAAAAAAATAGAATATTCATTTTGTTAAGACTGCATGGAACTATTTTATTTCTGAGAACTACTATGATCCTTGCAGAATCCTTGGTGAAAACACAACTCCTGTCTGTTTAAGTGGAGCTCCGTATTGCAATTTGGAAGCTGTCTAGAAGGTACCTTGTGAGAGACCAGAAACATTGTATTAGCAAACCCTAAGTTGGGTGATGACTACAAAAGCAGAGAGTGTAGACTAGCACAAGCAGAGATAAATATATACCTAAATAAAGAAACAAGTTATTGAGAGGATCATACAATTAAAATGGTTCAAAGTTCTTAATGGGTTTTCTCTACATATCTCTTCCAGATATGGTTCTGTGAGCATAGAAGCAGCAGGCTGTTCTGGTACCAGAGGGAGCATCTGCCCTACTAAGGAAGCAATGCTCTGCCATCCAGGACACTACATCCATATTTCCCATAGCTGTACTAGCACCCTCACTCAACTTCTTGGGTAGTAGAGTCAGGACATTGGTAGAAAACCATAAAGGCATTGTTCACTCTCCCAGCTCCCTTAGCTTCTCATGTAGTGAGCCATGCTTACATCCCATCTTATTTGATGTGCTAACCCCATCTCGCAAAAGATGAAACTTAAACAGAGAGAAGCTGAGTGACTTACTGGGAAGTTAGAAGGTTCCCATATTACAATTCTCTTCTGATATTCATCCCTGTAGTTCTACTAGAGAAATGACTAGAGGGGGATGCCTTAGTGAATGTTCTATTGCAGTGACATAACACCATGACCAAGGCAACTTATAAAAGGGAATATTTAATTGGGGCTTAGCACATGACCATCGTGGTGATGAGTATTGGTGGCAAGCAGGTGCTGATGGCACAGGAACAGTACTGGAGAGCTCCTATCTGATGTTTAAGTTTCAAGCAAACAGAGGGACTAGGCCTGGCTTGAGCATTTGAAACCACAAAACCCACCTCCAGTGACATCAACAAGACTTTCTCCTACAAAGCCATACCTAATCCTCCTGCCCCCCCCCCAAAGTCTCAACAAGTAGGGACTATGCATTTAAACATAGGAGGCTATGGGGACCATTCTCATTCAAGCCAAGACAGAGACTAAAAGAGATAATTTTCCTTTCTCCAAAACATGTTTTAAAAATCTTCTCACCCTTGCTTTCTGTTCCCCTTTATGTCATACACACGTGTGCATGAGTACATATACATGAACACATACATACATATAGCATACACAGATGCTATATTTTTAAGACAGTGTTCTCATTAAGGAAAAGAAAAAGTGGCTCGAGCCCCGGGCTACCTTGCCAGCAGAGTCTTGCCCAACACCCGCAAGGGCCCACACGGGACTCCCCACGGGATCCTAAGACCTCTGGTGAGTGGAACACAGCGCCTGCCCCAATCCAATCGCGCGGAACCTGAGACTGCGGTACACAGGGAAGCAGGCTACCCGGGCCTGATCTGGGGCACAAGCCCCTTCCGCTCCACTCAAGCCCCGGGCTTCCTTGCCAGCAGAGTCTCGCCCAACACCCGCAAGGGCCCACACAGGATTCCCCACGGGATCCTAAGAACTCTGGTGAGTGGAACACAGCGCCTGCCCCAATCCAATCGCGCGGAACCTGAGACTGCAGTACATAGGGAAGCAGGCTACCCGGGCCTGATCTGGGGCACAAACCCCTTCCGCTCCACTCGAGCCCCGGGCTACCTTGCCAGCGGAGTCGCCTAACACCCGCAAGGGCCCACACAGGATTCCACACGAGATCCTAAGACCTCTAGTGAGTGGAACACAACTTCTGCCAGGAGTCTGGTTCGAACACCAGATATCTGGGTACCTGCCCTGCAAGAAGAGAGCTTGCCTGCAGAGAATACTCTGCCCACTGAAACTAAGGAGAGTGCTACCCTCCAGGTCTGCTTATAGAGGCTAACAGAGTCACCTGAAGAACAAGCTCTTAACAGTGACAACTAAAACAGCTAGCTTCAGAGATTACCAGATGGCGAAAGGCAAACGTAAGAATCCTACTAACAGAAATCAAGACCACTCACCATCATCAGAACGCAGCACTCCCACCCCACCTAGTCCTGGGCACCCCAACACAACCGAAAATCTAGACCCAGATTTAAAAACATTTCTCATGATGATGATAGAGGACATCAAGAAGGACTTTCATAAGTCACTTAAAGAATTACAGGAGAGCACTGCTAAAGAGTTACAGGCTCTTAAAGAAAAGCAGGAAAACACAGCCAAACAGGTAGAAATCATTAAAGAAAAACAGGAAAACACATCCAAACAGGTGATAAAAATGAACAAAACCATACTAGAACTAAAAGGGGAAGTAGACACAAGAAAGAAAACCCAAAGCGAGGCAACGCTGGAGATAGAAACCCTAGGAAAGAGATCTGGAACCATAGATGCGAGCATCAGCAACAGAATACAAGAAATGGAAGAGAGAATCTCAGGTGCAGAAGATTCCATAGAGAACATCGACACAACAGTCAAAGAAAATACAAAATGCAAAAGGATCCTAACTCAAAACATTCAGGTAATGCAGGACACAATGAGAAGACCAAACCTACGGATAATAGGAATTGATGAGAATGAAGATTTTCAACTTAAAGGGACAGCTAATATCTTCAACAAAATAATAGAAGAAAACTTCCCAAACATAAAGAAAGAGATGCCCATGATCATACAAGAAGCCTACAGAACTCCAAATAGACTGGACCAGAAAAGAAATTCCTCCCGACACATAATAATCAGAACAACAAATGCACTAAATAAAGATAGAATATTAAAAGCAGTAAGGGAGAAAGGTCAAGTAACATATAAAGGAAGGCCTATTAGAATTACACCAGACTTTTCACCAGAGACTATGAAAGCCAGAAGAGCCTGGACAGATGTTATACAGACACTAAGAGAACACAAATGCCAGCCCAGGCTACTATACCCAGCCAAACTCTCAATTACCATAGATGGAGAAACCAAAGTATTCCACGACAAATCCAAATTCACACAAATATCTTTCCACGAATCCAGCCCTTCAAAGGATAATAACAGAAAAGAAGCAATACAAGGACGGAAATCACACCCTAGAACAACCAAGAAAGTAATCATTCAACAAACCAAAAAGAAGACAGCCACAAGAACAGAATGCCAACTCTAACAACAAAAATAAAAGGAAGCAACAATTACTTTTCCTTAATATCTCTTAATATCAATGGACTCAATTCCCCAATAACAAGACATAGACTAACAGACTGGCTACACAAACAGGACCCAACATTCTGCTGCTTACAGGAAACCCATCTCAGGGAAAAAGACAGACACTACCTCAGAGTGAAAGGCTGGAAAACAATTTTCCAAGCAAATGGACTGAAGAAACAAGCTGGAGTAGCCATTTTAATATCGGATAAAATCGACTTCCAACCCAAAGTTATCAAAAAAGACAAGGAGGGACACTTCATACTCATCAAAGGTAAAATCCTCCAAGAGGAACTCTCAATTCTGAATATCTACGCACCAAATGCAAGGGCAGCCACATTCATTAGAGACACTTTAGTAAAGCTCAAAGCATACATTGCACCTCACACAATAATAGTGGGAGACTTCAACACACCACTTTCTTCAAAGGACAGATCGTGGAAACAGAAACTAAACAGGGACACAGTGAAACTAACAGAAGTTATGAAACAAATGGACCTGACAGATATCTACAGAACATTTTATCCTAAAACAAAAGGATATACCTTCTTCTCAGCACCTCACGGGACCTTCTCCAAATTTGACCATATAATTGGTCACAAAACAGGCCTCGACAGATACAAAAATATTGAAATTGTCCCATGTATCCTATCAGACCACCATGGCCTAAGACTGATCTTCAATAACAACATAAATAACGGAAAGCCAACATTCACGTGGAAACTGAATAACACTCTTCTCAATGATACCTTGGTCAAGGAAGGAATAAAGAAAGAAATTAAAGACTTTTTAGAGTTTAATGAAAATGAAGCCACAACGTACCCAAACCTATGGGACACAATGAAAGCATTTCTAAGAGGGAAACTCATAGCTCTGAGTGCCTCCAAGAAGAAATGGGAGAGAGCACATACTAGCAGCTTGACAACACATCTAAAAGCCCTAGAAAAAAAGGAAGCAAATTCACCCAAGAGGAGTAGACGGCAGGAAATAATCAAACTCAGGGGTGAAATCAACCAAGTGGAAACAAGAAGAACTATTCAAAGAATTAACCAAACGAGGAGTTGGTTCTTTGAGAAAATCAACAAGATAGATAAACCCTTAGCTAGACTCACTAAAGGGCACAGGGACAACATCCTAATTAACAAAATCAGAAATGAAAAGGGAGACATAACAACAGATCCTGAAGAAATCCAAAACACCATCAGATCCTTCTACAAAAGGCTATACTCAACAAAACTGGAAAACCTGGACGAAATGGACAAATTTCTGGACAGATACCAGGTACCAAAGTTGAATCAGGATCAAGTTGACCATCTAAACAGTCCCATATCACCTAAAGAAATAGAAGCAGTTATTAATAGTCTCCCAACCAAAAAAAGCCCAAGACCAGATGGGTTTAGTGCAGAGTTCTATCAGACCTTCAAAGAAGATCTAATCCCAGTTCTGCACAAACTATTTCACAAAATAGAAGTAGAAGGTACTCTACCCAACTCATTTTATGAAGCCACTATTACTCTGATACCTAAACCACAGAAAGATCCAACAAAGATAGAGAACTTCAGACCAATTTCTCTTATGAATATCGATGCAAAAATCCTCAATAAAATTCTCGCTAACCGAATCCAAGAACACATTAAAGCAATCATCCATCCTGACCAAGTAGGTTTTATTCCAGGGATGCAGGGATGGTTTAATATACGAAAATCCATCAATGTAATCCATTATATAAACAAACTCAAAGACAAAAATCACATGATCATCTCGTTAGATGCAGAAAAAGCATTTGACAAGATCCAACACCCATTCATGATAAAAGTTTTGGAAAGATCAGGAATTCAAGGCCCATACCTAAACATGATAAAAGCAATCTACAGCAAATCAGTAGCCAACATCAAAGTAAATGGAGAGAAGCTGGAAGCAATCCCACTAAAATCAGGGACTAGACAAGGCTGCCCACTTTCTCCCTACCTTTTCAACATAGTACTTGAAGTATTAGCCAGAGCAATTCGACAACAAAAGGAGATCAAGGGGATACAAATTGGAAAAGAGGAAGTCAAAATATCACTTTTTGCAGATGATATGATAGTATATATAAGTGACCCTAAAAATTCTACCAGAGAACTCCTAAACCTGATAAACAGCTTCGGTGAAGTAGCTGGATATAAAATAAACTCAAACAAGTCAATGGCCTTTCTCTATACAAAGAATAAACAGGCTGAGAAAGAAATTAGGGAAACAACACCCTTCTCAATAGTCACAAATAATATAAAATATCTTGGCGTGACTCTAACTAAGGAAGTGAAAGATCTGTATGATAAAAACTTCAAATCTCTGAAGAAAGAAATTAAGGAAGATCTCAGAAGATGGAAAGATCTCCCATGCTCATGGATTGGCAGGATCAACATTGTAAAAAATGGCTATCTTGCCAAAAGCAATCTACAGATTCAATGCAATCCCCATCAAAATTCCAACTCAATTCTTCACCAAATTGGAAGGAGCAATTTGCAAATTTGTCTGGAATAACAAAAAACCTAGGATAGCAAAAAGTCTTCTCAAGGATAAAAGAACTTCTGGTGGAATCACCATGCCAGACCTAAAGCTTTACTACAGAGCAATTGTGATAAAAACTGCATGGTACTGGTATAGAGACAGACAAGTAGACCAATGGAATAGAATTGAAGACCCAGAAATGAACCCACACACCTATGGTCACTTGATCTTCGACAAGGGAGCTAAAACCATCCAGTGGAAGAAAGACAGCATTTTCAACAATTGGTGCTGGCACAACTGGTTGTTATCGTGTAGAAGAATGCGAATCGATCCATACTTATCTCCTTGTACTAAGGTCAAATATAAGTGGATCAAGGAACTTCACATAAAACCAGAGACACTGAAACTTATAGAGGAGAAAGTGGGGAAAAGCCTTGAAGATATGGGCACAGGGGAAAATTTCCTGAACAGATCAGCAATGGCTTGTGCTGTAAGATCGAGAATTGACAAATGGGACCTAATGAAACTCCAAAGTTTCTGCAAGGCAAAAGACACCGTCAATAAGACAAAAAGACCACCAACAGATTGGGAAAGGATCTTTACCTATCCTAAATCAGACAGGGGACTAATATCCAACATATATAAAGAACTCAAGAAGGTGGACTTCAGAAAATCAAATAACCCCATTAAAAAATGGGGCTCAGAACTGAACAAAGAATTCTCACCTGAGGAATACCGAATGGCAGAGAAGCACCTGAAAAAATGTTCAACATCCTTAATCATCAGGGAAATGCAAATCAAAACAACCCTGAGATTCCACCTCACACCAGTCAGAATGGCTAAGATCAAAAATTCAGGTGACAGCACATGCTGGCGTGGATGTGGAGAAAGAGGAACACTCCTCCATTGTTGGTGGGATTGCAGGCTTGTACAACCACTCTGGAAATCAGTCTGGCGGTTCCTCAGAAAATTGGACATAGTACAACCGGAGGATCCAGCAATACCTCTCCTGGGCATATATCCAGAAGATGCCCCAACTGGTAAGAAGGACACATGCTCCACTATATTTATAGCAGCCTTAATTATAATAGCCAGAAGCTGGAAAGAACCTAGATGTCCCTCAACAGAGGAATGGATACAGAAAATGTGGTACATCTACACAATGGAGTACTACTCAGCTATTAAAAAGAATGAATTTATGAAATTCCTAGCCAAATGGATGGACCTGGAGGGCATCATCCTGAGTGAGGTAACACATTCACAAAGAAACTCACACAATATGTACTCACTGATAAGTGGATATTAGTCCCAAACCTAGGACACCCAAGATATAAGATATAATTTGCTAAACACATGAAACTCAAGAAGAATGAAGACTGAAGTGTGGACACTATGCCCCTCCTTAGATTTGGGAACAAAACACCCAAGGAAGGAGTTACAGAGACAAAGTTTGGAGCTGAGATGAAAGGATGGACCATATAGAGACTGCCATATCCAGGGATCCACCCCATAGTCAGCATCCAAACGCTGACACCATTGCATACACTAGCAAGATTTTATTGAAAGGACCCAGATGTAGCTGTCTCTTGTGAGACTATGCCGGGGCCTAGCAAACACAGAAGTGGATGCTCACAGTCAGCTAATGGATGGATCATAGGACTCCCAATGGAGGAGCTAGAGAAAGTAGCCAAGGAGCTAAAGGGATCTGCAACCCTATAGGTGGAACAACTTTATGAACTAACCAGTACCCTGGAGCTCTTGACTCTAGCTGCATATATATCAAAAGATGGCCTAGTCGGCCATCACTGGAAAGAGAGGCCCATTGGACTTGCAAACTTTATATGCCCCAGTACAGGGGAACACCAGGGCCAAAAAGGGGGAGTGGGTGGGCAGGGGAGTGGGGGTGGGTGGATATGGGGGACTTCTGGTATAGCATTGGAAATGTAAATGAGCTAAATACCTAATAAAAAATGGAAAAAAAAGAAAAAGTGTTGTGAGGGGACAGTGCAGGACATAGACCGCACAGAGAATGCAGTGAACGGGTTCATAGGTGCTTCTTTGTATCTTGGGACAACTCTTGCATTTTTTTAGAATAGATAGCAGTGAAATTTGGTTTGCTAACACCTAAGCCAACTGAAAATTAAGTGTATAAAAACAGGACTCTTTCTTCTGAACTGGCCTCTTAGAAGATCATCTCGTTTGTTGGTATTTGGACCTCGTTCACTGTCTACCTCATACTCAGGCATGGTGGAAGTTTTTCTATGGCTTCTAAGATGAAACTTTGGGCCTTTTTGTTGTGCCACCCTTAAATCTAGGATACTGGGTGTCCTCTACCATAGAAACCACATGCTTCTATAACAAAGAGCCCCACTCTAAACTTTCTTCTTGGCAAGGGCCAGGAATTCACAGGGGCAAAGGTATATACCCACCTGAAATCTATGTTCACCTGGAGCCCACCTGTCTAATTCTATAATACTTTCTCTTCACCTGGGACTCACCTGGAATACACTTCAGGGCCCATGTAGTCTCCTATGAGGGAGTAGAGTAATGACAGCAGGCTAATCCATATGAAGGTACCCATATTTGAGTTGTGCCCTAGAAATTTGTGGGTTGAAAGAGGACTCAGCTTTAGTAGTTAAAATTTTGTTGTGAGCATATTCACCTTGTCACAAACACTAGCTGCAGAGTCCTTTCACCTCCATTCTCATCTCTACCATCTTCTTCCTCCCTCCCAGCCTCTGGATGCCTCATGCAGTGCACTAGGAAAACATGTTGGGCACTTGGGCACTTGGGCACTTGGGCACTTGGGCAGAGGTGTGTTGGGGACCTTCTGAGAGAGGAAGTGAAAGAAGCTGAGGAGTTGGATAGACTGGGACTGGTTGTGAACCTTGTGTTCCCTCTGCCCCTACAAGGAGCCCTGGCCTCCTCAGATACAAGATGGTGACAGGAACATCACCCAAGAAGAAATGTCTTTTCATCCTAATTTTTTCTGCTCAACATCTCCATAACATCAGACACATTCTTATCAAGTCTCTGGTTTAAAATAGCCCATGGCATTTGTTGCAGACAAAACCACAACTAAGCTCTCTGTCCTGTTCTTCCCTTCCCTGCAGAGGTCCTACCGCCATTACTCTCTGCTGTGCGTTATACACTGGTCGCCTCAGACAATCTCTTTGTTTTTAAATAATCAGCATGCTAAAATGCATGCCTTTAATCATAAATTTTTCTTTGACTAGAGAGTTCATAAAAGATGAAAAATATTATTCTTGATTAGGCTGTAATAATGATTTGGTGATGTGACAAAATTTAGAGACATTTTATTTGTGTTCATACTGTTTGAGTTTCCCCTTCCCCTTTAAGTCAGGGCACTAGCCTTTCCATATTTTTTACTCTAGGATTTTTTTTCCCAATGTGTTACCTATTAATTATTTTTTCATCCTTGGGCCCAGGGCCTGACCAAAACAAGGATGAAGATTTGAATTTGGCTCATGGTTTTAAAGATTTCAGTTCATGGTCCTTGGCTACACTTATTCTGGGTTCACAGTGAGGCATAACATGATGGTGATGGGAATACCTACAGGAGCCATCTGTCTACTGCATGGCAGATGGGAAGCAGCAAGGGAGGAAGGGACCAGGCATGAGTTGTAGCTTCCAAAGCCTACCCATTAGGAGCTACTTCCTCCAACTAGGCCCTACCTCCTAAAGTTCCTACAATGTCCCAAAAAAATACCACCAGCTGGAGACTAGCATTGAGCACTTGAACTTGTGCAGACAGTTCACATTCAACTATAAAAATATAGAAAGTATGTGCTTTTTATCCAACTCAAGGCTTTTAGTAATCTACTAAAAAAAAGAAATAAAGAAAACTATCCTTTCTCAGAGAATAATAATCCAGAGGGGATATAGAGGGGGATATTGAGGAAAATGATTGAAAGAAAAATAGAAATGAAGGAAAAAAAGGAATTTTCAGAGACTAGGAAAGGACAGAGATTGATAGATTACTGACTTTGATGTCAGTTTCCTAGAGGTGACAAGTTCTTAAAGGGGTTGAGGGACTATACATATTAAGGATGCTGAAGAAATCTCCAGAGTTGGTTACCAAGCTGTTAGAATGCCGGTGTATAGGCCCCAAGTCATCAGAACCATTTACCAAGTAAAGTATAGTAAATTCTCGTTGGCTTTTATTCAATGAACAAATGCTGGAATCATGACAGGAACAGCGGTGACCTATGCTCAGAGAATGGCTGTGTGGCCCAAGATGTGCTCACCACTGTCATGACTATGTGATTCTGGTCCCAGGTTGTCTAATGGAGCTTTGAGGGATTGCCATGGGCTAAACTACAAAAGGAAATATTTTCTATCTACTTACTATTTCTTCCCTTCCTCCCCTGGTATATTAGCCAAAGCGATGGTGTGAAGCTAGGAATGCAAAATGAGCATTCCCTGGGAACTTTTTCTGCCAGTTTAAGGAAAGACATTTTCCTAAAGGACACAAGCAAGAGCCCCCTGTTGATGGCTGTGAGCATAAACAGCTCAATCTCAGAAGTTAAAGATGGGTCTATCTAGCCAAGATGAAAGAGGGACAATGTAGAAAACTGTACCACAGTTTTCACACCAGAAGCTGATCATTAAAATTCAACTCTAAGATCAACAACTACATTCGATTGTAGCATCTGTCCTTTACCCGCAGTTCACAGTAAGTCTTCTAGGCGCTCTTGTTCCATTACTGCTACTAAAGCAGCGTGTACAACTTTCACAGTGTGTCTACCCGCATGCAACACAAAACTCTTTGTTTTCTATTTAAAAGTCATCACATAATATCAAAGCACTGGACTAGAACACATTTCAGGGCATCTGGAACCAACTGGGAGGAAGGTGAATGGCAGCTTCGTTCCTTCTCTTCCTAGATTACACAGTTGGTTGAGCAATATCAACCCAGGTAGAAGTCGATCCAAGCCAGTTTGATAGTCTACCAAATACAACATTGACAAAATTTTTCTCTAATCCATAGTAATATTCTGGGGAACAGAAAATTATGCAAGAAAACAGAATCGAACTGGTTAGAAGAGCACGGTTTAACAGTGCCTGCAAATCTGATATTAGATGACTGGTCTATCACTTGCAAATCACATGTTCTGTCTTGAGTATTTAGAAAAGTAAACAAAAAAAAAAAAAACTGGAAAGAACTCAAAAGTGTTCAGCTGCTCCCACTTCCTAGGTGACTGTACATCTCCCAGCCAGCAAGAAACCTGCATCAAAGTTTCCCACAGCTTCTTCATCAGCCTCAAATTGTATGACTAGCCACAGAGATCTGCATGCCACATGGGGTTGCTGCACTCCCCCTCTGGCTGAGACTTCCAAGCATTTCATTTACACCAGCATTTATCCATGTTGAGATGAGAAAATAGGACAAGAAAACGTCAACTCTGACAGACCATTCAATCTCCTCTCGTGGATACCTACCTCCCTGGCGAGCATCCCTGACTGGGCCCAGCTATGGCAGGAGGCCCTTCTACCTGCAACGATCCCTATTTAAATGTAAATCAAAATCAGAACACTTCAGATTGGAAATGCTCACAGTTCCATCAGACACCGTCCTGTTGCAGCAAAGTTGAAACCATTATTTTCATCTCAGTGAGTTCAGAAACTGTTCTAAGTGGAAATATTGAAGGGAAATTAACATTTTAATATCATTTTTTAAAAAAAATGTTGCCTCTCTTCCATTTAAGCTCCAGTACTGTTTTAAGCAAGAGCCTTTTGCACAGCACTGAAAACTCAAGATAGTTTTATTGAACTTTTAAGACTCTTGGCTGCTCTAGGGATGTGGTGTTTCTCCCATGTCTAGGTTAACTTCCAAGTGTCTCATTTGTGGGAGCTGTGAGTGCAATGACAAAGGTCGCCTTTGAGAAGGGTTTGTGTGACTCTCTGGCTGGTGCATTCATGAATTTTCAATGATGGTTGTTTTCTAGCACTTGGGTCTATAGGGCCAAAGGGACAAGCTCTCCTGTCCTCTTCAACACAGGGAGGTTCACTATTTGCAGATTAAACAATGCCCCCCACCGCTCTACAAGGAATGCTAATGCACTCCACCAAACCTTCTATATTTCCAAAGGACCTTCCTGGGCTGTTTTGATATTTGGAAGGCAACTGGGAGAGCAAGGAGTTAGAGTAATTTTCCTTTATGTAAGGAATTAAGAAGCACAGTCATCCTAGAAGGGAGGGAGATACAGGGACATTAAGAGGGCCTATGAAGACCTTGGTGATGTCCTTATATAGCTCTGCGCCTGGCACTGCTGCTCTGAACCCTACGGAACAGACAGTTGGCATAACCCGGGAGATACATAACATTCAAAAGAAGTTTGTCCCTGTATCACCTGACACTGCTGTTGTAGGAAGTCAGCACCTGTGCCTGCCAGGCTGCCTGTCTCTCCCACCTTCCTCCCAGGTTACAGCAAACAGACTGCATAACGGGAACATCGCCCACCATTTTCCCAACTCTACAACTTTTTTTACAGGTGTTCCCACTGCCAAGAAAGTCCTCCATTGTTATCACCTTGCCATCTTAAGCCGTGCTCTCCTTCCTGAAGCTGACTCCACTGAGGAAGATCGAGCCTATTTCTGAATTGCCACCCTCCCCCCCGCCAGTTGCTTCAACACCTGCACACCGTATGAGTCAGATAAATTACACAGAGAGAAACCACTTCTTCTATTCCTGACCATAAATGCCCAAGGCAAAGACTCTGTACATTCTTCCTTTTTTCCCTTCTCCTCCATGAATCAGCACAATTCCTTGCTTATAGCAACTATTCAATAGAATTGACTTGAGTGCATGACTAAATGAAAAGGTTAATGAGTCCCTAGAAGCCAGGCTTAATTTCAGAGAGAACTGATGAATGATTCAGGTAGTAAGATGGTCAAGTTCAGCCCTAACAATATGTTACCATTGCTAGGTCAATGAATGAGTATATAAAATTCTAAATTTTGTTGATGTCTTGGTTTGCCTCTCCATTGCTTATGTTAAACATTGATCAAAAGGAACTTGGAAAAGGGAGAGGGTTTTTTTATTTGTCATATTTTTATTAGATGTTTTCTTTATTTACATTGCAAATTTTATCCCCTTTCCTCACTTCCCCTCCAAAAATCCCCTATCCCATCCTCCCTTCCCCTGATCACTAACCCACCCACTCCCACTTCCCTATCCTGATATTCCCTTACACAGGGCTTCGAGCCTTCACAAGACCAAGGGCCTTTCTTTTCATTGATGTTCCACAAGGTCATCCTCTGCTACATATGTGACTGGAGACATGGGTCCCTCCGTGTGTACCCTTTGGTTGGTGGTTTACTCCCTGGGAGCTTTGAGAGTATTGGCTGGTTCATGTTGTTGCTCCTCCTATGGGGCTTCAAACTTCTTCAGCTCCTTGTGGCCTGTTTCTAGCTCCTTCATTGGGAACCCTGTGCTCAATCCAATGGATGGCTGTGAGCATCACTTCTGTAATTGTCAGGCACTGGCAGTCTCTCAAGAGACAGCTATATCAGGCTTCTGTCAGCAACCACCTGTTGTTATCCACAATAGTGTCTGGGTTTGGGAACTGTATATGGAATGGATCCCCAGGTGGGACAGTCACTGGATGACCTTTACTACAGTTTCTGTACCAAACTTTGTCTCTTTATTTCCTCCAATGGGTATTTTGATCCTCCTTCCAAGAAGAACCAGAGTATCTACACTGTGGTCTTCCTTTTTCTTGAGCTTCATGTGGTCTATGAATTGTATCTTGGGTATTCTGAACTTCTGGACTAATATCCATTTATCAGTGAGTATATACCATGTGTGTTCTTTTGTGATTGGGTTACCTCACTCAGGATGATGTTTTCTAGTTCCATCCATTTGCCTAAGAACTATGAATTCATCTTGTTTAATAGACGAGTAGTACTCCATTGTGTAAGTGTACCACATTTTCTGTATCCATTCTTCTATTGAGGGACATCTATGTTCTTTCCAGTTTCTGGCTATTATAAATAAGGCTGCTATGAACATAGTGGAGCATATGTCCTTATTACATGGTGGAGCATCTTCTGGGTATATGCCCAGGAGTGGTATAGCTGGGTCCTTGGGACTGCTAGGTATTAAAAGTGAAATAAGGAGTTTTAGATAGGAAGAGAAAAGAGCCTTAAGCAAATGTTGTTCATTTTGTTAGAATTTTTGCCTTGGGTGGTGAAAGTCTTCAATTAGACCCTTGAGTCAAGGGCTTCTTTCTCTTTCCATGACCCTATACTTCTCTCATTGTGTGTCCATTGTGACTCATGCCAGTTAAAAATTAACTTTTGCTCACCTTGCGACCTAGTGAAGTAAAGTAATATGCTTCTTTACCATAGCCAGTGAGAAGTAAAATAGGGTTTCTTTTATGTGTCCTCCACTACTGCTTTATTCACATGCTAGGGCATAGATGGTGTCACACACAGCTGACTAAGGGGAGCAACAGTGGTAGAACCACAAAATGGGAAGACTCTGGAACCCTAAATGACATTACCATTCAACACTGTTCTTCACCAAGGTATCTTGACAACCTGGACTTTAATCTATGAAAGAACTAAATTGATTTAAAACATTGTTATTATGGTTTATGTAAAAGCAAACAGACCAGTATTCTGACTAACCTGGCATGTCAACAAGGTTCCATACACAGTCCTTGTATTTAGAAAATTATGTGAATTTATATGAATGTGTGTATGTATGTATATATATATATATATATATATATATATATATATATATATGTGTGTGTGTGTGTGTGTGTGTGTGTTTGTGTGTTTGTCTGTGAGTATGTGTGTGTGTGTGTGTGTGTGTGTGTGTGTGTGTGTGTGTGTGTGTGTTAATGGGTTGTATTTTGCAAATGCAACACTGGAAACCTGCTATAAGCATTTGGTAAAAGAGTCTCATTAGTCTGTAGATCTCTACTCTAAGTTTTCATAGCTAAGTAAAACCTAAGTATAGAAAAAAATAAATAAGAAGTAAAAAACATAGTTAAGGGTCTTTGTTATTTTGTTTTTAACACCTAGCACATAAAATAATAGTTTACTGAATGTAATGTATGAGTAAACTCATAAGCATACCTGAGATACACCTTATGTACCTAATACACATTTCTTTTGAAGACTTTAACTTTATATTTAGTAAAGTAAGGATATTTCTCTTATTTGTGATGTTTAAATGATAGACTGCTGTATTCGCTATGACTTCTTATTTGCTTGGAAATTGAGGATGAATTTTCTCCATCATGTTGGCATTGAATAATATTTCAGACCAGAATCAAGGAAAGTGCTCATCATATAGTAAATTATGAAATCAGGAGTCAAATAATATTGCTAGTGATCTTTGTCACTACCCTCCGAGCTAAAGTAACACAAAATAAATGCAACAAGACAGATGATAATAGATTTCTTTATGTTTTGCTTAAGCTACATGATGAATTGAGAATTTTCAGAATTAAATGGGTACAAAATATGACTCATTACCATCATAAAAGGATTCATACAGGTTTAGAAATTTACATATAATTTACAAAAGGAAAGAATAATTGGGTAAGTCAGAAAATGAAGTATAACAAAAAGGAGACACTGAATGTTCGTGCCAAAATTATGAAGACCTAAGGAATTCAGAAATATGGATAACATCTGCTGTCAATCAACAAGGATATATTTGTTATGGGATTTCCCAAAGATGTAGGCAACCTAAAAATACACACATTATAAGTGCTTGGTGAATTTTTTCTTCTTGGCTTTTGTCAAGCATTGAATTTAAAGGGATGGACAGGAGAACACTCTATTCATTTGCCAGCAACATCTTGACTAGCATCCACTTCTCTTCCTGTGCACAGATATAATTTTGCCTTTAACAGTGACAACAATGTGAGCTTGTTTAAATACTTGAAAACCTCCTAGCACTAACACAATTGACTCATTTGAATCTCAAAATCTAGGTGCAAAAGAAAAAGGACAGTTCTATGATTTTCATTTTATTTCCTTTCTCAATCTAATGATGGTAAAGATGAGATTAAAAGTCAGTGACTTACTTGAGATCTAATTGATCTCAAATTCAGACTTTCTAATGGGTTCCACATAGTTTGCTCTAAAAACTGGACTGTATGTATAGCTCAATGGAAACCCCTGACTCTCCAGTGTATAGTGCACTACTTCAAACTATAACAGTATATAATCATGCTGCCTTCAGTATAATGCAGACCTGAATTCACTTTTCAAAGGTTCTTAAACCCAACTAAGTACTAGATGGGCACTGCATAAGATACTAAGTACTCAGTGAACAGAAGATGTGTGGTCCTTGTCCTCTTACAGCTTGTTCACTGAGGAAGAATATGACTTCAGTCTTATCTTAAAATAATTTGCTGAAATCACCACCCACAAAGGGAGGACCCTTGCAAGTGGAGGTTTTTAGGCAGTCTTTATGAGTAAAACCACTCCTTTTGTAAAGAAAATACAAACATCCCACTCTTCTGCCTACCTCTCACGAAGACATGAGAATCAGTCATCAATGAAGCAGGAAATGGGTCCTCACCAAATATGAGATCAACTAGT
Organism: Mus musculus; assembly: GCF_000001635.26. NCBI lineage: Eukaryota > Metazoa > Chordata > Mammalia > Rodentia > Muridae > Mus > Mus musculus. The sequence goes on from NC_000085.6 coordinate 18,372,789, forward strand.
CTGCCAAAACTATGAGAAACACATTTCTGTTCTTTATAATCCCCCCCCCAGAAAACAATATTTCATTCTAACACCTAAGTAGTCTAAGAGATAAACTAACAATTACAGGAGAATTTGGATATTCTATTATAAATGTATTGAATGAAAATCGCAAAATGCTCAAAGAGAAAATAAAGGTGTGTGTGTGTGTGTGTGTGTGTGTGTGTGTGTGTGTGTGTGTGTCTGTGTGTGTGTCTGTGTCTGTGTGTGTGTCTATGTGTATATAAAAGTATTTGGGCTAAGAGTAGAAAAGGAAAGTCAGTCAGTTGGAGGGAGGATACCTGTGAGAAAGATAAACATGTAATATGCTCTGAATATTAAACACTTTCCAGGCACTAAAGAAAGAACTCGAAAAAGTCAAGGTAACTGCACCTTACCAGTACCACTGGGGAGAATTTTGTGAATATGGGAAGATTCTTGTGACCACGTTGATATATCTAGACTCGACTCCATGGGTAGCAAGAGACTAGTGGACTCTGGAAGAGACCAAGTCTAATTTACATAAAGAGTTAGTTGGAGTAGGCCAAATTGCAAAGTCTAGGAGGCTCTGCCAGTCCCTGTGAAAGGTGATGGTGCTTAGACTGAAACAGCAGAGAGGGTCCTGATAAGAAAGAAGGGTTAAGACATATTGCAAGTACAACTGAACAGACTTCAAATGGAGACCAAAAGATGGGAGTCAAGGCCAGCTGGCTTCTCTGTGTACCAGCCATGACATTACAGCCAAGTGGATGTTTTCCCTGCTGCTGCATTCATGGGCAAGCCCTCATGTATGCATAACTTGAGATAATGAGATTCATGTTCCAGTCTTATTGACATATCATTTCTTATTCTAGGCAATAGCAACCTGGTGGTATTTTTAACAGGAATTTATTCTTCTCATATTCATATTGAGATTATGTTAGCGCACATAAAAATGTATTTATACATCTGAAAGTGAGGGAGAAAACTAGGGTTTTAACAACTATCTATGGAAAGGCACAGATGTGATTGTTTTGGTAGTTACTGCAAGTGGAGAAAAGACACCTCCTGCCCTGAAGACACAGAAGACAAGTCTAATTCCTCCCTCTTTTATAGATCTTTTCAAAAATAAAGATATTAAAGACAAAAGGAAAACACAGTTGAACTAAAAGCCCGCCAGCTTCGACATTTACTGTCCCATGAACTTCATGTTTTCTGCCCTGTGATGTGTGCGAAAATGAAACTCATTCATTTGTTATGGGACAATGATAGAAATAGCTAATAACTATAGCTATTGAAATGTGTGTCCTTCAAAGTTTACACATGACTTGAATGTATATTATTTTTGTGTGTGGGTTCTTTTCATTGGGAGGCTAAGAGTCCTTGGGTGCTTTTATGTACTCATGCACTTAATTTTCAAGAAAGCTACTACTCTAAGGGTTTGAGATAACACCAAAGGCATCATTTGGAAGCCAGGGCAACTACAAGCAAACCCATTGATGATTTACTGTCCTACAGAATGTCTGGTTTGGGGCTTCAGTGGAATTGAGAGCACTGTGTGCTAATGAAGCAGTTGTGTTGCAGCAGAGGGCACTGCACCCCCATTCCTCTTATTATTCTCAGCCTGGGCAAAGCACCACAGCCATCTGATATCAGAAAATGCCTGCACACTAGGTCATCTGAACTTCTATGTCCTCTGTTTACAACTCTTGCTGGGAAAGCCAGCTACCCAGGAACTAAAGATATCACGTAAGACTTGAGGGGAGCAATACATCCTCTACACTGCTTGGAGGAGGAAGACATTAATCTCATGAGAATTTGATATTTGAAACAGCTACCTTTTCCAGCTAGGTGCAGACAGTGGATCCAAGCTTCTGCAAGGATGCACCAGCCTAATTGAAAGAAACCTTCACAAGTCCATTTTTTAGATAAACCTTCTTAATATTCCACATATCACTACTCTTTAGAAACAAATAATACCCCATATGCAAATAGAAAAACTTGGCAAAGAATAATGGAGTTTGCCCACAGTGGCCTCAAAGCCTGTAAACAGCTTCATTTTATCACACATCAGCCACCTTACAAAACAGAAAAGTAACCCCTTACCCCGTGGCAAATGTAAAGACTGGACTTAGCTAGAGCTTGTGATTGTGGTAACATCTCCCACACAGTTGTCCAGACTTACAGTTGGAGAAACACTCTATGAGGTCTAATCTAAAGTCAATATCTTTGGCCCCTAGCCACACTGAAGGCAAGCTTGATAAGACACAAATGTGACTCAAGTCATTTTGATGCCAGAGTTTGCTGTAATTGTCAGTCTACATAGCTTTAAGATCTTAACTGTTGCACTGGTGACACGGTGGGAATCAAAGAAAGCATTCCAGGCAATGTGTGCAGATGACTCACTTGGAAAAATATATTATAAAGCAAGAACAACCACATTTTAGAAAGTATTCCATTGTGAAGCTTCAGTGAAATACAACACTTAAATAGAATTTTCCAAGATGTGGCACACTGCCTGTCACAAAAATTCAAAAACAACAGGAGACCTGAATTTAAGTTCTAACCAATAGTATTTTTGGCCAAGTATCTTTACTCTCCAGGATTCATTTAAGAATCATCCATAAAGATCATGGATTAAGTGATCTGCCCTCATGTATTCCTTAACTCCTTCATAGGAGAAAATCAAGAAGTTATATGTATGTCTCTAATAAATATAATTTCACTATATAATAAATATGTGGTATCAAAGAGATATGTGATATTTCAACAGACAAATATTAACTGTCAGGATACAGAGATCCTTCAGATGTTTGGTCCGAACTTGGTAGTCATCTGTAGTGTTCACATCCAGTGCCTAATTAGTGCCCTTCAATAATGATAAGAGAAACCTTCAGTATTAGTTCTGAATAGTAGGGCTTATTTCTACAGGCACAGCCTCCAAGAAAATTATCTTAATCAAAAGTGAAAATCTTTGATCAAAATCAAATATTGCCAAGTTAAAAGAATGTCTGCATTCACATTTGCCATCAGAGGCTAGGATAATTACTAATGACTGAGTTACCAGCTTTCCAAGTCACCTCAGTGAGTGTGCTTCTTGGTGTCAGAAGCAATCATATCCTCCTTCAATCAAACCTGTCCCATTCCACATTTTCCTGACACTGTATGTGCCCACAGTGAAAACGACATCAAGATCCCAAAAAGCAGGTACCTGCTCCCTCATTTGGAAAGATATCACCCCTTCTTGGCCCACAGATGTCCATATGTACACACTGACTGTCTCTCATTTCCTCTTTAAAAGAAATCAAGATGCCATTAAAGTATTCCAAGGCTAAGACTGTAACTCAAGATGAGTTCAGAAGAATCTACTCAGAAATTCATGAACTGTCAATCCTCGTATATACATAATAGATCAAAATTGATAGCAGTAATTAAAGTTTAACTAGAAAAATTCCTAATGCTAGATCTCACAGCCTTTCAGATATCATATGTATATGTTCATCATGTATTCCAAAAACATTTTTGATCGCTAAATACGTGGCATCTTCCATGCCAATCATGAAGTTTCCAAAAGTGGAGAAGTCTATGAAAATATACCTATGACCTAATTTGTTCAAAGGACAAAAAATATGGTTCCTAAGGAAATGTTGATAGAGCTTGTTATCCACAAAGCATCTTCATGCCCTCAGATATTCCTTGTCTGTTGCCCAACTGAGACCTGAAAAATAACACCCAAGTTTGATCTCAATCTTATGGACTGGACAAATACATTCCCTGGGCTGAAAAATGGGATCTGGCTTCCGACAGTCTGTGTGACTTGGAAGACTTTGCATTGGTTCGCAGGAGCTGTTATTTTGAGGCTCAAACCATTTCTGTTTCAAGCAGCAGAAAGTTGTATCGCAGGAATCACAGGCAGGCCAAAAGTAATTTCCAGCATTCCGAAAGATTAAGAAATTGAAAACTAAATATTTGGGGTGAAAGCTAATGTATAATAAGTGTTTATCCAAAAATTTATATAAGAATATTGCTGCCAGCACATGTGGACCTAAGATGTCTGGATTTCATACCCATTCTTCCTGTTTCCATTTAACCAAATGGCATTTAAAACTCTCCAAGTGAATACACAAAGAGCTGTTTCTCTTAACTCCCTTATATATGTGTTTCTCAGTCGATATTTGTAGATTCTCAGAATGTCAGAATGGACAAGAATCAGAGTGGTCATCTTCTCCTACTCCTATGTGTGTGGGGAATTGAAAGGGTCTAAGGGGCACAATGCCCGAAATCTGAGTGCCATTGTCTGCAAAGGGAATAGGCTCGATCTGGATCTTCAGAACCCTGATTCTCCTCTCGGAGTTGTTGCTACAGTGTCACTTGACAAGGCTCACATATAAATGCTGATCTTTATCTCTTCCAGTGAGGAGAGGAAGAGATTGTGACTACAGAGAAACCATACACATGCTCTTGCTTTTGGGACTTCCCTTTGATTCCTTTCTTCGGCCCGAAAGTACTGATTCCCACCCTACTTCTCTTCACATCAAGAGTGCTTCCTCCATGTCAGCCTCCCTCGAGAATGAAGTAAAACAAACCAACTACAGAATCCCAGAGCCACTAACCAGGAGCTTTCTTGAGCCATGCCTTTCTTCAAGACTTCTAACTGCAATCTCTGAGTTATTGTTTTAATGTAATTTTAATCACCACCATCCCCTTTAGGATTTCAAAGGAATCGCCAAGCTGTTCATCTCAGGGATACAAACATCTCCAAGACATGCTCATTTATCTCAAGTCACATGTAGAAAGTTCTCTGGCAGCGGCTCAGGAGCTGTTCAGGAGAACAAAGGTGAAACCCCCAATTAGGAATGACTTATATGTAGCTCTCCAGCCAAGAGTCACCCTGTCTTGTTAACCTCCTTTGCTCCAGTTTAAGCTGCAGGAGATGATACACTCAAAATTCATTTATTCCTGTTAAATGTAATTATCTCAATTTTTGATGATGCCTCCAGCCATTGAAGAGTAATTATCCCAGGGAGAAGATTCCCTTCATTTGGGAAGAAAATACAGGAGACTATGTAGCACGGATTAGGGCTCAGTTTATAACCATGGCAATTTAATAAGCCTCTCGGAGCATGAGATTCAAATTTAAGCTTCCCAACAGGCTGAGCTTTTTATGTCTTCACTGTATTCTTTAAATCTAAATGACAGCAGGGATATAGAGCAAAGGACTATGAAGGCAAATTTTGTGATATCAAAGGATAGTCTTTATTAGAAGAGACAGTTCCATGACTGTGAGTGATGGACAGCCTCTGAGGTAAGGTTCTATCCCACCAAGACAGAATAGGCTCAGATTTCTCCCATCTTAAGACAGACATTACTCCCTGCCCTGCTTCCTGTGCTGTTCTTATTCATTCTCTCTTCACCCCCCTACCACCTCTTCCTCTCTCTCTCCCCCACCCTACCCATCTCCTCTCCTGTCTTTTAGAGCCAAATTCTTTTAAAATCAACATTGATCCCATCCAGTCTTCCAAATAAATATAGCATCTTGGGTTCTATCCACATCATTTTATTAAAATTATATTTTCCAGGAGTAGTAACACCATCCTTGTGGCTAAATCCCACAAACATCATTCAATCCTTCTTTTATAGATTGCAGGCATTATTTATGATTTTTTTAAACTCTGTGTCCTTTGGACAATAGCCTTAATCACCCCCTTACTGCTCAGTTCTATGGCCTCTGAACACCTAGTTCTTTCCCACATGCTTCATGAATACTGTAAAGTATCTCCCAAGAACTTCAATGTGTCAGAAACGTGTTCACCATAATGCTGCAGAGCGTGATGTATTGGTGCTCTTATTTTTGCAAAGTTAAAGATAGTACACTTATCCCAGACTTACAACTATGCCTTCCCCATCTCCCACCCAGGTCTCTTTTCATTCCTAGTTTCAGATTTTCTCATCTCTTTTCCCTCCCTATCTATCCCTTCTCCCTTATGTTAGTGGGCTTTCCTTGGTTGCTCTGAGGGGAGAAGGAGTTAGGGGGAGGATTCAAAGAGGTGGAGAGGATAGAAATCCCATAGGAAGACCAACAGTATCAACTAACCTGGACCCCTGGGAACTCCCAGCGACTAAGCCACCAACCAAAGAGCATACATGGACTGGTCTGTTTCCTACCCAACCCCCTGCCACTCCCTGCATTTATGTAACAGAGAACTCCCTTCTCTGGCCTAGGTGGGAGAAAATACACCTAATCCTGTAGCGACTTTGATGCCCCAGAGAAGGGGGATGCAGGGGATGAGGTAGGGGATTCAGTGAGGGAGGTGGGGGGTTGGGAGGAGCACGCGCTCAGAGGGAACTAGGCTGTGTATTGAGGAGAAGGTGGTGAAAGATAAAACAAGCATGCTACAATGGCCAGAGAATTTTAACTCAGGGGAAGCTATCATTTCTGTTTATCTGGAATGCATCATGTCAGGGTTGTTACGTGGGAGAATCAAGCTTATGGAGAAAAGAAGAAATCTTGAGAAATTCTTTATTATAAACCATGTGTCAATGTTTCAGAAGACTGAAAAGTTGATCTTCAGGCTAGAAAGAGAGTTTGGAGGACTTAAAGTGTCGTTCTGGGAAAGACAGGTTAGAGAGAAGATAGATGAGAGCCTAGTTTCCATTTCTGAGTTACCCTAGACCTATAGTTTTTCTTTGACCCTTGTAGGTAACTCTATTCAGTCTGCTTTTTGGGGTAATTTTTATTTGGCCCAACCCAATAATAAATGTGTCTCTATCCAACCAGGCATATAGGTTTATGTCAGGAGTCTATCTCAAGTCTTTTTATTCTTTATTCAATTCATCTAATCCAGAACATCTCATCTCCAATCATGGCTTCATGGACATTCATGTCTGTCACACACACAGATCTCTGTCCAAAACTCCTGTTGGTGACTATAGTGATTTTAATGAAAATGTCCCTCATAGGACCAATTATCTAAATAATTGATTCTCAGTCGTGCTGTTTAGGGAGGTTATGTAACTAGGTGCAGCCTTGTGGAGGAAATACATCACTAAGGAAATACAAAACTAAGGATAGGTTTTGAAGTTTGTAGCCTCACCCCATTTCATGTGCACTGTCTCTGCTCCGTGGGTAAGGTTGAGATATGATCAATCTGTCAGCTTGCCATTCCTGCTGTCTGCTGCCATACCTCCCCTGCCATTCCAGCCTCTCACTCTGGAACCATATACCAAGCTGAACTCTTTCCTTTGTGTATTGCTTTTTCCTTGTCTCTAAGTCAAGTTCAGTTCTGGTTAGAATAGGGACTTAAGATGTTCTCGTTGACACTGTCTTCTTTCACCACTCAATTGATTCTCTTATGTTCGACTTTATATCTATATCATCCCTTCATCCAGTTAAGAACATTGCTACAGGCAGCACCAGGATTAGACTCTGCCAATTTTGCAGCCTTGCATGAAAGTCTGTAACTCTTCCTAATAATTCTATCTACAGTTCCCAAGAATTCCTCTAACTAGACAGAAATGAATCCATGTCCCCTTATGAAACTGTGGAAGACATCCAGACCCCATCAGCCAAACACACTGTCAGGGGAAAAGGATTCCCCAAAGAAAATCAGGGTATTATCTCAGGAAGAGGAAATGAAGTTAGAGACTGAGCCAGCACAGATTAAATGCATAAATACTACAAGATAGATAGATGGATGCTGGGTACATGATACGTAGTAGTAAATAAAATTTCAAAACAAAAAAGGAGGAACAGATGTGTAGGTGATCAATAGAGATGATAGAAAGATAGAAGGAAGGACATGAAGAAAAATTTATTTCTCTAAACCATTCCCTATAGTTCTTGGCCTTGTCAGATTTGAGAATGCAGCTTTTTGACTGCTGTTCACTGAAAAACAAAACCAGCCTTGAGAAGGGCATGGCAATCAGGAGAGGATGGGGGAGAAGATGGAGCTATGATCTCCTCTTGAGATCTCCTGTGAGAGCTTTTGGCTCTGGGCCCTTTCGCTCTGTATCCACTCCATCCCATGAGCCCATGACCACATCTCAGAATGGTCAGTTAAGCAGCCTCTGAAAGAAGAGAGCAGCAAGAGGTGTTCAAGTCTAAAGGCATAGCAGCAAGCTGCACAAAGAACTTGACTTGACTATCAACACCAAGTCAAATAATTGTCAATTCCAGAGAAGTTAAGTATGTGTATGTCCTCTGAAACTTTAGAATTATACTGTAGGAAATTTTGGGTTTAGAGGGTAGGGGGACATACGACTTAAGTTCCTTTAAGCAAAACATTTTCCAATTTGTTTTCATTTTCGAGTTTGTTTCTTGGGCTTTCTAAGGTGTTTAAAAGTAATTTTAGTAAGCTGTGGTGTTTTTTATATTTCTAAGATTGTCACATATCAATTTCTAAATTTGATGGATAAATCTTAGAGTAGTCATAGAAAGAACTTTAAAAGCTATTGTGAGGAACTATGTGGTGTTTTAATATCTCAAAGAAATGCTGCAGAATGAAAATCAAAAAGGTTTTGCTTCTTCAGTCTCTGAACCTAAACATATAATTCTTTAGGTGAGCTTTTTGGAAACAACTTTTGCAAATTGTGCTCAGCATCTCATATATAAACCAAACTGACACAGTCCTCCTGTGGGAAAGAAGATACACAGTGCATTTTATGAAGTACAAAATTCTAATATTCTATTCATTTGATTGTTTATGCCATCAAAAAATTTTGTGCAAGTCACTGAGAATGCAAAAACCCACAAGGCATACACCTGTTTGCATAAAGTCCCAGTGCACTTGAGAAAAGAGATGCTTAAACATACCCTGGCAGTCATTGCATTGGAAAGGGCCTTAAGTCAGTGGGATAGGAAGGTGTGAGCAATTTCACTAAAAATTCATTTTAAATGAAAATCAACTCTATTTTTAATGAAACAATTTCAGTATTTCACAATTTATTATAGTACTTGCTATTGAGTTTTGGCAAAAAAAGAGTTTATTATATTTAAATAGTTTCCCTTATTTCTTACTTTCTTGGAATTTTTATTAGGAAGAGCCTGGGGATTTTATGATGCCTTTCAGTCATTTATTGGCATAATCATTGGCTTTTTTTCATTTCCTTTCTTGATGTAACAAATTATACTAATAAATTTCCTAAACCATACTCATGGTCTCAGAGTAAACTCTACTGCTCACATTATATTATTCTTTTAACAAAGAAGCAGAATCAACTTCTGTATACTATACAAAAACTATAATCTTTCATTTTTAATATAGTAATCATTTAAAGTATTGTTTATTCTGACATGGAGAGATTCAGGAAGCTTTGGTAGATTTTTATCCTCAGTGGTCTACAGTAAGTCAAGTATATTTTTAAGAACTTAAAAAATTTAAAAACTCACATATTCTATCTTGAACAGTTCACCTTCCATTTGGAATAAAAAGAAATTTGGTTCTATAGAAGGTTGTATTCTCTGAGAAATTGTCTGGTCATCTATGATTCATTGTCATAGGCTGCATTCCCTGTGGGAAAAACTGAATTGCATGTCAGTCCTGGGGGGGTTGGGAGAATTCTTGGAAGAATAGGTCTGCTATTGAAGCATCAAGAAAACAGGAATCAGAGCATGGAGATAGGTCAAAGATGCATACAGAGAAGATGGAGACAACAGAGCCTCCAGCCCACCTTACCAGGTGCTCTCAATCTAGGACCAGAAGCAAAAGCAACCAACCAACATCAACAAATAAAATTTCTTGACACCAAATGATCTCTGAAATAAAAGGGTTTATTGAGCCATTAATGATGGTATGAACCAAGGCACTGGGTCCTAGAATAAGCACCCACAGGAACAAGAGCAAAGTAAGCAGGCAAGAGTTGGAAGATCTGCCCAGCAGACCTATGAGCCAATAATGTTCTTACAATAAAATTTTTGACAAAGAAATTATGAATTATTTCCATCAAACCTATACTATGAACATAGAACCAGACTAATACAATGGGAAAGCATAAATAGCATGATACTTCAAAAATAGCCCTTATGAGCTGAAGGGGTCTGCAACCCTATAGGTGGAACAACAATATGAACTAACCAGTACCCCCAGAGCTCATGTCTCTAGCTGCATATGTAGCAGAAGATGGCCCAGTCGGCCATTACTGGGAAGAGAGGCCCCTTGGTATTGCAAACTTTATATGCCCCAGTACAGGGGAATGCCAGGGCCAAGAAGCGGGAGTGGGCGGGTAGGAGAGCAGGGTCGGGGGAGGGTATAGGGAAATTTCGGGATAGCATTTGAAATGTATATAAAGAAAATATCTAATAAAAAAATCAAAGAAGAAAAAAAAGAAAAATATTGGATATCCCAACACATAATATATATCTTTGCATGTTTCTCAGATCTTCATTAAAATTTTCCAACATATTTAGAAAAAAATAGTCCTTACAACTTCTGGATTGTTCAGGGTCTTAGTTAGATGGGATAGTTGTAAGGGTTAGGTATATATTCAAAAGCATGAATAATTTGTTATTAGTTTTTGCCTGTAGTTGTTCTTTCTCTTATCTCCTCTCCTTCACCCTCTGCCTCTTAGGATCTCTCTGTCTCTCTCTGTCTCTCTCTGTCTCTCTGTTTCTCTCTGTCTCTCTCTCTGTCTCTCTCTGTCTCTGTCTCTCTCTGTCTCTCTCTGTTTCTCTCTGTCTCTCTCTCTGTCTGTCTCTCTCTCTCTCACACATACACACACACACACACACACACACACACACACACACACACACTTGAACAACAGATACTGGTGTAAATAATGAGAGGTTGCTTTATTCTAAGGGATTAGTCCATGTGTTTATAGAGGCTAAGAAGTCCTGCAGCTTCGCTGTAATCAGGAGGTCCAGGGAAGTGATGGGTATCTGTTTTAGTAAGGGTTACTATTACTGTGATAAAAACCACCATGAGCAAAAGCAATCTGGGGAGAAAGGGGTTTTGTTTTACTCATAGTTCCATATAACAGTTCTTCATCAAATCTAATGCGGGCAGGAACTCAAGATGGGCAGGAACTTGAAAGCAGGAGCTGGTGCAGCAACCATGGAGAAGTGTTCACCTACTTGCTCCCCATGGTTTGCTCAGCCTTTTTTCTTATACAGTCCAAGAGCACTAGCCCAGGGATGATCCCAAACACAGTGGTCTGGACCCTCCTACCAATCACTAAGAAAACACCCTACAGGCTTGTCTAAAGCCCAAGATTATGGAGCTGTTTTCTCAATAGAGGTGCCCTTCTCTCAAATGACTCTAGTGTGTCAAGTAGATATAAAATCACCCAGCATATTATCATTTTCAGTCCTGGTCCAAAGATCTGAGAACTGACAGCAATGCCTACATTTGATGAGTACAAGACAACATTGAGCTCCCAACTTAAGCAGTCAAAAGAAAAGAAAAAAAGGCAGAGGAAATTCTTCTCCTTCCATCTTTTTGTTCTGTCTATGTTCCGAGTGATGCAGGGTAGGGAACCAAAAACCACTCAGCACAACCAAACTCCAAATTGAGAATTTGGATTAAGCTGGCCTTTGACTGCCTAGAGAGAAACACTTCTCAATAATCAACCTCTAACATATTTTGCAGAGAGATATTAAAGGCAAAGAACACAGAAAACTACATCCTGGTTGGGAGTTGCAGGATCAAGTAAAGCAAGCAAGCAGTTTAACAGAAACCAAGAACATGCAGTTAGCTGGAGTACTTCAACCCCTAGCTTCTAGAGCACATGTAGATGCTTTCCCAACATGGGAACTTCTCATAGTGGAGTAGAGAAAATGGCTCCAGGTGACACAAGAAGAAGGAAGCATTGCCCTGTTACACCCAACAGCTTGCAGAGTGCCCACCCACTGGTGAGAACCTTTGCTTTATTCGGTATAATTTCAAACACTAATGAAATAGCAATCATTTTGTAGTTTAGTCCAATTGGCCCTGTAAAATCTTACAAAGGTACAGGCCTTTCTATGTTTGCACCATTGATTGTAAACTGTCTTTTGGCAGCCAAGAATGGCCTGAAGGGTGCCTCAGTGGAGCACCATTTGCAGCAGCTGAGGGGGTCTGAGTAGCCGTATCTAGGTGGCACTATTACCTGCAATGCTTGTGCTTTGCTTGAGCTAAATTTTTAACATTGCATAGACCAGCAATTTGCAGAGTTTCCAAGATCCCCTTATGCCGTTAAGGCAACTAATTATTATTTCACATCTTTATCTGGCAACTCATATGCTAAATGGTCTTTAACATGCTGCTTTCAAGTGGAGCCACTCAAAAATAAGTGGACAGTTTTTCCATTTGGCACATACCTGATTTTGCTGATCCAAAATAAGTTTTGACTCTCAGATGAGAATTTCCTCACCGCCTTAACACAAGTGAAGCCATTGTGTTATGTTCAATTTGTTATACTCTGCTTTAACATTTTCTGTCTCCAACAGTCAAATAAGGTTCTCTGGGACTATAGAATACCACATAGTACTTTTATCCCTAAAAAGACTACTTTGAAAATAAATCTTATGAAATCATTGTTAAATATAGCAAGACCATTATTTATATCTCCCTAAGATATTAATTTACTTTTTTGCTCCCTGAGATCACATTTCACATGTTGTTGTGGATACAGCATTGATTAGTGAGAGGTTTGAAACTCTCCACGATGTGATTTGCATCTAATTTAATATCCTGATGTCACTGTGCATGCCTTTGCACCTTCCTACCCTCCAGTGCTGCACTGTGCCACCTACTGACACATGCTCTAGTTGAGCAGTTCACAAATGTCTGTACCTGGTTGTGAAATCAAAGCTCAAAATTCTCAGTTCCTCCTCTGAGAGCCATTTGCAAAGGAAGAAAGAGAGAGAGAGAGAGAGAGAGAGAGAGAGAGAGAGAGAGAGAGAGAGAGAAGGAAGGAAAGGGAAGGGAAGGGAAGGGAAGGGAAGGGAAGGGAAGGGAAGGGAAGGGAAGGGAAGGGAAGGGAAGGGAAGGGAAGGGAAGGGAAGGGAAGGGAAGGGAAGGGAAGGGAAGGGAAGGGAAGGGAAGGGAAGGGAAGGGAAGGGAAGGGAAGGGAAGGGAAGGGAAGAAGACTGACTTTCTTTACTAGGTGCATGCTCTCAGGACCAGCAAACATAGACTCCAATAGTCTTGATTAGCAGCTCTCTCAATCCCAGACTAGATACTAGGCTACTAGAGACACACAAGGAAAACCTTCACCAATTGTTTCCAACTCACCAATCTCCACATAAATACCCTCTTCTTTACGGCCTGCCCTTGTCCTGTCTAGGGAATTCTGCCTTTCATGTGTCCTGGTGTTGAAGTTTTACTTCTGGCATGAAAGGAATCTCAGTTTTATAGAACCCATATTTGCTTTCTTACGACTGTTTGTCTCTGCTTCCAGACACTTACCTATCCCCTTTCTCCTTGTGAGACATCCTCCTGCGTTCCTTATCCTGAAGCATGAATGCAATCACTTTTGTTCATAGATTCACCTGAAATTCTTTACCTCAGAGGACACTCTTCCAGGCTTGGGCTCTCCATCTGCCATGCAACTCTTTAGCCTGTCTGGCAAAGCCAGCATCCTTGCTGGATAACATTGCTTTGTGGGCAAAGCTGTTTTCAAAGGCTATTTAATCAGTACAATATTTATGTCTCTTGGAATTTCTTTCACTCTCTGGCATGAGGTCTATTATAAGGTAGACATTTCTTCAATTCTGTTACCTGGAGCACTACCATACACCATCTACCCTGGTAGACATTAATAACTTACATTCCTGCTATTTGTGGGAAGAACGAAGTGGGTGAAGGGGAGGTGAGGAAAGGCAAACTGGAAGGGAGCCTGCAGGTATGCCTGAGGACATACACAAATAGCTTTAGGACAATGAGAACACTAAATTTGCTACTCTTAAGGGGAATGATCAAAATTAGCAGTTTTGAGAAATAAATTTGAAGCATGAAAAAAATGAATGCTTTTGGAATTTGGAATGAAATTTACCCTTTGCTGTCATTTATCCTATTCTGAAAATATTCACTAATGTTCTCCACTTCTCTTTATCACCCAGCCTTCCACTTTTGGGGATGTAATACTGTTCTCTCTCTCTCTCTCTCTCTCTCTCTCTCTCTCTCTCTCTCTCTCTCTCTCTCTCTCTTTTATTACCCTCTTATACTTCAACCACATCCTCATTAAAAGTATCCTAAAATTTACCTTGCCTGCTAACTTTCCCCACGATTGTCATAGTTCCATTTACACCTGACCAAATCTCCGTTCTAGAATGTCAGAATAGCATGCACAGTGGCTTGACACTTAACACCCTGACCCAGAAGAGAGAATTAAAATTCCATCTCTTGCCCCGACTCTGTCTTAGGTGAGACTGCAATATGTATTCACAGGAGCAAGAGGAGAACAATCCTGTCGTCTCCAAGCACAAACTGAGAGCCTCAGCCAATCCTTTGCTCTTGGGTATCTCGTGAGGATGCTCTTGGGTATCTCGTGAGAATGCAATCACTCTGTGGTAAAGAAGGAAGTGGCCCAAAGCCCTCCACCCTTAAATGACTACCCTTTGGTCTTGGCCTGCTCAGATTTTTCTACACTTTTATTTCCCTGTTTATTGGCATTATTTCTACATCTTAGAAATAGAAATGTAAATCCAGAGCAAAATGAAAAAAAATTATAAGTAGTCCAAACCCTTATTTTTCCCTGAAACATAAGTTAAAATGTGTTCAAGTGACTTTTATAAAAGACCCAAAAATGGTCTGCATTGGTCACAAATTGAAAACAACTCATTACCCATAAGTTTAATGCAATCACACATAACAGTTGGGGCACATTCTGATAAAAAGTGCCGCTAGGCAATTTGTTTTGTGGGACTATCATATAGCATGTTTCTACTAAGATCGTTATACAGGTCAGTCATGCAGAGTAACCTGGAGATGCCATAAAGAGATATATGTCCTTGTTTGTCTTCTGTCAACTTGACACAATCTAGAGTTATCCAGGAGGAGGAACCTCAATTGTAAAAATATCTCTATCAGATTACCTGTAAACAGGTCTGTAGTACATTTTCTTAATAAATGATGTCTAGCCCAGGGTGGGTGCTACCACACCTGGGCAGGTATTCCTGGGTTGTAGAAGAAAACAGGTCAAATAAATCATGAGGGGTAAGCCAGTAAGCACCACTCCATGGCTTTCATTTCTTCCTCTTCCTTGCCTCCAAGTTCCTGCCTTGAGTTCTTGCCCTGACTTCCATTAATGGTAGATTGTGATGTGGAAGTGGGAGTGAAATAAACCCTTTCCTCCCCAAGTTGTTTCTAGTAAAAGCGTTTTATCACAAAAATAGAACTAATACAATATAGTAAACACAGTACGTGAGGCTCCTGACAGAACAGAATAGATTCACAGCACAACAATAAAAGTACGGTCTAAACTGATGGCACAAACACAGAGTAGCAAATATATAAAGCAATAACATAGTAAATTATTCTCATTATCAGGCATTATTTTCTTTATATACCTGTGTGAAATATGCTTTTATACAACTAGCAGTGAGGTAGGGATGTTTTACCCCGGCATCACCACAAATATGGAAATAATGAATCAGCTGTGGACAGAACTGTAGGAAGACAAGTTGAAAACCAGCAACTTAGAAAAACCATCATCTGGAAGAGAAGGGATAGCATGTTGAGCAAAAAGTTATGATAACTGCCAAGTCCTTAGGTGACAGGAATATTTCACCATTATAGTCATCTTGGACCACGGTTGTATGTGTGAGTTGACATTGACCACAACAGTGATGTGTAGTTCCTGAGTACTTGATGCCTTAAGTTATCTCACAAGAACTCCATGGATGTGATTTTATTGTTCAGTTTTTAACCAATAAGTCATCTGTAGGTCACACAGCTAATGTATTTGTCAACAGTCAACTAATATATACTGGAGGTAAGTTTTAAAATTGAACCTTCCAATTGTCTCGCTGGTATAAAGAAGTTCTATCACCTCCACTGCCTAGATTTGGCTAAAGTTGAGTTCACCTTCTTTATACTCCTCTATAGGGACATCATTTAGAACTCTATTCATTGGAGGAAGCTTTCATATGAATACCATTATCAATACACAAGATGTGGCTTTTAGATTTTAGCTTGAGTCTCTGTTGGTATTCATTAGGATGCTTTGAGCTAAAGCAAACAGTCGGCCCAGTCCTCAAAGGCTTCAACCAAGAAGACTTTTAACAGAGCAAGATTCCAAAGACTAATAATGTGTTGAAAGATTGGTGAGATTGAATTAGTTAGAGTAGTTTCACTTCTCTGTCCATCCATTTGCTACTAAACTAGCAGGAGTGAGTGGGAGCTAGGTGGGGATTGATGTGAGCGGACTGGGGGAGTAAAATAGCTCAGGAAGACACGTTTGTTTATCTTAGTCTCTTCCTTTTCCTCAAGAATGTGTTTAGGTTTAGTTTAGGTTTAGGTTTAGTGTCAAAGAATGACCAAGGGGTGCCTCAAAGTAAAGCCAAGGGGCCTCAGAGGAGCACACTCAAATACTTCTGTTATGGGGCTGGAAGCAAGTCAGAACCAAGTGCCCTGCCCTGATGTCAAAAAAGAAGCTTTCTACTTCCCCAGTTGGAATGTTTCATGTTCTACTCCTCATGCAACATTGGACATCCTGTGTCTTGTCATAACACTCATGCACTGATTTAGAAAGCGAATAAAAATCTTCAAAAGAAGCTAGGCTTTTAAAAAAGAGGCTTTCGAGTAGTTATGCTCCATCAGTTGTCCTACATCAGCTATATCTTCTACTGTGCCACCTCAATATCACAAGTCAACCAGCACACCTCCACAGGATTCCAAGCAGAGACGAATAAGGGAGAGGAGGGTGTCCTTCTCTCTTTGCAATTTTATCAGAGCAGGAAAGTCTTTTACTGATTCTATCAAGCAAGGTTGCCAGTCAGAACCAAGTCACATGACCGACTACCTGAAAAGGCTGCTGGGAGATGAAAACATAACGGAAGAGTGCTTGCCTAACTCACACAGGCTAGCTCAGTCCTAGGGGCAGAGCACTCTGACTTTCTGACTAAACTGTGGATCTGGCTACAGAGGAGGCAGAGAAGACTAGCTTTCCTTACACACTAACAGTGTCTGCTATGTGAATGCTCTATTCAGCATATTTAACAATTTTTTATTTTACATAATCCAGGCCTTGGGAAAGTGAGATTGTGTGTTTATATAATCTTAAATTAAGCAAAACACTGTATCCTGTAAAATGGTTTCTCTTGATCCAACTTTACAAGGCAACCAAACTCTCCTTGTTTTTGTATGTTTTGTTATTTCATTTCAAATCTCTAAGAGTTCTACGATTTTATTGCCCAGTCTCATACTTCATTGTGAGTCACTCTGCTGGTTGCCACTATTAAAGGCTGTGCAATCAATTTCCTAGCAAACATACACAAAAACTTAAGAAAGCCCGATTCCAGATGTCACTTCTTACGCTGAGTTTTTAAGCCCAGTGATTGATGGCTCTCATGCCAAGCTTGTAGGTGACAAGTCTTCCAGGTTTCCTGCACCAGTCCAAATCATCACCAGCATGGCTGGCTGAGTCTTATTCTCCCACGCCTATGTTTGAGGTTTTTTTCTGACAGGTAGTTTGACCTTGAGACCTTTCTTTTCCCAGACAATCAATAGTCGTCCTAAGCGAATTCTCAAATACTTCCTTGCTTCTCTCCTCTTCCTTTACCTCTGAATGAATCTAAAGAAGTGATTTCCATCTTCTCTGACTTTATTAATTCTTATTTTCCCACTGTTTTATTATTCCCCACTACCTCCTGGTTATTCCAGTATTGAATGATATCTTCCTAATTGAGAATCCTCCTTATTTCAAATTCAAAATATACTGGTACTAAATCATAAAGAAGAAGTTAAAGGACTTCTGCAGTTATCGTGTTTTGTAGCAAGCATTAAGCAGTCAATGTTGTTTCATTTCTGGTCTGCACATCCATGCAAGCATTGAAAGTGACTCACCATAATTATGTTGTGAATACAAAGGGGGGAAGGAGAAATTCTGAAAAACAATGTGTAAGGAGTAGAGCTTGAGAAACATAAATTCATCACATAACTAACGATTAATAATTTATAATGTAATGGAAATAGGAATTGTATCAGTAGCTCTGTGTACTACACTTTTCAAACTATGGTAGGTTAATGGGGAGCCTTCATCTCTCTCACACACTGCTTGTAATTCACTGGCTATATGGTCAGGTGGCCTAATAGAGGCAAAGACATGGAGTCACTCAGCTCCTGGTCACTGGGCTCAGTCCACTGAAGGATGTTGTGCCAGTTCTTCAACCAAATGCCGATGTGCTTTGATACATATTTAATATCAAATACTTTTAAATATAGAGAATAGATGGATGTGGGAAGATGGATAGCAATCTTTGCTGCCATGGAAGACACGGTGATGTCTGAGGGCTGTGCAGAACTGCCCCCATCCTTCATGTGGGCATCATAGGAGAGCTGGCCTCAATGGCTCACCCAGTCCCTAACCAGCTGCAATATTTGGGAGATCAGCCCCTCACATTACAGCAGCTGTAGGTGAGCCTCCCCAAAGATGCTAGTGTAGGAGATCAGGCCCTACCACTCATCTCCCTAGGGGATACACACACACACACACACACACACACCTGAAGCAGTAAGGAGACCTGGCCCTGAGATCAGGAGAGCAGGAGAGCTGACCCTGCCCCTCCCAGGCTTCTACATTTAGGAGAACAAGCCCTCTACCTCACCTAGGCAGCACAGTAGAACTGACCCTAATGGACGGTGGTATGAGAGAGCTGGCATTGCCTCTCATTTGCCATGTGCCAGAATGAGCTAGGGAGAGATGTCCTCCCTTCCCCTCACTCCTTGCCATTTACTGCTAGCAGAAGAGATGGTCCTAGGTCTTGAGAGCAGGAGAATTGTCCATGCTCCCCAGCTGCTACAGCACTCTAGAGAGCAGGTCCTGCACCTCACTAGGCAGCAGTGTAGAGCAGGCCCTGGTTGCAAGGGCTGTGAGCGAGTCATCTCCAAGTGCATGAGAGTGGGAGAATAGGCAGACCAGCTCAGATTCAGGGCATTGAATTGGCCAACCCCAATATCTACCCCATCGATGAACATCTGGAATTCGTGAAGGAACTAGTTCTTCAGATTCAAAATTACACGATCTCTATGACCCAGGGAAGCAACAGAATATCTGAGAGGAGTCCCAGTGAGGTTCCAGTATTAATAGTGTAGCAGAAGCCAGAGGTCTCATACCAGATCAACAAGTCACTGCAATGAACATTTTCAAGCAAAGAAGTGTGGACAAAAGGGTATACTGTGGACACAATGTGACACACTACAGTTTCCACAATGAGTTTTTTTTTTAATTTGTTATGGGTGAGACTGCAAGGGTGGAGGGCAGATATAAGGGGAGGGAGAGATGAATGGGAATGGGGTGCATGATGTGAAATTCACAATGAACCAATAAAAAGTTTAAAAAGAAAAAAGAAAGCTCTCTGGCAGGGAAAAGTTCACGTATTCCCACCATTCATGAAGACAGGTGGTCAACAGATGCTGAAAGAGGGAGAATCAGTTTCCTCCAGGGAAAAGCTCCGACATAGGTGGTCCAATCGTGAGTGGTCATCCTAGGACATAGGAATATATGAGCAATGCAAAGTGGACTCAGTAGAGTATACATGCATGTGCGTGTTCCTATGCATGTGCGTGTGTGCATGCGTGTGTGTGTGTGTGTGTGTGTGTGTGTGTGTGTCCTGTTGCTGTAATAAAGACTATGACCTGAACATAGAAAAGATTTTTTTCATCTTATACCTCCAGGTAACAGTCCATTGCTGAGGGAAATTCGGGGCAAAAAGTCAAAGCAAGAACCAAAGCAGATGCCACAGAGAAATGCTGCTTACTGGCTTGCTCAGCTTGCTTTCTTGTACACCCCAGGACCACCTTCCAAGATGGCATTGTTTCCTCTGAGCTGGGCCCTCCCACATCAATCATTAGTCAAGAAGATGTCCTGTAGTCTTGCGTACAGACTAATCTGACAGGGACATTTTCTCAGCTGAAGTCTCTTTTCTAAGATAACTCTAGCTTTTGTCATTTTGACAAAGGAATAGATACATACATACATACATACTTACATGCATACATACATACACACATATATGGATACATATATGATCATGAGTTGCAGAGGGAGGATATGGGAGGAGACTTGGAGGAGGCAAGCATGGAAAGGATGCAGATGCAGTGCTGATGTATTAAGTTCTCAAAAACACTTTTTTAAAAATAGGCTCCTTGGGTACCAGTAAAAGAAACATTTTCCAACTTGACACAAGAATTTCAGAACATACCTCAAGACTGGACAAGAAATCATCTTATCAATATTTCTCAATTCATACATTATAGTACATAGGAAGGACATAAAATTTCCAACTAGGCAATGTGCGGGTGAGTCATTCCCTCAATAATTATTTTTCAGTACATATTTTATGCTAAACAAAAACCCAGAAATGTTTGGGACAGAGCCACAGTGGAGAAGAACATTGTACCCTGCTGGCACTACAGGCTGCCATAGACGGCAGAGTTTGGACTTCATGGAATTCATGGATGGTGATCTCCAATCTGAACTCAATTCTCTTTATCACATTAACAACATAAGAAAATAATTTATAATAACACAATTTTATGTCCTGATACCTACCTAAGAATGTTTGTTTTTATGAAGATTCAATAAGATAAAATTATGCGTTTTGACCACACCTTTCATACAGCAGGTATTTAAGGGAAATTCATTTTTATTATTATCTAGTGGTTTCCTCATGTATTTTGGCTGAATCTGTGTTTTCTCCCATATTAAGCTGATTACATTTAACTAAACAAATATATCCATTCTTTGTTGCATTCTCTTTGTCCTTCTTCAGTTTACTATGTTAATATTTTCTGAAGGCTTTGAGACTAGATTTCCTAACAAGTGGGTTTTATATCTGGTCTGAAAGTTCCAGATACTCTGGGTCATAAGAACATGGTTTCATCTTTTCATCTAAAATGCTCCCCAAATATGCTTTATGCCATGGACTGTGTTGGGCTAGATGCTAATATTATTAGAAAGAACAAAAATGGACCCACAGATCCTCTTTGTATTTCAAAAAAATGAACACTTGTAAATACAAAAATGTTAGTGACAGGTAGGGGGAATAGCCCTGAGACTGGTAGTTTATGCCAATAATCTGGATGTCAGGGACATGCAGGCAGGAGTGCCATAGTTGATACTGGTCTAGGATATATAGTGAGACTAGACCCTGTCTCCCACCACCCATGAGAGGTAGTTGAAAAGAAAGAAGACAGGGGAAATGGACCTGTTTAGGAAGGTTCTTTGGAGCAACTCCTGTCTGTGTTGTCTGGAAATCAGGAGTTCGGTTCACAGGTTAGCCACAGCAGCTCAAGCCACTCGCAAACACATCACAGATACCACCAGGAGTCCAATTCGGTAGAGTTAGGTTAGCAGCAGTAGTGACACGACCTAACAGAGACAACCAGACCTCAGATTAAGTCAGCAGGAGGGACCTGGAAAGACACCAGAAGTTCTGGACTGTGCCGCTCTCAGAAAAGTGAAGAGCAGCAAAGACTTGAGACCTACAAGTGTTACACAGCTAGCTGTACCAGCGAACCAAGCTCTGTCTCCATCACTCCGTGGAGTCCTCTTTATACCTTCCAAACATCATGTGTCCTCCACGTGCCTTGCTTCCTCGAGTCTTACCTTGGCACGTGCATCCAATCAGCCTGAGTCCAAGAAAGCAGCCAGAAACTGCAGTACAAGACCAGCCATTTTAGGGGGCATTTCTCTCTATGGATTCTCAACAAGTGCAGCTCAGCTACAATGGGTAAGGCAGACCAACACATGCATGTTGTTAGCAAAGAATCCTTCATCAGGTGTCTTTACTTACTTTGGCAGAACATCCTCTCTCCTGTGTCTGCTTCAGTGAAAGATTTCTTTATGAGTGTGCCTTAGCCTTTCACACCTGTGTCCACTTTAACAAAACATTCCTTCATGTGTTTGCCCCAGAAAAAAACACCATCTAACCGACTTTCCAAAGAACCCTCAAGTTTCCACTTCAACCATGTGGCCTGTTCTTATACTAGAGATATCTGAGGACCCCCAGCTCTTACATCACGGGTTGTTATTTAGAGATGCAGTCTAGGCTGCTAGAAGTCCAGGGCCACCTCATCTGACACAGCACACAGACTGAAGCTGAATCTTCCCTTTAAGGGGATGCTCAGATGATTCCTATGCAAGTCAAAGTTGGGGATGACCCTCTGCTATCCCCTTGCTCAATCTAAAGAAGGGGCAATGTGGGTTTCTGCTCCACCCTCCAGCTTGATGTGGTTACCATGACCTCCCAACTCCGTTTTGTTTTAATGGTCAATAGTCATCTAAGAGCTAGAGAAGCCAACTCCTGGGTGAAAGGTTTGTTCAGGGAGGTCCTAGTCCTCAAGAAGAGGTGTGAGGACGTCAGATTTCAAGAGGAAGCATCCACTTCTTATCTATCTCCCAAAGCTACAGCTCTCTTTTCTGCAGATTTCTCAGATTCACTTTAGAGGGCTCAGATTCGTCAAGTCAACTTTCTTGCTTTCCTCGGGGGAACTTTTTATCAATGTCTGTACAGACCTGATGTCTTCATTTCAATGTTCTTCAATCGAGTGTTGAGAAAATATATTCCATATGTTTTATGTATGTGTTTGACATTTCCTAGTTCCTGATCTTTTCAGCAATGTGCTGGAATATTCTCTTAACATATATTCCTCTAATGTATGAAAAGGACCCTATAACTCTTTAAATGTATTGCTATGCATTTGGTCGAAGTAACATACCTTATCATCCTATCTATTTGATGCTAGTAGCTTAACTCTCCCCTGCAAAAATCACCTCCATTATTTTCCTGCTGGAATTTCAAATATCTTTCTTACCTGCAGGTACAGTAAACTAACACAGAAGATTGAAAACCATGGGCACTTTTTCTTCTGAGATTGAAGCATGCTCCCCTTTCTGACACCCTCTGTGTGTCACTTCTGCTGAGGGAACTTTTTGTCACAGTGGTGTACAGAGGGTGTAAGCCCTTCCCACTGTCCCCACACTCTGCTCCTTATTTCATTGTCGTCATCCTCCTGTCTCTGTGGACTTTGCTTAACGTTCGCCTTAATTCCAGACCTTAAATCTGCATCTTCTAGGGAAGGCCGAGGTTTGTTCAGATTTTCTACTTGCTGCTCAGGAACTGCCATTCCATTCCAACGCTTCCACCTAAAATACCTATCCTCCTCTCCATTACTTTTTACTGAGTCCACTGGCAGTCTTTAATGGGATGGTAGAGTCTTCATAGCTCCTTCCTCAGACCTGAGGACATAGCTGAGCCAGAGTGCTTATCTTAGGTCTGAGTCTCACTGTTGTGAAAAGGAGGGGTTAAAGAAATAATATGAAGTGATGGAAGTCACCCATGGTAGTTTATACCATTATATATTATCATCTGAAGAACTTGGAGGTGGGAGGATTGCCACAGGTTTCAGGCCAGCCTGGGCCAGCCTGGGCTAGCATGTGAAACCCTGTCTCAAAACTGCAAAAGAGAGAAGTGAGAAAAGTAAGCAAGTCCTTCCCCTGTCATCTCACAAACAGATTGGCTATTAGTGAGAAGCATTGGCACCTGCATCCTGCTTGCTGTCCTACCAGAACTCTGTGTATCTTGGCATGCCCTGTGCGCTAATCACTCCTTCAGGAGGGCTTCTGAACTACGCTTAAGTAGCATCATCTCAGAAAACCTTCCCTATCACTTTACAAAATTAGAAATTTGTTTTTTCACTTTGCATTTAAAAGTGGTTTTTCTTTGAAGACTGAAGTGTGGACACTATGCCCCTCCTTAGAAGTGGGAACAAAATACCCTTGGAAGGAGTTACAGAGACAAAGTTTGGAGCTGAGATGAAAGGATGGTCCATGTAGAGACTTCCATATCCAGGGATCCACCCCATAATCAGCATCCAAACGCTGACACCATTGCATACACTAGCAAGATTTTATCGAAAGGACCCAGATGTAGCTGTCTCTTGTGAGACTATCCTGGGGCCTAGCAAACACAGAAGTGGATGCTCACAGTCAGCTAGTGGATGGATCACAGGGCTCCCAATGGAGGAGCTAGAGAAAGTAGCCAAGGAGCTAAAGGGATCTGCAACCCTATAGGTGGAACAACATTATGAACTAACCAGTACCCCGGAGCTCTTGACTCTAGCTGCATATGTATCAAAAGATGGCCTAGTCGGCCATCACTGGAAAGAGAGGCCCATTGGACAAGCAAACTTTATATGCCCCAGTACAGGGGAACGCCAGGGCCAAAAAGGGGGAGTGGGTGGGTAGGGGATTGGGGGTGGGTGGGTATGGGGGACTTTTGGTATAGCATTGGAAATGTAAATGAGCTAAATACCTAATAAAAAATGGAAAAAAAAGAAAAAAGAGTGTTTTTTCTTTCATTGCAAACAAACTATATTATGATACACCATATCCAGATTGTAATTTCCTCTCCCATCTAATCAACAGCTCCTCTCTACCTCCCCTCCCCTCTGGATCTGCTCCCTTTCCATTTGTTATTAGACAGGAACAGCCTTCTAAGAAATCACAACCAAACACAACAGAATAAGATAGAATATGGTGAAGTGAAAATCATCATGTCAACGTGGGAAATGCCAACCCAACAGGAGGAAAAGAGTCCTGAGAGCTGGCACAAGCATCAGAGACATACTCGTTTTCACACTCAGGGGTCCTGTGAAAATACTAAACTAAAAGTTATAATGTATGCACAGAGGACCTGGTGCAGACCCATGTCTGTCTGTGCTCGCTGCTCCAGTCTCTGTGAGTTCATAGGCACCTTGTTCATGTTATTCACAAGGTCTTGTTCTACTGGCATCCTCCATGCCCTCTGGCTCTTACATTGTTTTTTTTATTAGATATTTTCTTTATTTACATTTCAAATGTTACCCCCGTTCCAGGTTTTCCCCCCACCAGAACCTCATTATCTCATCCCCCTACCCTGGCATCTATGAGGGTGTTACCCTACCCACCCACCCACTCCCACCTCCCTGCCCTGGCATTCCTCTAGACTGGGACATCAAGCCTTCACAGGACCAAGGGTCTCTCCTCCCATTGATGCCCAACAAGGCTATTTTTTGCTACATATGCAGCTGAATCCATGGGTCCCTCCATGTGTACTCTTTGGTTGGTGGTTTAGACACTGGGAGCTCTGGGTGGTCTGGTTGGTTGATATTGTTGTTCTTCCTATGGGGTTGCAAACCCCTTCAGCTCCTTCAGTCCTTTCTCTAACTCCTCCATTGGGGGATGCTTAATCCAATGGTTGGCTGCGAGCATCTGCCTCTGTATTGGTCAGGCTCTGGCAGAGACTCTCAGGAGACAGCTATATGAGGCTCCTGGTAGCAAGCACTTCTTGGCATCCACAATAGTGTCTGGGTTTGGTGGTTGTTTATAGGATGGGGCCCCAAATGGGGAAGTCTCTGGGTGGCCTTTCCTTCAGTCTTTGCTCCACACTCTGTCTCTGTATTTCCTCCAGTGAGTATTTTGTTCCTGCTAAGAAGAACTGAAGCATCCACATTTTGGTTTTCCTTCTTGGGCTTCATGTGGCCTGTGAATTGTATCTTGGGTACTCCAAGTTTTTGGGCTAATATCCACTTCCTAGTGAGTGCATAGTTATGTGTGTTCTTTTGTGATGGGTTACCTCACTCAGGATGATATTTTCTAGTTCCATTCATTTGCTAAAGAATTTCATGAAGTTATTGTTTTTAATAGCTAAGGAATACTTCATTGTGTAAATGTGCCATATTTTCCATATCCATTCCTCTGTTGAAGAACATCTGGGTTCTTTCCAGCTTCTGGCTATTATAAATAAGGCTGCTATGAACATAGTGGAGCATGTGTCCTTGTTATACATTGGAGCATCTTTTGGGTATATACTCAGGAGTGGTATAGCTGAGTCCTCAGATAATACTATGTCCAATTTTCTGAGAAACTGCCAGACTAATTTCTAGAGTGGTTGTACCAACTTGCAATCCCACCAGCAATGGAGGAGTGTTCCTCCTTCTCCACATCCTCACCAGCATTTGCTGTCACCTGAGTTTTTGACTTAGCCATTCTGACTGGTATGAGGTAGAATCTCAGGGTTGTTTTGATTTGCATTTCCCTGATAACTAAGGATGTCGAACATTACTTTAGGTGCTTCTCAGCCATTTGGTATTCCTCAGTTGAGAATTCTTTGTTTAGCTCTGTATCCCATTTTTAATAGAGTTATTTTATTCTCTGGAGTTTAACTTTTTTAGTTTTTTGTAAATATTGGATATTAGCCCTCTATCAGATGTAGAATTGGTAAAGATCTTTTCCCAATTTGTTGGTTGCTGTTTTGTCCTATTGACAATGTCCTTTGCCATGCAGAAGCTTTGCAATTTTATGAAGTCCCATTTGTCTATTGTTGATCTTAGAGCACAAACCACTAGTGTTCTGCTCAGGAAATTTTCCCCTGTGCCCATGTGTTCAAAGCTCTTCCCCACTTTCTCTTTTATTAGTTTCAGTGTCTCTGGTTTTATGTGGAGGTTCTTGATTCACTTGGACTTGAGCTTTGTACAAAGATATAAGAATGGATCAATGTGCAGTTTTCTACATGCTGACTGCCAGTTGAACTAGCACCATTTGTTAAAAATGCAGTCTTTTTTCCACTGGATGGTTTCCAACTCATCTTCTCGGGGTTCCTGAACTCTGAGGAGTGAGATTTGATGAAGATATTACATTTAGACTCTCCGTAGTGTCTGGCTGTGGGTCTCTGTGTCTATTCCCATCTGCTGCCAGGGATATTCTTTGATGACGACTGAGTAAGGCGTTGGTCTATAAGTATAGCAGAATATCAATAGGAGTTATTTTATTGATACATTTTATTTTTATTTTTAGAGCAGTAGTATTTGGTTTATCCTAGGTCTTTGAGTTATCAACTCTCTGGTTCTTAGTAAACAGCAGTGTCAGGTATGTTCTATCACATAAAATGGACCTTAAGTCAAGTCAGACATGAGTTGGCTACTCCCACAACTTCTGTGCCGCCATTGGACTAGCATATTTTGCAGGCAGGACAGATTGTAGGTCAAAAGTTTTGTGGCTTGCTTAGTGTTTATGTTTCTCTTTTGGCAGCCTACAGAGTACCTTCTCACACCAATGATACTAGAACATATGTGTGAAGACTCCATGTGGGCACCATCTCAACTCTCCATGTTCAGTGAGTTGTATCTTCAACAATGGTACCCTGCTGTTAGTTTTGGGAGAGTAATCTATTTTCTTAGCAACAATCTGGTTTGTTTGGGATTTCCATTGGACCCCTTGGTCAATAATCCAATTGAATGCAACTCAGTCCCACTACTGGAAGTCTCCTTTGGTGACAAGAGATGGCCTGTTGGTACTCTATATCCCCTATTATTAGGAGACCTCATTAGGATCACCTTCATATATTTTAGGAAGTTTCCATCGCACTAGGTTTCCGTATCATCCCTCAAATGCCCCTCAATTTCAAATGTCTCTTCCCATAGTCTCATCCTCTACACTATCTCTCCTCCTGCTCCGTACCTCCAGTTTCTATCCTTAACAGCCCCCAGTCCACCCATAAAATCTATTCTATTTCTTCCTCCCAGGGAGATCCATGTGTCCCCAGACTTTGACCCTTCTTCAAATCTCTCTGAGTCTAGAGATTGTAGCTTAGTAATCATTTACTTAACAGCTAATATCCACTTATAAATGAATACATCCCATATTTCTCTTACTGTGTCTGGCTTACTTTACTCAGGATGATTTTTTTTTAATTTCATCAATTTGCCTGCAAATATCACGATATCATTTTTTAACAATGGAGTAAATGTACCACATTTTTTTCTTTATATATTTTTCTGTTGAGAGACACCTAGATTGTTTCCTGTTTCTGGCTATTATAACTAGTCTAATGAACATAGATGAGCAATTGTCCTTCTGGAAGGATGGAACAGTCTTTTAGGTATATGCCCAAGAGTGGTATAGCTGAGTCTTGAGTTATATCAATTCCCAATTTTCTGAGGAACCACTATATTGATTTCCATAGTGGCTCTACAAGGTTTCTACTCCCACCAACAGTAGAGCAGGGTTCCCCTTCCTCCACATCCTCATCAGCATGAGCTGTCACTTGTGTTATTTATCTTCAACATTCTGACAGGTATAAGATGAAATCTCAAAGTACTTTAATTTGCATTTCCCTGATATCTAAGGATGTTGAACATTTCTTTAAGTGGTTCACAGCCATTTGAGTTTTGTCTGTTGAAAATTCTTTGTTTTTATCTATTCCCCATTCTAAAAAATGGATTAGTTGGGTTTTGATATCTAGTTTCTTAAGTTCTTTATATATTTTGGATATCAGTTGTCTATCAGATATGGAGTGGGTAAAAAAAAAATTTCCATTCTGTAGGCTCCCACTTTGTTTAGGGGTCCTTTCCGTCACAGAAGCTTTTCAGTTTCATGAGGTCCCATCCATTAGTTGATCTTAGTATCTATACTATCAGTGGTCAGTTCAAAAAGTCTTCTCCTGTGCCACTGTATTTAAGACTATCCCCCACTTACTCTTCTATCAGGTTCAGTGTATCTGGTTTTATGTTTAGGTCTTTGACCAATTTGGACTTGAGTTTTATGCAGGGTGATAGATATGGACCTATTTGCATTCTTTCTACATGCAGACATCCAGTTTGACCAGCACTATTTGATGACAGTAGTGTCTTGTTTCCATTGTGAATTTCTGCCTTTTTTAAATTAAAAATCAGTTGTCCATTTGTATGTGGATTTATGAATAGGTTGCCAATTCAATTCTATTGATCAATGTGTCCATGTTTATGCCAGTGCTGGGTGGTGTTTATTACTATCGTTTTGTAGTAGAACTTGAAATTGAGAATGATGAAACCTTCAGCACTTATTTTATTATTCAGGATTGTCTTAGATATCCTGGAATTTTTGTACTTCCATAAGAAGGTGAGAATTGTCCCTTCAAGGTCTGTGAAGAGCTGTGTTAAAATTTTAATCAGGATTATATTTGAATATGTAGACTGCTTTTGATAGGATGGAAAGTTTTACTCTGTTTATCCTACCAATTAATGAGCATAAATCTTTCCATCTTCTGATATCTTCTTCAATGACTTGAAGTTTTTAATCATAGTCTTTATCAAGTTTTATCAAATCTTTCACTTTCTTAGTAGAGATACCCTAAGATATTTTATATTACTTGGGGCCATTTTAAAAGGTATGGTTTCCTTGATTTCTTTCTCAGGCCATTTGTCATTTGTATATGGGAAGATAACTGATTTTTGTGAAATTGATATTGTGTCTAGCTACTTTGTTTAAACTGCTCATCAGCCTTAGGAATTCCCTGGTGGAATTTTTAGAGTCACTTGTGTATGCTATCATATAATCTGCATTAATTACTTCTTCCTTTTCAATTTTTATACCCTTGATCTCCTTCAGTTGTCTTATTGCTCTACCTGACTCCAAGTTCTATATTGAATAGGTACAGAGCACACAACTTTTTCTTACTCCTGATTTAATTAAATTGCTATTAGTTTCTCTCCTTTTAATTTAGTGTTGGCTGTAGACTTGTTGTAAATTGCCTTGATTATGTTTAGATATTACCCCTGTATCCCTAATCACTCCAGAACTTTTATCATGAAGGTGTCTTGGATTTTGTCAAAGGCCTTTCTCTATCTAATAAGATGGCCATGTGGATTTTTTTCCTCTCAGTTTGTTTATGTGGTAGATTATAGTCATTGATTTTTGTGTACTGAACCATCTCTGGATCTCTAAAATGAAGCCTATTTGATCATGATGGAAGAGCTTTTTGATGTGTTCTTGGATTTGATTTGCAAGTATTTTATTATTTTTGCCTTTACGTCTGTAAGGAAAGTTGGCATGTTATGCTCTTTATTTGATCTTTATGTAGTTTGGATATGAAAATAACCATGCCATCTGGCTTATTAGGTACATTTGCTTGCAATATGTTTTTCCAAGACTTTACCCTAAGGTAATGTCTGTCTTTGATGTTGAGATGTGTTGATTGGATGTAGCAGAATGATGGATTCTGTCTTCACATCTATTCTGTTAATCTATATCTTTTTATTGAAGAATTGAGACCTTTGATAGTGAGAAATAACAATGATCAGTGTTTACTTAAGTCCTACTACTTTGATCGTGGTGGTGGTGGTAGTGGTAGTGGTGGTGTATTATGTGTGTGTTTTGTGTGTTTTGTGGTGTGTGTGTGTGTGTGTGTGTGTGTGTGTGTGTGTTTGAGAGAGAGAGAAAGAGAGTTTATAGGTATAGGTGTTTGTGGGTATGGGTGCTGCTTCCCTTTTTATGACTTCGCTGGTGAGAGATTATTTATTTCCTGTGTGTTTTTTGGGTGTAGTTAACCTCCTTAGATTGGAGAAAGGGCCTTCTAGCCTTTTCTTTAGGGCTGTATTTGTAGGTTAATATTGTTTAGATTTGATTTTATCATGAAATGGCTTATCTTCTTCATCTATGGTGAATAGAAATATTTCTTGATATAGTAGTCTGGGGTGGCATCTGTGGTCTCTTAAAGTCTGCTACATATCTCTCCAGGCCCTTTTAGTTTTTAGAGTCTCTATAGAAAGTGAAGTCTGCCAGGGACCTACTGGCCTTAGGAAACAAGCTGATGTGGAACACAGCATTGGACTGACGCAAAAAACTGATGATCTTTGTAACTTTCTTCAACTGTACTAGATTCTATTAGCTGATGGCTTCTGGAGACTTAACACTCTTGCTTATTCTGTGGCTGAAAACTGCTGGCTTTGGTGATTAACACATGCTGTGCTGTAGAGCAGCTGGAAATTAGGTAAAGGATTTATTGCTAGCATTACCTTCTCTTGCCTGGCAGCCAGAAGTCTCTGGCTGACTAGTCTGGTTAACTCTTTGTGAACCAGAGAGGAAATAAAGGAAAATAATTAAAATCCTTTACACAGGCAAGTATGCACAGGCATGCATCCATTTATACACAAACGTTCTGGCCAGGCCGAACCATTTGTCTCAATCAATTCACAAGTGTTTTTGTGTATGCTTACAAACATAAACATATACCTATAAAAGTACATATAAACAAACAGACATATACATATATACATTTGGATGAATGGACAGACAGGTGGATGGATGAATGGATGGATGGATGGATGGAGAAAAGCTCCCAAGCCAACCCTATCATTTTTTCTTTTCTCTGGCTTTTTATATTTTCTTAGACAAAATTATTGGGAAAATTACCTCATAGATAAAATGTTACACCAAATAGAAGTTACAAAAGGATGTTAATATTAAGATCAAAGCAGTGTTGCATTTTCTAAGCTCATTACAAATTCACAGCAAGAGTTTTATATGGCCTTCCCTTATCATAATGCACACCTGTGGCTTCATCCTTGGACCTGCATGCTTTTCCTTGAACACAAATTTGTCCCAAGACTATTTCTCTTTTTAGTGTAATTAGGGAAGGTGATTGTATTTCTTATTATGCAGCCTTTGCTTACTATTATGAGGAGCAGGCATATTCTATTCTTGATTCTAACTTTATTGTACCTTTCTAGCAAAACCACTAAAACCATCTCTTAAAACTTTCTATGATTGTTTGAATCAGATCGGGAAATTTATAAAATCATTAATTCCATCTAAACAACATTAATTCATGAAAGTCCATCCTTATTTTGATCTGTAGGAACTTTCAATAGCACCCAATGCTAATGTCCCAGGATTATTATATTAATTTAATAATTACAGAAAAGGCATATCAGCTGCAAGAAGCAATCCTGAGATGAAGTCTCTTTGGGACATTGTCTCTCAGAGATCACCTATCTTAGTCCATGCAAAAAGTGCTAGTCTTAGTCTTCCTAGATGGTTTCTGACAGAAGTCAGGTGTAATTCTAATAGGTATGCCTTTATATGTTAAACTTATCTTTTTCCCTTGCAGCCTTTTATATTCTTTGTTCTGTGTGTTGAGTGCTTTGGTTATTATGGGTCCAGGAGACTTTCTTTTCTGGTCCAATCTATTTGGTCTTCTGCATGACCTTTGTACCTTTATAGGCATCTCTTTCTTTAGTACAGGAAATTTTTCTTCTATGATTCTGATGAAAATATTTTCTGTGCTTTTGAGTTGCAATTATCCTTCCTCCACTCCTATGATTCTTGGCTTTTGTCTTGTCATAGAGTTCCAGATATCCTGGATATTTTGTATTAGGAGGCTTTTTTATATTTAAAATTTTCTTTGACTGATGTATCCATTTCTTCTACCATATCTTCAGTGCCTAAGATTCTCTCTTCCATCTCTTGCATTCTGTTAGGGAAGCTTGCCTCTGTAATTCCTGTTCAGATTTATAAATTTTCTATTTCCAGAATTCCCTCAAATTTTGTTTTCTTTATTGATTCTATTTCCATTTTCAGGTCTTGGACAATTTTATTCATTTTTTTAATATTTGTTTGTGTTTTCTTGGATTTCTTTAAGGGATTTATCTGTTTCTTTTTATGGACCTCTATCACCTTCACACGGGTGGCTTTAATGTCTCTCTGTGTGTTTCAACTATTTTGGAATATCCTGGGCCTGCTGTGGTAGGACAGCTTGGTTCTAGCGGAGCTATATTGCTCTGACTGTTTTGAATTGTGTTGCTATGCCAGGGCCTTGGCAGTTGGTTTTTGGGTGATTAGAGAACTAGGTGCTGGTTTCTGGATTTTGTCTTTATTGGGTAGGTGTTTCATTCCTTGGTTACTGTTTCATGTCTGGTTTTTCAGAGAGTGCAATTGCTGTATGTTGTGTGTTTTTTCTGGTCTGCTAAGCTGGTGTGTTCACAGGGAAATGGTGGTAGCAAGGGGTGTCTACTGGAATTGGGGAGGGGGTATTTCATGTCTGGCTCAGCGGTGTGTTCCCTGTGAATGCTTTCTGGTATTAGAGGTATGGATAATAGTTTCCCTTCTCTCTTTAACCACATATTTTGCGCCCTCTCTCTCTCTCTCTCTCTCTCTCTCTCTCTCTCTCTCTCTCTCTCTCTCTCTCTCTTTCTCTCTCTCTCTCTCTCCATTTAATATTTTTCAGACACATGGCAATTTATATTAGAGTCAATCTCATAAAAAAAATCCCTTTCACATAGAAATGGTTTTGTTGTATAACTGCATCAAAGTGATCAAACTTCAAGTAAAAATAGTAAGTTTTTTTTTTTTTTAAGTAAAACCACAGAATCACAATTGGTGGCTCACACATGTAATTCCAGAACCTGAGAGGCTAAGGCAGAATGAGTGTTACAAGTTCAAGGCTAGCCTAGACTACATAGTGAGTTCCAGGTTATTCTGGACAACAGTATAAGGAGAGAGAGACAGAGACAGAGACAGAAAGAGAGAAAGAGAGAGAGAGACAACTGGGGAAATGGCCAGTTTTACTACAAAATATGCTGTGGACTCCCCACTCTCTTCCCTGGAGCCTTTGAGAGTCCAAGAATGGTATATTTTTTTCAGATGATTTCAGAAAGGACAACTAGTATCTAAATAATCTGAGGAACACTTGTGCCCAGTTATGTCTGTGGGTTTTTGTGGTTTGTTATACCACTTTTCAGTCCAGTTACTGTTTCATGAACCAACCAAGCATGCTGTTGGCTGGACTTGCTGTTGTACCTTACAAGTCTATTCAGCACACAAGAAGAATGAGATTTTTGGTCCCTTTAGGCCTAGCCATCCTAAAAAAAAAAAAAAAACATTTAAATCATGTGTATTTCTTAAGACCTTGCTACAAATGAGCCATGAAGACAACCTCCATCTTGGCCTTTCATCTCAGAGCAGCCTTTCCAGAGCACTAGTGGTTGATGATATCCTGGCTGGTATTCTGCTAGATCACTCCAGTAAAAGAAAGGCCCAACTGGGATAATACATCATTGTTATGTCAATGCCAGTATCCCTCTGGCATCTACCTTCCAGAATCTGTTTTTTATATTCTTCCCACATTGTTCTAGGAAGTAGAAGAATACTAGAAGGCTTTTTTTACCCATACGTTTACTGAATGCTGTGTCAAGAGGAGAGAAGGGGACATACAGCTATCCTTCTAGCCTGGAATTATAAGTGAGAAGGTTGAGCCTCAGAATGATAAAGAAAAATGATAATACAGCAACTCGTTTGAAGCCTACATTTCAGAATCAACCATGACTAACAAGCTGTCACTTGTCAGCTGTGGGACCTTCAGTAACTCAAATGCTCTGTTACAGTTTTCTTATAACATATATAAATCAAATATGATATGAATAATCTATCTCCTGAAAGGCCTGTGAGGAAGAAATTGGGTCATGTGCATGTTTAAAGTACTGAACATAGTGCCTAAGGCACAGAAAACACAGAGATGTTACCATTACCTTAACTATTGTGATTCTCAGACGGTTACACAGCCTCTAAGCTGTTGAGAAACATACATTTCTTCAGAAACAAGATGTTCTGACATGCCTCAAGGACAAACACCATCCCTCAAATATCGGTGATGTACCACAAAGGCCATTTTCCCACTCTGCTTAAGAGTTTATCTTTTGTCTTTAAGATCACAAAAGTTTGGCATGAATAGACTTCTGGTTCACCTCATTCAACTCAATATTTAGTATAGAAATACCTTCTTTAGATGTTCCAACTGGTAAGAAAGACACATGCTCCACTATGTTCATAGCAGCCTTATTTATAATAGCCAGAAGCTGGAAAGAACCCAGATGCCCCTCAACAGAGGAATGGATACAGAAAATGTGGTATATTTACACAATGGAGTACTACTCAGCAATTAAAAACAATGAATTTATGAAATTCCTAGGCAAATGGATGGACCTGGAGGGCATCATCCTGAGTGAGGTAACCCAATCACAAAAGAACTCACATGATATGTACTCACTGATAAGTGGATATTAGCCCAGAAACTTAGAATACCCAAAATACAAGATACAATTTGCAAAACACATGAAACTCAAGAAGAACAAAGACCAAAGTGTGGACACTTTGCCCCTTAAAATTGGGAACAAAACACCCATGGAAGGAGTTACAGAGACAAAGTTTGGAGTTGAGACAAAAGGATGGACCATCTAGGGACTGCCATACCCCAGGATCCATCCCATAATCAGCCTCCAAACGCTGACACCATTGCATACACCAGCAAGATTTTGCTGAAAGGACCCTGATATAGCTGTCTCTTGTGAGGCTATGCTGGGGCCTGACAAACACAGAAGTGGATGCTCACAGTCAGCTATTGGATGGATCACAGGGCTCCCAATGGAGGAGCTAGAGAAAGTACCCAAGTTGGAACAACAGTAAGAACTAACCAGTACTCCCAGAGCTCGTGTCTCTAACTGCATATGTATCAGAAGATGGCCTAGTCGGCCATCATTGGAAAGAGAGGCCCCTTGGTCTTGCAAAATTTATATGCCTCAGTGCGAGGGAACACCAGGGCCAAGAAGTGGGAGTAGGTGGGTAGGGGAGTGGGGGGGGGGGGTGCTGGGGGACTTTTGGAATAGCATTTGAAATGTAAATGAAGAAAATACCTAATTTAAAAAAAAGAAATTAAAAAAAGAAATACCTTCGATATGTTGGCAATGGCTTTAAATATATTTTTGTGTGTATGTATGTGTATTCTGTTTTTTAATCTCATTTCTGTTTGTACCTCTGAAACAATGGACATTGAGTATAGGAGCAGGTGACTGGACTGTCATGACTCTTAGAACATTTCTATGTCTTCTTGAGCAAAAGATGCAGATGAGGACAAATTGCACTCTTCAGTCTCTCGCAATCCTGGTGGGAGTTGGAAAACTAGCTTCACTCCAAGAAAAGGTTCGTAGCTCAGAACACCCCAGAGTCTTCCATGTGTCATTCATCACGGCCTGTTGCTTTTCATGGTGCAGGAACTCCTGAGCCCTCTGTGCCTACAGAGTTGAGATGATTATAAGCTACCTCATAAAAAAGAAACAGTTAAATCAGAGGTAAATATATTGTGACACACTTGCAAAAAGTGCTGAAATCAAAAGGTTAGAGAACTCTGAAAGGCTAGGATTGTCAAGCACTATCCTGTTACCATTAAACTAATAAAGAGTAATGATGTTCTTTCAAAAACACTTTGATGGTAACAGAACAGAGTGGGTTTTACATTGCAAAGTGAACAGTTTATTCTGCAACATTTTTAAGAAAAAAGGTTCTGTGATCTCCTTCTGAGATGATCTCATTTTTTATTAAACACCAACAGGGCCTGCTTCATAATTATTTTCTAGAAGTAATGGAAAATAGATATGACTAAAGCAAAGAACTTTTCCAACTTCTACCTAACCTTGCAAGGCAACGTCTCTGCAAAGAGAACTGTCCTCTATCCTCAACAGTGCAGCACATTGAATTTCCTAGAGAACAACACTAGAAGTTTTATTTGGAACATCAGCTGATCTTAAAGCCATGAGTTGCATAGCAGGACACGAATGAGAAGGTTTGCTTTGCCTTAAGTTGATGTGTGCACTACCCAGATTCCAGATTAAAAGTTACTTCATACAGAACTTTCTTCTTGAGGCACACATCATCTTTCACCCTCATTAATTATTCTAAGGGTTTCATAATCCCTCTTGCACTTACTTTGAGCATCTTTTCTTGAGCTCTCAGCATCCCAGCCCCTCCTTGTTCTGCAAGCCTCTTGAAACACTCTGTCACTTCTTGAAGTTGAGTTTCACAGAGCACAAATATACAGACATGTGCACGAACCCCACACACAGGGTTTCAATATATTATCTTGCTTTGTTTCCTTGATAGTATTATCACTATCTGAAGCCCTCTTTAGTAATATGTGTGTATAGTTGGACCACTTGTCTCCCTCTAGAATATAAGCCCCAAGAGCCTTTCCCCCTATTATCCAATATATCCCCAATATGGAAATAAAAATTAATGTAAAACAGGAACTCAATATTATTTGATTAATATCATAATTGATTGTTCCTAGGAACCAGACTGTGAAGCAAAGATGTTGTGTTCAAGAATTTTCCAGCTGGTGATCTTAGGGAAGCACATCCAATCAGTGAGAAGTAGAACTGACAGATAGATGGAGTAACAGGAGTCAGGCGCAGCAGAGCCAACATGGCTCTTCAGAGATGTACCCAGCCTTGCAGTTCCACAGGGACAAGTCACTGTGAGTTTCCCTGGAGAACTAGTTATTAAGAGGTTACCAGATTCCCTAACAAAGTCTCAGCTGTGGGACACCAGGAGCTGACAGTCAGGACAAGTGGTAAAATAAGTGTCAGACCTGGAAGGAAATCTGGGCAGCCCATCCCAAGAGGATCTGTTGTTAATGAATAGATAAATGGATTTTCCACAGTTAAACTTATATAAAAGCATCTCTCACTTACTTGCTTATGTCTAGAATCAAGGACCATGACAGTCATTCATTCATCCTAATAACATTATGCATAAGATGTAGGCACATATAATATTCCTAAACATTTTGAAACATTACAAGCTTTTTTAAAACCCTGTTTCTGTCAAAAATGGATCTAGCCTATTTGTCATCATAGTTTATTGTAATCCTTAAAAAGAAAGATACTGGCCGGGCTTGGTGGTGAATGCCTTTAATCCCAGCACTTGGGAAGCAGAGGTGGGTGGATTTCTGAGTTCGAGGCCAGCCTGGTCTACAAAGTGAGTTCCAGGACAGCCATGGCTATACAGAGAAATCCTGTCTTGAGAAAGAAAGAAAGAAAGAAAGAAAGAAAGAAAGAAAGAAAGAAAGAAAGAAAGGAAGGAAGGAAGGAAGGAAGGAAGGAAGGAAGGAAGGAAGGAAGGAAGGAAGGAAGGAATACATCAACAACGGAATCACTGTTGATACTTATAAATCTTCTAGATTTGTTTGATTCAATGGCTCCTGACTACCTGCTCATCTTCCTACATTTAGCTATAATGACAACTGGAAGCTGAGCGGCCTCAGGTCCTCTGCTTCCTCTTGGAACCTGACTTGTGAATGTCTACTGTTCAGGTGTGTGTGTGTGTGTGTGTGTGTGTGTGTGTGTGTGTGTGTGAAAACAGTTGAGGGTGATAACAACAAGCCATCTAGGGACAAGTCTGGTGGGTAAATATGGATAAAAGAATGGTCCTTTGGGTGCTAGATGGTGGCAAAGAGTTTTAGAGTTTGGATATACAAGGTTGATGGGCGAATGGAGGAATTTATGACTGAAGTGACCCAGCAGGGTGCTTCCTCCTCAGAAGTACTTTCCTATAAAAACACCAGTGCACAGCAGAGTAATTAGAAAGCACAAGGAACTCCTTTCAAGCTCAAGTAGGAAAATGAGCCACACACACAACACTCTAAAAATATGTCCAGTACCTTTCTCTACCCCTGCCAAGGGATTCCAGGCACTGGGTTTCTAACCAGACAGAGAGTCTAAAGTCATCCCCATTTGGATGAAGAGGGAGGGAGCCATGTCAGTGAGTCTTAAGAAGGGGGAAGACAGATCCTCAAAATTAATTCCCGTAGCATGAGGTCTCCTTCCCTGAACCAGCTGGCACACATTACATGGTTGACTTGGCCTGGTTTACAGCAACAAACAGCAGTAAGTATTGTAGAGTCCCCTACCTTCAAATGACCAGGAAAGAACTAGCCTATGTCATGAATAGTTATGATGAGAGGTCAGGAAAGAAGTAACCTGATGTGTTGTACAGAATGCAGTTCTGGCTAATTCTTTTCCATTCCTTGGACGAAGAGATCAGCTGCCCTAATGTAGTTCAGTAGAGCTCCCTACCATCCTGAGCCCCAGTTTCCACCAGAGACAGTGAACAACTTCAAGTGTACCTGTATGGTAGGGAACCCAGTAACGTGAACCTTGACCATTAAGACTTATTAGCTGTTTACTAAGGTAAGAGATAAACAAACATGAAAGAAAGAAAACATAGAGGAGAGAAGGAAGAAATCTGACTTGGAAGGTGTACTGAGGGTGTGGAAGCAGTATATAAATATGAAGTGTTGCTAGCTCTGAGAAGACACAAATATGGAAATTCCCACTGCATATGATGAGAGATAGGGTAGGTTATGACCTGTGTAATATATTTAAGGGCACGTGGAAACTCACTATCCTCTAGAATATTCTTCTCTTCACCAAGTACTACATTTTGATCTGTGTACTTTTGACTAAGGCAGGAAGAACAAAAGAGTGAAGGCATCAGCTGTGATTTTTTTTTCCTCCCTTACAATTTTTCAAAGTCCATAGCTGCTTGCTTTCTGGGAAGTCTTACAATAAAGCTAGTGACAGACTGAGTAAGAGGCAAGGCAAAGCATTTCCTTATGAATCTCTGTATTTCTTCAGCGTCTGTCTCCCTTTTCATCTCTAACTTTATTAATCCAGATCCTCTATTTCTTCCTTTTTATTAATTTGACTAAAGCTCTGTTAATCTTGTTAACCTTTTCCAAGAACCAACCCTGTTTTATTGACTCTTTGTGGAGGTTTTTTTAATTATTTTTTTTATTACATTGATTTCAGCCTGGTTTTTATTAGCTCTCCCAAGCTACTGGTTTGGGGTATTGTTTGTTCTTTTTCTAAAGCCTAAAAGTGCATCATCAGGTTATTTTTAATCTCTCAAATTTTATGCACTTAACGCTATTAGCTTTCCTCTTGGGACTGCCTTCACTGTAATTTGCTATGGCATGCATTCATTTCTTTTCAATTATACAATGTTTAAGTTTCCTTCTTGAGTTCTTTCTTGTCTGATTATCATTCAATGTGATGTTGCCTAGTTTCCATGAATGTGTAAAGTTTCTGTGGTTTCTATCACTGTACATATCCAGCTTTATTCCATTGTGGTCAGATAGACTGTAGTATGCTATTTCAATTTGCCTATATTTTTAGGTACTTGGTTTTTTTTACTTAATATGTGGTCAATTTTGCAGAAAGCTCCATGGGATGCTGAGAAGGACATATATTCTTTAGTGTTTGGGTGGAATGGTTTTGTAGAAGTCTGTAAGCTCAAGTTAATTTATGATGTCACTTAATGCCAGTGTTTTTCTGCTTAGTTTTTCATCAGATGATATGTATTAATTAAGGTGGGGTATTGAAGTTACTTATCACTGTTTTAATGAATCTGTTTTAGATCTAATAGTATTTCTTTTACTAAACGTGATGTACCTGTGTTTGGTACGTGTATGGTCAGAACTGTGATATGTCTTTGTTTTTTTTTTGTTTGTTTGGTTGGTTGGTTTGGGTTTTTTTTTTTTTTAGGGTTTTTCTTTTTTGTTTTTTGTTTGGTTGGTTGGTTTTTGGTTTTTCAAGACAGGGTTTCTCTGTGTAGCCCTGGCTGTCCTGCAACTCACTCTGTAGACCAGGCTGGCCTCGAACTCAGAAATCCACCTACCTCTGCCTCCCAAGTGCTGGGATGAAAGGTGTGCACCACCACACCTGGCCATAATATGTCTTTAATAGATACTTTTTATGAGTATGAAATGTCTCTCACTATCTCTTCTGACTAGTTTTGATTTAGAAACCTATTTTGTCAGATATTAGAATAGCTGCACATGATCCTTCTTAAGTCCAACTGCTTGAGATACCATTTCCATTCTTTTACCTTATGCTGATTGCTGTAGTTAGGAGTGAGTGTATGTCTTTGGGGAAACAAGAAGATGAATCTGCTTTCAAAGGCAGTCATCTTGCCTAAGTCTGTTTATTGGGGGAGTTTGCCTGACTAATATTAAGAATTATCATCAAAAGATACATGTTAATTCCTCAGAGGTGTAGAGATGGCTCAACATATATAAATCAATAAATATAAATCAATAAATATAAATGCCAACATAAACACGTAGGAGCAGAAGCCACTGGATCATCTCATTAGATATAAAAAATGAGGCCCATGACAACATGACTTCATGGTAGAAGTCCTGGATGATCTAAGGATATAAAAGATAAACCTCAATTTAATAGAGGCAATATACAGCAAACCCACAGCCAACATCTTGCTAAAAAGAAAAAAAGACATGAAACATTTCCACTAAGCTTCTGAACAAGACAAGGATGTTCACTCCATACATCCCAGACCAATATAGTTCTTGGAATTTGGCTACCACAATAAGATAAATGATGAGCATAACAGAGATAGAAATAGGAAAAGAGGTTAAAGTTTCTGGAGATGATACTACTCTATACATTAAGACCCTAAAAACACTATTGGAAAACTTTGTTTGTTTGTTTGTTTGTTTGTTGGTTTGTTTGTTTGTTTTTAAAAACAGGGTTTCTCTGTATAGCCCTGGGTGTCCTGGAACTTAGTCCTTAGACTAGGCTGGCCTCAAACTCACAGAGATCCACTTGCCTCTGTCTCCCAAGTGCTGGGATTAATGGTATGCACCACCAACACCTAATTCAGAAAAATTTTACAGGTAACAACATTTGCAGCAGAATAGCAGGTTACACAACAACACATAAAAATCACTCCCCTTACTGTATATCAGCAACAAACACAGAGACAGACATCAGGGAAACAATCCCATTCATTAAAAGATACCTTGGAAAAACTTTAACAGGGAATTGAAAAACTTATACAATAAAGATGTTATAACAGTGAAAAAATAAATCAAATGGATGCAAAGTCTTCTAGTGCTCCAGGATTGTTAGGATCAATACCCTGGAAATGGTCATCTTGCCAAAATCAATCAACAGATTCAATGCAATTCTCATCAGATTCCAATGCACTTTTTTAACAGGGACTGGAAAAAAAATCCTCAAAATCCATGTGAAAACACAAACACCAAGGATGACTAGAACAATGTTGAATGATTTTTAAAACCCTCTAGAGGAATCATCATCCCTGATTTAAATTGTCCTACAGAGATATAGTAACAAAAACTGCAAAGAGATAGCAAAATATAGACACATTAATCAATGCCATAGAATTGAGGACCAATGTACAAGCCTGTGCTCCTACAACCACCAGACTTTTTACAAAGAGATCAAAAGTACACAGATGCAGCAAAGATAGCATTCTCAACAAATAACATTGACCAAATTGGTTAAACACATATAGAAGAATGAAAATAGATCCATAACTTCCATCCTTCACAAAACTCAACTCCAAGTAAATTAAGGACCTCCACATAATACCTGATACCTTCAATCATGTGTAGGAGAAATAGGGGACATGCTTCAACTTATAAGCATGAAAAAGGATTTTCTGAACAAGACTCCAGTATCATAGCCATAAAAACTACAACTGACAAATGGGACTTCATAAAACTAAACGGAAATATCAACAGCATTTGAGTGAAGAGGCAACCTACATAATGGGAAAGAATCTTAACCAATTACTTATCTGGCAAGGAGTTCATTTCTTGTATGTATATATGTGTGTGTGTGTGTGTGTGTGTGTGTGTGTGTGTGTGTGTGTGTGTGTGTGTGTAATTCATATAAAATCAAGAAAACAACCTAAGTTAAAATTGGGGCATAAAACTAAACAGAATTCTCAAAGAAGAAATATTAATAGCTGAAATATGTGTTTTAAAATATGTTCAATATCCTTAT
This sequence comes from Mus musculus, assembly GCF_000001635.26. NCBI lineage: Eukaryota > Metazoa > Chordata > Mammalia > Rodentia > Muridae > Mus > Mus musculus. The sequence goes on from NC_000085.6 coordinate 18,415,388, forward strand.
CCATCAGAGAATTACAAATTCAAACCAGTTTGAGATTTCATTTTAGCCCAGGAAGAATAGCTAAGATTTTTTAAAAATTCCTAAAGGATGGCAAATGCTGGTGTGGATATATGGAAAGGAGGACAGTTCCATTGTTAGTGGATGTGTAAACTGGTGCATTCACCTAGGGAACTGGTGCAGAGGTTCCTTAAAAAGCTAGAAATAGACATACTATATAATCTAAGTATACCATTTAAGGCATATACCCAAAAGAATCTATATTTTACTGTGGAGATCATTGCTCAAACACATTTGTTGATGCTCTATTCACAATACCCAAAATATAAAAATAGCCTAGATATCCATGAATTGATAAATAATTGAAATGTGATATATTTACATGATGGAATATACAGCTGTGAAGAAAGTAAAGTTGTGAAATTTGCAGGTAAATTGATGGATCTGAAAACAACCATTCTGAGATAATCTTTACCTAAAAAAAAATAAATAAATACCATGTGTTGGTTGGTTGGGTTTTTCGGGGGAGGGTTGGGTTTTTTTTTAATCGTTTGTGGATGCTAGCTTTGAATTTTTAGAAATATATGTTTAAATGGGAGTATCTATAGAAGTTAGTGTCTTAGTTATAATTTCTGTTATTGTGATAAAACACCATGACCAAAAGGAACTTGGGGAAGATAGGTTTTGTTTCTCTCATTTGTAGTTTTTAATCTATCATCCAGAGAAGTCAAGTCAGGAACTGATGCAGAAGCCCATGGAGTTCTGCTTACTAGCTTGCTTTCTTGACTTGCTCAGCCTGCCTTCTTGTAACACTCAGGACCACCAACCCAGTGGTGACACTACCTACAGTGAATTGGACCCAGCCACATCAATAATCAATCAAAAGTGCAAAATAGACTTGCCCGTAAGTGACTCTTTTAGAGGTAATTCCTCATTTGAGAGTCCTCTTCCTCAATGACTCTAGATGGAGTCAAGTTAACATAAAACTAGCAACCACAGTCAGGAAACTAAAAATCGAGGGGGGGGGGGTGATGATATAAACTAAAGGTTAAACTGAAGTGGGCAAAGAGGACGAGGGAGGGGAGGGAATATGGGGAAAGAGAGCTAACACTGAAGAAGTTTGGAAAAGCGAAATGAAAACTTATAACTGCAGAAGCTTCCTAAAATATATACATATAAGTTTTTAAAGGGAGTTTAAGTGAGTTATCCTGTAAAAAGGACTATATTTTTCCTGGCCCTTATAAGCTATCAAATATAAAGCCTAGTTTCAGGAGTGGGTGCCCTGTTTTAGAGTTGTCAGTCAATGAGGTCACATAGATACTCAAACATTACAAGATATTAACATTGGTCTCAGTCATGCAGACACACATACACACACACAGAGAGAGAGAGAGAGAGAGAGAGAGAGAGAGAGAGAGAGAGAGAGAGAGAGAGAGAGAGAGAGAGAGAACTTCATGGTAACATCTTATTGCTGAAAAACCACATATTTGAGTTATAAAACATGGAGAAATCAGGTTTTAAGATCTAGACTTTTCATACCTATTAGATAGTTTTCATAGTGCTAGAAGGTGCTGCACTCACTACCAGAGTAGAAGAAGAATCATCAGACTTAGCCAGCACTGAATCCCGCAAGCTACAGTAGTAACCTGCCTTAAGATAACTTGTATATCAGTGGCACAAATGCCATGGAAATAACCACCTACTTTATGGCTGACTTTAAAATCTGTTCCAAAAGATACTTTTAACTGAGCTAAGAGTCTATGCTTAGATGGGCCATAGGCCTTGGGAATAACCTACTACAATTATTATGCTAAAGAGATATGGTATTAAACTGACTTCTCATGACTTATTGTTGTAACCATAGATGAGTGCATCTCTCAACTCTTGTCAGAGAAGTTCCTTCTTGCAGTAAATGGTAGTTGATGATTGGTCAATGTATGGAGAATAGGAGATTGTGAAATGTTCAGCCTTAAATGAGACATCTATGTCACTCAGAGAGTTCCAGACCAGTGGAAGACTTTCACCAAAATAAAAGGTACACAGCTCCTAGAGAACAATACCCAAGGCCATCTCTGGTCTCTTTTCATAGGTATAAACATGTACACACATGCGCCTACCTGTACATACACCCCAAACACACACACACACACACACACACACACACATTGAAAGAGTTAAGGTGGGAGGACTTATGTTGTAATCAGGTACATTTGGGAGGGTAAAAGAGTATACCCAGACTAGAGGACACAATTCTTTTCTCCTCCTTAATACAGTAGTCAATCGTTTAACCTCATATGCTGGGATCGAAGATAGAAAGCACATACCCTGTCTGTAAGTTTTACCTGCCACTCTGCTGTGACCTACACCACCTTCCATAGAGTAATTAGAATCTGCTTATAAAGAATCTACCATATAACACAAGAAAAGAAACTTGCTATAATGAAATGAAGAGGAAAAAGAAAACAAAACTCAGCTCTTGTTTCCAAACTAGGGGGCTCCTGCCCGCCTAGTGCAAACCAAGCAGCCAGAGTAGAGCCATCTGAAGACCCTACTTGTCAGAGAAGGTTTGTCCTGACACCCTTCCAAGCTGCCTCAAAACTGGTTTGCTCCTTCTGGGAATACAATCCTGAGTGTAGAAAAGGAAGTCAAAAGGTCTGAGACCTGTTTCTTTTGTCTAAAGACTACTGCTTGCACTAGGAGATGCTTTCAGACTAGGATGTGTTGTGTGCCTGGGCAGCATCCAACAGTGCTTCCTGCTAGAGAGTTGGAGTGGCCTTACATTCCCTACAGAAGGACTTATTCTTCTAAGCTGAATTGAAAGCCTGAGAGGTTGGATTCTCAGTCTATCAGCACAAATAAAATAAAAATTATGCCTCTTGATACATTTAGAGAAAAATCTCAGAGCACATATTATTCTCCTTGAAAAAGGCAGTCCACATGAAATGTTTTATTGCCACTAAATAAATCAATAAACATCTTGAGGCAGCCAAAGTAGGATATACGCTTACATAATCCCCACTAGCTTTGAAACCTCTTTTTCTATATAAATATAATTATTTTTAAATCAAATAAAGAACATCTCTGGTGTACTATTAAACACATGAACAAATCCAAAATAAATAACTAAAGGAATGGCCTAATTTTATTTGACATTCTATAGAATGAGATAATGGCTAAAACTCATTTCCAAACAGGGAAAGTTTTATTATTCCCAAAACCTGATTTACTCTCAATAGGAATCTTGGTTTCAGATGGCCAGGCTAACTCATGTGAAGTCCAGCTTTGAAATAAAGACTTTGGATAGAGTTGTGTGTACAGATTTAGCGCATCTATTCCCAGAATGGCAAACTGCCCAGGTAACAAGCTGTGGCTGTAGTCAGCTGTGGAGGGAAACGGTACACGGAGGAGAGAAGAAAAGTAGAAAAGGAATGTCAAGGGCGTGGGAAGAAGAGAGAAAGCATACTGTACTTTCGTCTTTTCTTTTTTAATCAGAAGAAAGTAAATGGACTTTGTGTGTGCCATCTTCGGGCTTAATAATGAGATGCTATCAAAAGGTGATCTGTGTAAATATTCTGGGCCGATGAGTGTAAAAAAGCATGTGCTATGTGTTTCAGAAGACTGTCTTCCAGCCTGTTCTCCAAGCTTGGCACTTCTCAACCATCCTCTCTGAACTGTACTCAGAGTGAAGCCTTGAGCTGCCTCTGTGTTTGCTAACAGGCTAGAGTAAGTGGCTGAAATTTCCTCCAACTGACTCTATTAACACTCCTAAAATTAATAAACTTGAGAGTTTGGATTTAGGAAAATGTTAGAACCAGTAAGGCTTGCCCAAGTGTCTATAAACTGAGGTCCACACAAAACCAGCTCTACGTGATGTTTACCATTGCACAGGGCAACATGGAATGGACCTGGATCTCCATAAAGGGAGTTCAATCCCAGTATTCCACAGAGCAGTTATTTAGGTCAAGTCCACAACACTTTCTGGTGCAAAGACTGTCTGGGGACCCATATCCTGTGGAATACACTTCAGGACACATTAGTCTGGATCATTTCCTATTTTATCTCCCTCACTATACACCCACACTTCTCTTTCAGGAACCACTTTCCAAAGCCACAGAAGTTTTACTAAAAGCTATATGATCTTAAGAAAAATAGAAGGGTCATTTTTAGTTATTTTAACATAATGCAACATTCTGAGTTCCAAAGAAAGCTAAAATCTCCCTTCTACTTTACTAAGAAAAATAAATCCTGCGAAAAAGATTTTGCTATAATATTAAAATAAAATGAAGCCTAGCAATTACACGCAGCACAGTCCTGGATAAGAGCTGATCACTGTGAGCTTCTAGTTTTCCTATATAACATGAGAGCGTGGGGAGGGAAGCCTCCTATGAGGTTTAAGTGAAATAAACCAGGCATGGTGGCACATGCCCTTAATCCCAGAACTCAGGAAGCTGAAGCAGAAAAATCACTAGTCTGAGGCCAGTGTAGGCTATGATGTAGCAAGACTATGTCTCAATAAACAAAAACCATCAAAAGAAAAAGAAGAGAAGGAGGAAAGGAAGGAAGAAAAAAGGAAGAGAGACAGAGACAGAGACAGAGACAGAGACAGAGACAGAGACAGAGACAGAGACAGACGAGGGGAAGAGGGGGAAGGGAAGGGGAGATGATGGAAAGTTACAGAACCTCACGTTGGCCTCAGGTCGGAGTACCATTTAAAGTTTCTTCTTTTCCCTTTTCTCGTCTTCTCTGGCTCCTGCAGACTGAAGCAAACATTTCACGAAAAATGATAGAATAAACAAACATCACCCTTTAGCTCTGAGAAAACATTGAGAAAAAAAATCCCTTTGGCATTCTATGCTGGGTGGAGCAGATCTCCAGGTTTAATCCCACTGTCTAATGATGAAGTTTCTAGATTGTTCTTTCCAAAACTCTGTTCGGGGGAAGGCCTCCTGTCACAAAACAGAGAGATCAGTCTCGTTCCCAAAGGTCGCAGTGTTTGTCACCTCCTGTCTAGACTGTTGCAAATGCTCGCAACCTGGACCTCCCACAGGGAGCAGAGCCCTGACAGCAGATGGCCTAGACCTGACAGCATGCCTGCGGGTTAGTCAGCCTGCAACAGCCCAGCACACCCAGGCGGGTTCTCAGCCTTGGCTGCTGTTTGACATTAAGTCCAATTTACGATCTGGGCTCTCAGATTAAATCACTAGGCAGAGATGAGACCAGAAGCCTGGAAGACCTTTTCATTCCTCACAACCCGCTGATAACTTGTTGGACGTAGAGATAGTGGAACATAATGCAGATAGCTGTTCACGCAGGTCTGTTTTCAATTCAAATAACTGAACTCATGTGTGCTTCTAGTTAACCACGTAGGCACACCAGGGCCAAGAGGAATTTGCACGCAGCTTCTCCACATTAGAGGAGGAGGTCATGGACTCTTACCGGATTAAAGAACAAAACTTAGTATAAAGAACTGTTGTGTTTTTAGGGCAGTAGTACTTAAAATTACTATTATTATCCAAATTATAGCACCATTCTCCAGTCACTGACTTGAGTTGCTTAGAATTCAACGTGTACTCATTCCTGTCTGGTCGTTGAAAAGGTGTCTCCCCTAAGATATCTTTTAGAATGGCATCCTTGACATTTTTCTCTCAGCAATTCTGATGAGCCTTATTGATCTCTGGTGGCCAAGGCTTCCAGACTATTGTTTCAAAAATCACTTGAAAGAAGCCATGAGAAGGTATAATTATATAACATAATGGTTTCTTGTGGGTAGAGCTGGGGGGTTAGGCAATCTCAGACAATGGATTTCTTATAATACAATGATACTCATCATCATAATAATGCCATTTCATCTGCTACCAATTTGACCAACATATGAGCTCAACATCTTACCCTCATCTGGCCTTCTATGTTATACACACACACACACACACACACACACTCTGAGTTTTTGTTTTTCTTTGGTACTGGAGATTTAACCTAGGGGCTCATATATGGTAGGCCAGCACTCTATACCATTAAGATATACCCTCAACCTTCTTTCTAATATTTCTTGAGGAAGGTTCAGCCTTGAACTCATTCTGTAGGCCATGGAAGCCTTATATGTGTGATCCTACTGCCTCAGCTTCCTAAGTAGCTTGGGATTACAGGCCAGCTACACACGGTCTGTTTGTGTTTTGTTTTGATTTTCTTTGTTTTGTTTTTAAAACAAGGTTGTGCCTTGTAAGCCAGGCTGGCCTGGAATGCATGATCCTCCCACACCAACCCCTCAAGTACTGTCAGTAGGGTGGGTACCACTATACTTTGATTTCTTTTGGCCTTTTGAAGACAGAAAGCTGAGGTTATCTCTTGTTAATCAGCCAAAAAAAAAAAAGTTTCCTTTTGTGTAAATATGGTTTCCAGAAAAAGCAACAAGGGAATATAGAGTTTGTGAGGAATAAGAGAGACATTGTAGAACCAAGACATCAAAGTAGAAGAGAGTAGAACCCTACTCTGAGAAAAGTAGATGTGGATGAATGAACTATGTGTGAGACAGAGACAGAAAGATGAAGACAGATAGTGTTCCTATATTAGACTGCACAGTCTAGCATTACCTTCTTTATCAGTGTGGACACCAAGAGAATCTAAAGCTATAAAAGAATGTCTCTGCCTATCAGCCACATATTACACAAGTTGGGTGCTCACCGGCAGTGACATCTGCAAGAGCATTGTGTAAACAACCATGCTCCATTTTCATCTGATGTTCAAATAGCTTTTCTGATCAACCCTAGCTCCTGATCATCTGCTCCTTTGCACCTTTATTCTGTTTCTCATTAAATACTCTCCCATCAATTACAACAAGATGGAATACTGGACAGAAGAATCTTCTAGACAGTCTGATTCTATCTAAATGGATGCAGTCCCTATGGGATCAGACCAATTTGCCTTTAAGGGTTCCAGGCACACTGTCTTTCTAAACCGTGATGGACAGAAGCCTATACATTAGTACTTAGGTTTCCCTTTGCCCTCTGGATTCTCTTCTGGCAAAACATAAGGGAATTAGGAACTTTCCACAGCGTGATTTTTCCAAGCATGCTGTCATCATTGATACATCATCCACACTTTCGGAAAATGGCACAACACCCAGCCAGACTCTTCCAAGAAAGAGATTGTGTCATTCCTTAATACTACCCTCTTCAGAACAACCCACTGGGGGAGCAATACCTTCTCATTTTCTCTGCAGGCCAAAGATGGGGTCTAGAACATCTTAGCTTCATTTTTCATTGGCACAATCACAGAAAACAATAATGAGCTCTTTTTCTTACTATAATCATTATACCAAACTCCTCCCTCTGTTTACTAGCTTTCATGTACGCTTCAAGGCAAAAATAAGGTTCCTCATTCAGAAGAAATTTGATTCGTTTGCACAACATAAGTCTTCTTATTCTTCTACTTGAGTGCATGTGGGAATGTGTGCATATGTTACCGTCAAGATGAAAGAATGAAAAAAATCTAAGTTCCTAATCACAGTGTTATAAAATGTTATGTGGATCCAGAGGTCCTGAGTTCAATTCCCAGCACCCACATGGTGGCTCACAGCCATCTGTAATGGGATCTAATACCCTCTTCTGATAGTAACAGTGTATGCATATACATAAAATAAATAAATAAAATGTTATGTGGAGCTTCTAGAACTTCATGGAGACTTCCATATTCAAATAAGTAAAGCATCATGTTTATCAAAATACTCAAGATAAAGTTGATAGAAAGCTTAGCGGAACTGGATGGTACATATTGAGGGGAATGGTACAGGAACACAATAAACAGATAGTATGCTTCTTCAACATTGATATTAAATAATGAAAATATACTGAGAAGACAAAGGCAAAATCTGTACTGACAAGATCAGTGTTTATGTAGGATCTAAGTATAAGGCAGGTATTGGCATTTTCTTTTCAATGCTATTTATTAACTTAGAATGTTTTATAATCCAACAAATATTTTAGTATATGCTATATATATAAAACCATAAGTAAAGTATTTTGAAGGCCATACATGCAAAAATGAATAAACCATACTTTCTAGTTAAAAGGAACTCCACATGCAGATCATACATAAACTAATAGGATATTGTAAAAATTCTATGCATTTCTTCTCATTTAATACATTAAAGTAGCCCTCTGAGTTAGATGGAACTGGTCACTATTATTTAATGCAAAGAAAAATTGAGGCTGGGAGAAGATAAATGATTTACACCAAAATGTTCCCAAGTTAATAAAAGACAGAATTCAGACTCACCTCTGTATTATCTGACACCAAAGTTCACTATAATTCATTACTTATATATATCATAATAAGATGTTGCACACCATAAAAAGGCACATGCAGAGTGCTCTTGAAATCCCTCCTCAGAGGAGAGCAAAAAAAGATTTCATGAAGGTATTTGACCTGATGTTGAAGTATACAGGGATTTATTAAACAGCGGTGAACATTGAGGGAATTATGAAGTGAGAGACATCCCCTGAAGAGTGCAAAAAGCAAAGACAGAGACTACTACTGCACATTGGGGAATGGCAAACAATCCAGATTGGCTAGAGTACAGGTTATGGAAAGACCGGTGAGAGTAGGGCTAGAGATCTGGGTTGGAACCAAGTCAGGAGCATCATGTGTTCATGTGCGCTTTGTGAGGAATAGGGAGCGTTCCTGGCCAGCAATGAGGCATTGTTGAAGGTTTCTGAATAAAGGAATGCTATAATCAGAAGAGAGATTTGAAAAGATTAATCTGGCAGAAAGAAAGAAGAATTTGGAAGGGGCTAAAGAGTCACAAGGCTATGACATTAATCCAGATAATAAACAATAACAGTCTGTTCTGTGACAGAGGGAGTGGAAATGGAAAGGGATGGAGAAATTATGTGAGGAATATTGAAAACATATCATTAAAAGCACTTCCTAATTAGATATATTAGAAAATACACGTGAAAAGGAAGCCTACATGACTATTTAGCCAATCTTAATTACTGAATTAAAAAATAAAACAAGATTATTCTTGTAGAAAAACAAACTGAGGTCAGAGTTGAGAACAACCAGTATACGTGGGAGACAGGAAACAATGTATTTGTATGTATGAATGATCTTCCCTGATGTCTCCCTACCCCATTACATACACACAGAAACCACAAGGATTAAAAACTTAATGAGGATTTTTAAGTAATTTGGGTGTTTTTATGGTGAACCAAAGAGCCAATGAGAAATATGTGCCCAAAATTTGGGGCGTTTTTTATTTCAGGTGTGTCAAAAGATATTGTTACTTATCCCTGAGTCTCTGTGGCCTAATGTTCATTATTCAGGTTTTTACTCAGTTCAGTTCAGTTGTTACTGTTCAGTAGGCATTCATTCCATGTAGTCATTCATGGACCAAGGACAATAAAATGTCTTGGTTTTTGTCTTAGATGGTTATGTAAGGACAGATGCTCAACTGGAAGTTGGGAAATACAACTTGATAGAGAATTCCATAGAAGTGTTGTGGAGATAAGGGCTAAATAGAGCACATAGCTCTCTTGCCCACAATTATTTAGCCAAAACTCAGCTACATGGCCATAATGTAACAGTAAAAGGGACTTATGAACATGGACATGATTATGACAGCTAAAGGATAAAAAGCTGATTTGAAAGAAAGGATAGTCTCTTTATAGGGCTCAAATTTCAAAGACAATATGGAATGCCTAAAACCACAGATATCTCTGCAAAACACAAACTACTATTGAAGTACTCTAATGGGTTATAGGTAAATAGAACCCACACAGTAGCTGATAATAGTTTTTAAATGCATGAATTTATGTCCTTGTGCCTATCTGTCTGTGGGATGTGTGTGTCTGTCTGTCTGTCTGTGTGTTTGTGCCTGTGTGTGTCTGTATGTCTTTGTGTGTCTGTCTGTGTCTGTGTATTGGCCACCCAGCTCCTTATCTTTTATTGTTGTCTCTACTACAATGAGTGTTAAGGCAGAGTAAGCATCTTGGAAAGCATTGCATCACACAGCCTCTGATGGCATAAGAAGATAGAATTCAATGAAGAAGACAATGAACCCTAATTAATAAAAGGTTTGTTTTCTCAAAAGGAGACCAGAGATTCTTATCTCTATAGAAGCATTTTTCTAACAATGTACAAAGACCTGATAGCATACTTAGGAATGAGTGTCATGAGGATAGTTCTTATAAATGGTAACTTTAGGAGTCATTGTGGCTCTACTGTAGAAAATGATGGGTTTAATACATAATTTTAAAGTTATTCACATATCATTAAATTATTTATTTTTGTCTAACACTTTTGTAAGGTCTTTAAACTGTGTGGGGCACAAGGATAAGTCACAGATGATACCCTAAGAGATACATCCTGCCTGCTCCATGGCCCAGTTATCATCTCATTTTATTTCCAGAGGCCTTCAAATGGGAAGAGTGCCCTTTCTACTCTAGAAAATTCTTCATTGCCTGTAGTTCTTTGTCTACACTTAAGGCTTCTTGAGTTTTCCCCTCCCCTGTCCACATTGTTATTCCTATTGCTGTTTCCCTTGTAGGTGCTTGTTTAGCAAGTCAAGTTGGTGAGACTTTCTGGGTATTGATTCTGAAATTCTGATTTTTCTTTTTTCTTTATTCTTTTTTTTAATTTTTTATTAGAGGTTTTCTTTATTTACATGCAAATTTTATCCCCTTTCCTCATTTCCCATCCGAACCCACCCATCCCATTTTCCCTCCCCTTGCCCACTAACCCACCCATTCGCGGACCTGGCATTCCCCTACACTGGGGCATCGAGCCTTTTGAAGACAAAACAAAGGTCCTCTCCTCTCATTGATGTCCCACAAGGCCATCTTCTACTACATATGTGGCTAGAGCCATGGGTCCCTCAGTGTGTACCTTTTCTTTGATGGTTTAGTCCCTGGGAGCTCTGGGGGTACTGGTTGGTTCATATTGTGGTTCCTCCTATGGGGCTGCAAACCCCTTCAGCTCCTTGTGGCCTTTCTCTAGCTCATCCATTGGGGACCCTATGCTCAATCCAATGGATGGCTGTGACCATCCACTTCTGTATTTGTCAAGCATTGGCAGAGCCTCTCAGGAGAGAGCTATATCAGGCTCCTGTCGGGAGCAGTTGTTGGCAATCACAATAATGTCTGGTTTTGGTGACTGTATATGGGATGGATCCCCAGGTAGGACAGTAACTGGACAGCCTTTCCTTCACTTTCTGCCCCAAACTTTGTTTCTGTATTTCCTCCAATGGGTATTTTGTTCACCCTTCTAAGAAGAACTGAAGTATCCACACTGGTCTTACTTCTTCTTGAGATTCATGTGATCTGTAAATTAAATCTTGGGTATTCCAAACTTCTGGACTAATATCCACTTATCAGTGAGTGCATGCCATTTGTGTTCCTTTGCAATTAGGTTACCTCACTCAGGATGATGTTTTCTAAATGCATCCATATGCCTTAAAATTTCATGAATTCATTGTTTTTAGTAGCTGAGTAGTACTCCATGGTGTAAATGTATCACATTTTCTGTATCCATTCCTCTGTTGAAGAACATCTGGGTTCTTTCCATCTCCTGGCTATTATAAATAAGGCTGCTATGAACATAGTGGAGCATGTGTCCTTATAACATGTTGGAGCATCATGTTGGAGCATCTTCTGGATATATACCCAGGAGTAGTATAGCTGGGTCCTCAGATAATACTATGTCCAGTTTTCTGAGAAACCACCAAGCTAATTTCCAGAGTGGTTGTACCTGCTTGCAATCCCATCAGCAATGGAGGAGTGTTCCTCTTTCTCTGCATCCTGGCCAGCATCTGCTGTCACTTGAGTTTTTGATCTTAGCCATTCTGACTGGTGTGAGGTGCAATCTCAGGGTTGTTTTGATTAGCATTTCTCTGATAACTAAGGATGCTGAATATTTCTTTAGGTGCTTCTCAGCCATTTAGTGTTCCTCAGTTAAAAATTCTTTGTTTAGCTCTGTACACCATTTTTTAGTAGTGTTTTTGATTCTCCGAAGACTAACTTCTTGAGTTCTTTGTATATATTGGATATTAGCCCTCTATCAGTTGTAGGGTTGGGAAAGATATTTTCCTAATCTGTTGGTGGCATTTTTATCCTATTGACAGTGTCCTTTGCCTTACAGAAGCTTGGCAATTCTAGGAGGTCCAATTTGCCAATTGTTGATCTTACAGCATAAGCTATTTGTGTTCTGTTCAGGAAATCCCCCCCCCCCCCGTGTCTATGTGCTTGAGGCTCTTGCCCACTTTCTTTTATATTAGTTTCAATGTATCTGGTTTTATGTGGAGGTCCTTGATCCATTTGGACTTGAGCTTTGTACAAAGAGATAAGAATGGATCAATTTGAATTCTTCTACATGCTAACCTCCAGTTGAACCAACACAATCTGTTGAAAATGCTGTCTTTTTTCCATTGGATGGTTTTAGCTTCTTTGTCAAAGATAAAGTGACCATAGGTGTGTGGGTTCGTTTCTGGGTCTTCAATTCTATTCCATTGACCTACCTGCCTGTCACTGTACTAGTACCATGCAGTTTTTATCACGATTGCTCTGTAATACATTTTGAGTTCAAGGATAGTGATTCCCCCAGAAGTTCTTTTATTGATGAGAATAGTTTTTGCTATCCTAGGATTTTGTTATTCCAGATAAATTTGCAAATTACCCTTTCTAATTCTGTGAAGAATTGAGTTGGAATTTTGATGGGGATTGCATTGAATCTGTAAATTGCTTTCGGCAAGATGGCCATTTTTACTTTATTAATCCTGCCAATCTGTGAGCGTGGGAGATCTTTCCATCTTCTGAGATCTTCTTCGATTTCTTTCATCAGAGACATGAAGTTCTTATAATACAAATCTTTCGATTCCTTAGTTAGAGTCACATAAAGGTATTTTATATTATTTGTCACTATTGAGAAGGGTGTTGCTTCCCTAATTTCTTTCTCAGCCTGTTTATCCTTTGTGTAGAGAAAGGCCAGTGATTTGTATGAGTTAATTCTATATCCAGCTACTTTGCTGAAGTTGTTTATCAGGGTTAGGAGTTCTCTGGTGGAATTTTTGGGGTCATTTAAGTATACTAATATATCATCTGCAAATAGTGATATTTTGACCTCTTCCTTCTAATTTGTATCCCTCTGATCTCCTTTTGTTGTCTAATTGCTCTGACTAGGACTTCAAGTACTAAATTGAATAGGTAGGGAGAGAGTGGGCAGTCTTCTCTAGTCCCTTATTTTAGTGGGATTGCTTCAAGTTTCCCTCCATTAGTTTGATGTTGGCTACTGGTTTGCTGTATATTGTTCTTACAATATTTAGGCATGGACCTTCAATTCCTGGTCTTTCCAAGACTTTTATCATAAAAGGGTATTGGATTTTGTCAAATGCTTTCTCAGCATCTAATGAGATGATCATGTGGTATTTTTCTTTGAGTTTGTTTATATAGTAGATTACAATGATGAGTTTCCATATGTTGAACCATCCCTGCATCCCTGGGATAAAGCCTACCGGATCATGATGGATAATCATTTTAATGTGTTCTTGGATTCTGTTTGTGAGAATTTTATTTAGTATTTTTGTATTGATATTCTTAAGGGAAATTGGTCTGAAGTTTTATTTCTTTTTTGGGTCTTTGTGTGGTTTTAGGTATAAGAGTAATTGTGGCTTCATTGAATGAATTGGGTAGTGTTCCTTCTGGTTTTTTGTGCAATAGTTTGAAGAGTATTGGTATTAGGTCTTACTTGAAAGTCTTATGGAATTCTCCACTAAACCCATCTGGTCCTGGGCTTTTTTTGGTTGGCAAACTATTAATGACTCCTTCTATTTCTTTAGAGATTCTGGGACTGTTCAGATGGTTAATCTGATCCTGCTTTAACTTTGGTACCTGGTATCTGCCTAGGAAATTGTCCATTTAATCCAGGCTTTCCAGTTGTGTTGAGTATAGCTTTTTATAGTGGGATCTGATGATTTTTTTGGATTTCCTTAATTTCCTATGTTATGTTTCCCTTTTCATTTCTGATTTTGTTGATACTGTCTCTGAACCCTCTGGTTAGTCTGACTAAAGGTTTATCTATGCTCTTGATTTTCTCAAAGAACCAGCTCCTGGTTTGATTGATTCTTTGTATAGTTCGTTTTGTTTCTATTTGGTTGATTTCAGACCTGAGTTTGATTATTTCCTGTCTTCTACTCTTCTTGGATCTATTTGCTTCTTTTTGTTCCAGAGCTTTCAGGTGTGCTGTCAAGCTGCTAGTGTATGCTCTCTTGCATTTCTTTTTGGAGGCACTCAGAGCTATGAGTTTTCCTCTTAATACTGCTTTCATTATGCCCCAAAGTTTGGGTATGTTGTAGCTTCATTTTCATTAAACTCTAAAAAGTCTTTAATTCTTTATTTCTTCCTTGACCAAGTTATCATTGAGTAGAGTGTTGTTCAGCTTCCATGTATATATGGGTTTTCTATTATTTATGTTATTGAAAATCAGCCTTAGTCTGGGGTGATCCTATAGGATGCATGGGATAACTGCAACCTTCTTGTATCTGTTGAGGCCTGTTTATGACTGATTATATGGTCAGTTTTGGAGAAGGTACCATGAGGCACCGAGAAGAAGGTATATTCTTTTGTTTTAGGATAAATTGTTATATAGATATCTGTTAAATCCATTTGGTTCATAACTTCTGTAAATTTCACTGTGTCTCTGTTTAATTTCTATTTCCATGAACTGTCCATTGCTGAAAGTGGATATTGAAGTCTCCCACTGTTATTGTGTGAGATGCAATGTGTGCTTTGAGCTTTAGTAAAATTTCTTTTATGAATGTTGATGCCCTTGCATTTGTGGCATAAATTTTCAGAATTGAGAGTTCATCTTGGTAGATTTTACCTTTGATGAGTATGAAGGGTCCCTCCTTATCTTTTTTTTGATAACTTTATGTTGAAAGTCGATTTTATTCTATATTAGAATATCACTCCAGCTTCTTTCTTGGAACCATTTGCTTGGAAAATTATTTTCCAGCCTTTTACTCTGAGGCACTGTCTGTCTGTCACTGAGCTGGGTTTCCAGTATGTAGCAAAATGTTGGGTCCTGTTTATGTAACCAGTCTGTTAGTGTATGTCTTTTTATTGGGGAATTGAGTCCACTGATATTAAAAGGTATTAAGGAAAAGTAATTGTTTCTTCCTGTCAGTTTTGCTGTTAGAGTTTGAATTCTGATTATGTGGCTATCTTCTTTTAGGTTTGTTGAAAGCTTTACTTTCTTGCTTTTCCTAAGGTGTGGTTTTCCTCCTCGTGTTGGAGATTTCCATTTATTATCCTTTGTGGGGCTGGATTTATGGATAGATATTGTGTAAATTTGGTTTTGTCGTGGAATACATTAGTTTCTCCATCTATGGTAATTGAGAATTTTGCTAGGTAGAGTATCCTGTGCTGGCATTTGTGGTATCTTAGGGTCTGTATGACATATGCCCAGGATCTTGTGGCTTTCATAGTCTCTGGTAAGAAGTCTGGTGTAATTCTGATAAGTCTGCCTTTACATGTTACTTGACCTTTTGCCCTTACTGCTTTTAATATTCTTTCTTTGTTTTGTGCATTTGGTGTTTTGATTATTATGTGACAGAAGGAATTTCTTTTATGGTCCAATCTATTTGGAGTTCTGTGGGCTTTTTGTATGTTCATGGGCATCTCTTTCTTTAGGTTAGGGAAGTTTTCTTCTATAATTTTGTTGAAGATATTTACTGGCCCTTTAAGTTGGAAATCTTCACTCTCTTCTATACCTATTATCCTTAAGTTTGGATTTCTCATTGTGTCCTGGATTTCCTTGATGTTTTGGGTTAGGATCTTTTTGCATTTTGCATTTTCTTTGATGTTGTGTCAATGTTTTCTATGGTATCTTCTGCACATGAGGTTCTCTCTTCTATCTCTTGTATTCTGTTTGTTATGCTTATATCTATGGCTCTTGACTTCTTTCCTAAGACTTCTGTCTCCAGAGTTGTCTTCCTTTGTGATTTCTTTATTGTTTCTACTTCCATTTTTATATCCTGTATGGTTTTGTTCAATTCTTTCACCTATTTAGTTGTGTTTTCCTGTTATCCTTTATGAGATTTTTGTTTTACCTTTAAGGGTTTCTACCTGTTTACCTGTGTTCTCCTGTAATTCTTTAAGGAAGTTATTTATGTCCTTCTTAAAATCCTCTACCAGCATCATAAGATATGATTATAAATCTTAATCTTGCTTTTCTGTTTTGTTGGTGTATCCAGGACTTGCTGTGGTGGAGTACTGGGTTCTGATGATGCCAAGTAGTCTTGGTTTCTTTTGATAAGATTCTTGTGTTTGCCTTTCATCATCTGGTAATCTCTGGTGTTAGATGTTCTTGCCATCTCTGGATGGAGCTTGTTCTTCCTGTGTGGTTCTTTAAGCCTGTGTCAGCACTCCTGGGAGACTAGCTCTCTTCTGGCAAGTCCAGTGTACAGAGGGCTATGGAACAGCCCCACCTCCTGGGTCCATATGGGGGCAGGAAGAACCCTGTCCCAGCTGCTCTGTTGCTTCTGCAGCCTGTGTGCTCTGCTATCTCTAAGAGACAAACTTCTTGTTCCTCTTCCCAATTTTCAAAATGTTAGCCCTGAAAACATGAATGCACAAAACCTACTGAGAGTTTGTATTTATGTTTTTAAGAATATATATTTAAAGAAAAAAAAACAGCCAGGGATTTGAAAGAGAGAAAAGTGTCTGGAGGAAAGAAATGGAAGAGAAAAATCATATAATTATAATCTAAATAAATTAAATAAATAATTATAAAATTGCAAAAAAAAAGTCTTATCTGATGTAGTTTTCCTTGAGTAATGGTCATTATCTAAGCAGAAGGCAGTAGAAGCAGCCATAAGAAGGGCAACAGTCATAGGACTCAAGCTGAGCCCATGAAACAGTCTCCCCATATCTATTAAAGATCACGTTAGCTTGTAGGAAAACATTGATAGCTAGACATGGCAGCTCACACCTTTAATTCTAACACTTTGGAGGCAAAGAAAGGTGAGTCTCCTAGTTTAAGGCCAGCCTTGTCTACAAAGTGAGTTCAAGGACAGCCAGGGATACACAGAGAAACTCTGTCTTGAAAACAAACAAACAAACAACAAAAACACATTGACCCTGGTCAACTTTTGATATTGAAGAAGGTATAAATTTTATTTGTTTTTTTTTAAATTTTTTTATTAGGTATTTTCCTCATTTACATTTCCAATGCTATCCCAAAAGTCCCCCATACCCACCCCCCCACACTCCCCTACCCACCCACTCCCCCTTTTTGGCCCTGGCGTTCCCCTGTACTGGGGCATATAAAGTTTGCATGTCCAGTGGAACTCTCTTTCCAGTGATGGCCGACTAGGCCATCTTTTGATACATATGCAGCTTGAGTCAAGAGCTCCGGGGTACTGGTTAGTTCATATTGTTTTTCCACCTATAGGGTTGCAGTTCCCTTTAGCTCCTTGGGTACTTTCTCTAGCTCCTCCATTGGGGGCCCTGTGATCCATAGGTATAAATTTTAATAAGTGATCAAATTTAGAGACCAAGATTTAGAACTCTCCAGGGTCATTAGGACACAGTTGGTACTCCACTCAAAATTCTTCATATTCCATTTACAAACAAACTAGACCGCTGGCACTCTTCAGAGGACTAATCTACTGGGACTGAAGCTGTTCTCCATATGCTCAAAAAACCGGTATGTGTACTGAACCTTTAACACCATCATCTATCACTCCTCACCCTCACAGAAACACGTGGCCAATGACTATCTAGTACAGAGTGTAGAAAAGTCTTCTGTAGTTGAATTCTCCTGTGGGGTGAAGCTGAAGTTAAAGCTTCATCTGACATCACTTGCTTCTCTGCATCTGTGACTGGTCTTTTGGAGTATGCTCCCCATATAAATTATATGTATCTGAATTATCATTTCTAAACTTAACACTAATTAACAATAATACAGAAGCTACATCTCAAAGCAGTAGTCAAAGGTTGAAGGGTTTGGGTTAATCAGTGAGGGTGAGCCCTTTCTCTTCTTTCTCTTCCACCATAACGTGAAGAAGTAAGAATTCCAGTCACATGTCTCTGTCACCATGCTTCTGTTATCATGCTTTCCTTGAAAAAAATGTTATAAATTTCAATAAAACTGAATTCAGAAGTAATTGACTACATTTTTTGGCAGAGGAACTGTCAAGACTGTATAACTTCAGGTTTTAGCATAGTTACTACTGACTGCTTTCAGTCAAACTTATAATGAAAAAGAGAAGAAAGATAGATATAGAGATAGAGATGAGATAGAGGTAGATGATATAGATATTGATGATATAGAGATAGAGATTGGCAAGGAAATAACATTGACATAGTTAATGTTGAAAACAGGGTAAATGCTAACAAAGAAGCTGAAAATATTAAAGATATTAAAGCGATTAAATAGGAACCTTACATTTTTCTCTAAAATAATAGGTGAGTTGTTCTGACAGCAAGACTCCACCTACCAAAGGCTTAAAATGGTAAAAGAAAAAAAAAAGATTTTATTTAAAATGAAAGTATCCGAGGAAACAAAGACACCAGAATTTCCTCCTTAAGCAAAGACACTTAGGGCAATGTTTTACCTGATACAGCTGCATAGGAGCACAGAAATTGCTACAGTTCTAGGACATGGAAAATGTGTTCTTGAAAGTTGGCAGTCTCCACATAGCACTGACTTTGCAGGTGTCTGTGATGGAAGAGTGAGAAGGCTCCAGAAAGTTTTTAAGACCAAACAAGATGTTCAAGAGTGATAGCCCCTATATGAAGCTCCTAAGTAAATAGTGCATGTGAAACTGAAGTTACATTAGGCACTCAAGGATATTGGAGGAAAGCTAGAGGAACCAAGTGAAATGAGCCCAAGAGTGAGGCCACAATTGCTGCAGGCAATGGCACTGGAAGAACAGGACCTATTGGAGCCCCAGATGATGGATATAAAATTGTAGTTTGGTGATTACTCTGCTGGGTTTAAGTCTTGTCTTGGTTTGGCTTTTTATTCTCTCTCTCTCTCTCTCTCTCTCTCTCTCTCTCTCTCTCTCTCTTTCTCTCTCCCCTCTTTGGAGTGGGAATGACTATTCTGGGACATTGCTGTAAGAATACTTTTTAATTATTATTTTGCCAAGGCCCATAGTTATGAGGCTGTCTTGAGGCTAAAAGTGGTCTGTGAACTTCGAGCTTCTGAACAATCCTATAATCACTCAAATTTGGGAGACTTTTAGAGATGGACTAAGTGTATTTTTCCTTATGACATAAATGTGAAATATTATGGACCAGAGAAATAATATTATGACTTAAAGTGGCATTTTTCTCATATCTAGTTGACAAGTAGTGGACTTGTGTGAGTACTTTTTGTTGTCAATTTGATTGGTTTTATAAATGCCTAGGGTATTGGTGAAGCACTCCTTTAGGTAATTCTGTGATGGCACTGTATAGTATGAAATAAATGCCAGGGGAAAAGCTGAATTATCACTCAACTTTAAGTTCTCTGTTCTCTTGCTGTCATTTCCGGTGTAACACAATTGTTTATTATCATTTAAAATAATAACATTAGTACTATTATGTGGATGACACTTGCCTAGGTATTTTAACATAAGAACATTAATACTATTATGTGGATGATAGTTGCCTAGGTATTTTAACATAAGAACATTAGTACTATTATGTGGATGACACTTGCCTGGGTATTTTAAATTTTATTGACTTAATATACCCAACAAACTATATAACTGATGCCTTCATTTATATCTCTACAGAAGAATAATAATCTCATTTTTATCACTGTGCCAAAGCTCCAAGAACACCAAAGGCAAAAACAATGTGTAAAGAAAGCTTAGACTTTTCTCACCAGTCAAACAACCTGCTCTCATTCATGCTAAACATCTTCTCTCCACTAACCAGACTCTAATTACCAGACCATATCCTAGAATACTTACAGAACTACATACAGCAATAATGTTCTACCACACCCTTTGCATTTCTGTGACTTAGACAAATTTAGGACAAACTTAAGTCACTTAAGCAAAGAAAAATCTACAAATTCTGCTCATGTTATAGGGCTTTGGGGTCAGTTCTTTGTGTTTCTTGATCACCTAGTTTTAGGTTATTTCAACCAGAAAGTATCGTCTAATGGCATTCTTTAAACCCTGTGAAAGACAGATGTCACTGGGGCCTGGTAAATATAGAAAGAATATTGTACAAAGATCTAAAGATTCAGTATTCATCCCAGCAGAGAGAAAGGACCAACTGTAGTAAATACCCTAGACTTTGACATCTAACTAAATGATGCTACCTTTAGGAGTAGATTCTGAAAAAATATACAATTGTCAAATGAAACAGCTGTTCAAGTCATTATTGGGAATTCTCCTGTGAAATGCCTCTGAGGTCTGTCAATAATTCTGTGTGCTGGGCTGTATAAATCTTGGTTCATTCTTTCAGACTGTTAGTTTTCAGTTCTGCTCATTGATGTAAGACCCTGAGCAAGAAAAGACATCACTCTCCTCAACTCAGTTTTGCCAACCAAATGATGGTAAACTATACTGGGAGGCAAAGGGGGGAGTGAGATTAGTGCTTTAAAATGTGAGTTTCAAACTACAAAATTCCTTACTCAGATAAGACAGGAGTGATGGGTTAATCCTAGACACTTTTAAACATGGCAGTGTATTGGGTTTTCTTTATCTTGAACTGGAGTTGGTAAATAGTTTGAGGTTATAGTGACATTGGCCATTTCTGCTCTTCTAATTCCAAAACTCTAAGCATCACATTCAAGTCACTCAACTCCCACATCATTATGAGAAACTGTGGTGGTGCTGTGTGGTTTTCTTCTATTTTTTATTATTTTTAGTGCTCCTGGAGATATCATAATTTGGAACCTTCAAACTCCAGACAAAATAAAATCTCAGTGTCTGAAAGCCCAAAGGCTTTACTTTTCTGTGAACAGCTTTAAACGTGCACAATGAAGGATTTACACCCTTGATGAGAATCCCCATCTTTGATAAAAGGCCTAAATATAATCTGCAAACATGTGGCTTTGACCTCCCCAAGCCCACTGCTGGAGACTTGAAGCAATGTGTGTGGGCCAGCTGTGGAATTTGGCCCAGCTGAGGCTTGAAGCCACCTCCCTTCTCTAAAAATTCTTTAAATACTGGGAGAGTTGTGTGGACATAGAACATTCAGGGGGAGGAGATGCGGGAAGCTGTTAACAAAAGATGACAGATGAGCTCGTGAAACTTTAACAAGCTGTTGGGGAATGTTCCAGGTGTGAGATTTGAAAGCGATTCTACAGTCATCTGGTGAAAATAATACAAGCTTATTGGAAAGAAACAGATTTCCAGTTGAATTTCATTTGAGGGGAACGAGGTATATATGATTCATAGGAAAGAAAACATTACTATTTCGCTCGCCATGAAGGTCTCTCTAAATGAAAACATTTATCCTGGTGACCTTGACTAGGTTATCCCCAGTTGAGCATGTGCAACGTAAACATGCTACTCACTAAGAACCTGTGGCTTACATGTCCCCAACTATGCATGGGATATGCACCTGAACTTTTCTAAAATGTCTGTTTCTCATTCACTTGTACAACTCCAGACAAAGGTAGAAGCGACAACTGGAATGCAAGCCTGGAATGCCACTGCTGGCGGCTGAGTTTGTATTATAAGCACATCTATGGATGCAGCGACATTGCAGATTCACTCCAAGCATCTGCTAAGAGACACATGTTGCAATCCAGTCAGAATCTTCATTTCAGTTTTCCTACCAAGAAAATAGTTTTCTTAAGCCAAATGCCACTTTATCAAAGTCTACCTTATTAGCAATGTTGTTCATGACAAAACAATATAATTTTCTGTTTGTAGGATATACTCATACATTTGTTCTATGCCTCTGTAGAGAGAATAGTCTTAAGATGAAAGAGTATTAAGCAGAAAACCAGAGGACTTACAAAATTACAACTTGATTTTTTTTTATCTAAAATCAGCAGTTGAATTAACATAGCAAAAGGTTATCTTGACCTCCCTTTAAGCATTATTCAGACAGAATAAAAATAACTATTTTAAAATAAAAGTTCTCAAAGCAAATGGTCCATAGAACTTTTTGAGTTTTATAGAAATTTAATTAACTAAATGTTCTTGTCTTCTCATCTAAAAAAGTCATACCTTGCAGAATTATATTAATCTGCCCATATTAACATGTTTGACTTTGGATAAGCCAGCCACTTCCCACCCTTCTTCCCTAGGTATGTTTTTCATTTGTTTGTGAAAAGTGATTTTAAATGACTGTGGATTTTCACTTTCCTGTAACTGTTCTGGAGCAATACAATCTAATAGTTACACACCATCCTACAAAAATGTTTCCATAACACTTGCCTTTGATTTTATGTTCTATTATAATAAATTTTAAAGATTATTTTGTGGCCCTAAAAGAATTAAAGGAATACTTAGATACAAATCTATAGCCCAAGTCTGCAAGTGTAGGGAGTAAAAATAATATTTTATTTTTTATTAATCTTTCTACTCATTTGCATCTCAAATGGTAAATTTTAAATTGAATCTACTAGTGCAATAGATTGCATGTAGAAACAACCAACCAAAGGAAAATGGCATACCCTTACTCAAGAGAGTTAAAGGAGTGGAGTGTGGGATGCTGATGTGAACGGTGTGTGAGCTCCAGCAGAATCCAAACATACACAGGAAGCTATTACTAGATATTCACTATGTTGAAGAAAACATGATAGGTTGTAAGTATTTTGCACATGCTACTAAAACTCAAATTCTACAAAACAGATTTTTCATTTCCATGTTTTTCTTTTATTGGATATTTTCTTTATTTACATTTCAATTGTTATCCCCTTTCCCAGTTTCCCCTCTGAAAACCCCCTATTCCTTCCCCCCTCATCCTGATTCTATGAGGGTGTTCCCCCACCCACCCACCTACTCCTGCCTCCCAACCCTCACATTCCCCTACACTGGGGCATCGAGCCTTCACAGGACCAAGGACCTCTTCTCCAACTGATGTCCAACAAGGCCATCCTCTGTTACATATGTGGCTAGAGCTATGGGTCCCTCCATGTGTACTCTTTGGTTGGTGGTTTAGTCGCTGGGATCTGGGAGGGGGGGGGGTCTGGTTGCTTGATATCATTGTTCTTGCTGTGGGGTTGCAAACCCCTTCAGCTCCTTCAGTACTTTCTCTGACTCCTCCATTAGGGATCCCTATGCTCAATCCAATGGTTGGCTGTGAGCATATGCCTCTGTATTTGTCAGGATCTGGTAGAGTCTCTCGGGAAATAACTATATCAGGCTCCTGTAATTTTTAAAGATATGATAGCCAAGATCAGGGGCACCATAAAAACTGATTCTAACTAGTGATCTCAAGTGTGGAACCAAAAGATTAGAAACATTTTTGTCTGATGGCAATTTATTCAAATAATAGTTTGCATTTCTTTCAAAAATTAAAAGAGAAGCCTGGAATTAAGTTATTTGATGATTCACTCACAAGGGTGATAAGAGGCCCTCCTCTCTGGGGTCTCTTCAGACACTTCTCAGATAGCTACACTCTAAATCACGCAGAAATACAATGAGATGAAAAGATTACAAATTGGTTGAGTATATGTATAGGTACAGGAAAGATTCCCAAAACTGATAAGAATAGTCTAAAATTCTAAAACCTTAGAAGTTCCTAGAAAAACATTCCACAGTGGTCTCATATTTGACCCAGAAAGGTAACTCTAACAGTCAAGAGCAAACATAAGACTACTTAAAAATAGAACCACTATGGGGCAATGAAAGACACAACATATTTCCATAAAAATCATCTGAGGTAATAATCAAGATATTCTTATTCCCAAGAAACGTTTCTTTAGAACAGTGGTTCTCAACCTACCTAATTCTGTGACCCTTTAATCCAACTCCTCATGTTGTGGTGACCCCCAACCACAAAATCATTTCATTGTTACTTCATAACTATAATTTTGCTACTGCTATGAAGAAGCATAACGTAATTATCAGATATGCAGGATGCCTGATATTTGAACTCCAAATGGTCACAACCCACTTGGTTGAGAACCACTGCTTAAAGGAACAAATATAGCTATTAGCATAATCTGCTGTCCCTTCAAAGCCACAAGGCTAGGACCAACCACCCATCTACACTAGAAATAAATACTGATTTTATGAATTTGTGTTCATAGTTAAAAACAAGCAGTAACAATGAACTTTTTCCCTCACAGTTTATCCTAACTCTACTAAGATTGAGCAAGTATCATGAACTAAAGGATGAAAAACCATAGAACAGACCTTCAGGACCCACATATCTTACTCAAGGTGAGTTGGAGTTTCTCAACTTCTGGTAAACATTAGGTGTAGGGTCATTTTCTCTTCTAAAGTAATCAGTCATCTTACTCTAAGATCTTCCTGCTACTATTCTTTACCATCTTCTCTCTCATCAAAAGTTCCTCTGAACCTTTTATATCTTGCCTGTGTTTTCTCTCCTTTATTCGAAAACTTCCCTAACCATCTTGTATCTATTTTAGAAGCCACAGACATCAAATTTCTAGGGTAAACATGTTTCTTCACATTCTGCTAACGTACTTTGCAGATGTCCCTGAGAATTCCTAGTCCCAGCAGGTTTGTAGAATGAATGCTGGCATCGCTCTTACTCACCTTTCTGCTTCGAATGGCTCAGGTAGATGAGGCAACGTTGCTTGGGCTTATAATTAGAAAAGAATCTGGTTGCAAGAATGGCAGTTGTAAACGTTGTATCTCACATAGTCACAGTCCCCTTTTAGACAGAAAAATGATGCATGAATATGTGACATAGATGTGTGTGTGTGTCTGTGTGTCTGTGTGTCTGTCTCTCTCTCTCTCTCTCTCTCTCTCTCTCTCTCTCTCTCTCTCTGTGTGTGTGTGTGTGTGTGTGTGTGTGTGTGTGTGTGTGTGTGTAAAATTCCTTTCTAGATGGACATGTAAATACCTAGTCCTTCTCCTAAGGTTCCAACAGTAAACCAAGGCAGAATTAGGCCAAAGTTGACTCTGGGAAACCAATGAGTTTATTGGGCTTCCTTTGGGGCTGTGGGTGCATCCCCCAAAAGCCAAACCTGGAAAACCTTTCTCTAGCAAGGCTGAGGGCTCTCCCCACAGCAACATAAGTGGAATCCCCCACACCAGTTTTCTCGAGACCTACAAATTCTAACCTAATGGTTTTCAACCTTCCTAATGCTGTGACCCTTTAATACAGTTCCTCATACTGTGATGACCCGACTATAAAATTATTTTATTGTAAGTCACAACTGTAATTCTGCTACTATTATGAATCATAGTATAAATATATGATGCGCAGGATATCTGATCAGCAATCCAAAAAAAAGATCGTCATCCACAGGTTGAGAACCGCTGTAGTCTAACCCCTCCCTGAAGCTATACCAATTAAGGCTGAGTTGCTTACAATCAGTGGTAGGGTTTAGCTCTATACTCAGGTAGGAGTCTCATTACCCTCCTCTTCCCTGCATGAAGAGGTGTAAATGGTCAACAGACTCAGTTTGGATGACCCTTTTTCCAGAGGGTACAGATGAACTGCCCAATCTAGAGACTGCTTGATTCAAAAGACTATCACTCACAACATCATGAAGTAACAACTTCAAGGGGAAAAAATTACCTCTGATTCCCAAATACCTTTCACACTTATAAAATTGTGATAAGATTCTCCAGAGCACTAGGGTAGTGGGGGGGAGACTTATAATGTATAGCCTGCAATTTATAACAACACCCTCATTTTCAGGTCATGAACTAAGAACATAACACCCAGGCATGGGCATAGTACCCCTTTAGTTGAATGCCATGTAGTAAGAAAAGAACAGCAAACCAACTCCAAGGAGAAGATTCCATTAAGTTAATGAAAAGTTAAGGCTGCAAACCCAGCAGTCAGACTGGTCTTTGTGGACACTTTGTCCCAGTTTTGTTATAAGAGACATCAACCACTGATTGTGCATCCCTGCCAGGCACAGAAAAGGCTTATATGCCTGACCAGCCACCTCATCCAAATGGCACATAGGGGTGTGCTTGAAGAGCCACCAAACTGGTATAGTCTACTTGCAGACTAGTGTTGATCGAGGGGCTGTCCTGTGTCATATTCCTTTTCTATCTATGTGCATTTCTCCATCAAATGAGAAAATCTAATAACAAGCATTAGAACAACTTCAAAGTCACTTCCATACCTTATCAATCAAATGCTCTGAAGTCACTTCCATACCTTATCAATCAAATGCTCTGAAGTCTGTCCAGGTACACCTGCTTCTCTGACAACTACAACTTCTTCAAACTTTATTTTAGCGCTAATGTGATACGTAACCTGTATGTTTGCCAACAGTTTTCTTCTCCTCTTACCCCTCCTTGTGTCACCTCCCCTCAAAAGGATTTGGGGGGGGGGGGTCAGATAGAGGAAAGCAAAATATTATCTAATTGTGAAAAATTAAATAGCTGGTAAGTGTTAACACTTTTTTTCTGGGTATTAAAAGACTAAACAAGACTTTTGCATCTTCTTATGGACCCTAAAAGTCTTAGTTAGGATTGCTACTGCTGTAATAAAACAGCATGACCAAAAAACAACTTGAAGAAGAAAGGGTTTGTTTGGCTTACATATCCTGGGTCACAATCCATTAAGGGAAACTATGGTGAGAACTTAAGGCAGGAACTTGGAGGCAGGGACTGAAGCAAAAGCCCTGGAGAGGTGCTCCTTAAGGATTTTCTACTCATTGCTTGCTCGGCTTGCTTTCTTAAACCACTCAAGCAGACATGCCCATAGGTGGCACTGCCCACAGAGAGCTGATCTTCTCTATCAGTCACTAATTCAGAACACGTCCCATAGGCAAGGGCACAGGCTAATCTGGTGGAGGTATTTCCTCAACTGAGATTCCCTCTTCAGAAATGAGTGTATCAGGTTGACAAAAAATAAATAAATAAATAAATAAATAAATAACCAGCATATTAAGGAACGTATTATTTTCCTGGCCTTCTAGCTTCAAGTCCTCAGTTCAAGAGACCTTTACTCTCACCTGAAGCCAAAGGAATGACTAACAGAGCCAGTAATTAACTGATTAAATCCAAACACTTATCACTTCAAACCTAACTTAAGACACTTCAGAAAAATGCCATACTTGTATTGAAAGGAACATGTGTGTTTTCATGTGTCCTTAACTAACCACAGCAACTGAACAGGATTTGTATTGCTTGTGGGTGTTCCACAACTCCTCAAAGCTTGTTTTACTAAGGAGGACATAGTCACCCTCACTTCCTGTCACATTTTGGTTTTAAAGGGGATAACTTTTCATGATAGCCACTGCCTCGATCCCAGCCTCAGTGAAATACAACTCCATGGCAGCAATGCAGATTTTGTGTCACATGGAACAGAGGTTATGGTGTTTTTCTAAGAAACGTTAAAACGTTCATCATGGTTGTTCTTGTGTGGATTTGCTGACAAGCTGCCTCAAGACTCACTCTGAGAACGGCAGGTACATCTCCTTTGCAGTGGAAACAGCTGGAATCTGAACCAGTCTGGTTATAACTACTGGGTACAAGGAAACTCAAACATGAGTCAGCTGTGGACAGGAGTATAACCCTAAGACAATGGAGCAACTTGATTGGATGGAAGGGGGCCAGAAGATTCCTAAGGCACACCTTTTGGTGTATCTGTAAAGGAATTCCAGAAAATACCAACTAAAGAGTGGTGAGACAGACCATGTATGACAATGGTGACATCGTCTCCTAGGCTGGGAATTCTGGATGGAATAGAAGAAAAGATAACGTCCTGAGCATGAGCCTTCTCTCTGCTTCTTCATCGCCATATGGTGAGGAAGCTCCCTGGCCACAAAATTCCACTGCCAAAATGTTTTGCACAGCACATGGGACTAAGCAACCATGGACTGAACAAACTCAAACCATAAGAAAAACTAAAGAATTTCAAACTGAGAAAACAAATTCATAGCCGTCCACCCAGCATGAAATTTATGAACAAAATTGACTCAATGGGGAAAATGAAATAAGATATTCATTCCGGTGCCTCAGAACTTACAAATATAAAAACAAATTTACCCATGCCAAACAAAACATGTCACCATTTCTGTGTGCCTCTACCCACTTACCTCAATATACACTGCTGAAATGAATTCCCTTACCCAGACACTGAACTTTAACTGTGGTAGAATATGCTAATTTTTGTCTTGATTTACTTTACACCTGCAGAATTAAAGCCCTTTAGAATTCTATATAAAAATAATATTCTGCTATCTATACCTTCCACGTCTTAGCTTGCATGTGGATAAAAGAATTTGATTTCTGGTTGTTTTTGTGTTTCAAATCTAAGACCATAGGGGAAAATATTTCTGGCAATGTGTCACGTGCACAAATGTATTACAATTTATTTTACCTCCAAAATGACTAGTGAGACTTAGTTTTAGCCTTTTTTCTATGTTAGCTACTATCTAGAAAAAAAAACTATTTCCTCACTCCCATTAGCCTCGGGTGCACTGGTGTAATTAAAATGCCAACTGTGTCTCTATCATAATTTGTTGGGAAAGTATATAATGAAAATATTATCCCAGGGATACTGAAAATGATATGAGTTCTTTTATTTTAAAATGATGATTAAAATTTACAGATGAAAGAATAAAATTGAGTGTCTGAAATATGAACTGAAGTGAATAATTTACATTTCTCCTTCAACAGGAAGCTATCGTTGCTTCTACTTACAAGTTTTTAAAAGTGAGTACTGGATTTTTTTTCCTGGGTTGATTTCTTTATGGTGTTTATTCCATTTGGTTTTAATCTAGTTGCATCATATCATACACAGCCCCAGTTAATCACATTTTGTTTTTAATCTCTCATTGGAAAACTGCTGAATGACTGATAGTTTGACATCTTCAAAGAACAAAAGGGAAAAAGAATACAGTCCACCATAATTTGTGATCCAAACAGCATATTGCGAAGAGATTCTTCTGTGTAGCATACTTGTGTTACAGCAAGGAAAGACTGAGATGGCCTCGTGGTGATTTACATGATATTTGCCACCCATAGAGCTCTTTAGAATTCTATATACAGGCACTTAAACAAGTCAGTTGGTGGAGCTATTTGGGGAGGCTTAGGAGGTGTAGTGTTGACAGGGGAAGTATGTCACTGGAGGCAGGCTTTGAGAGTCCATAGCTTCAACCTGCTTTAATATTTGCAGCTCAAGGTATGAGTGTTCAGATTTCTGCCCAGGCACTGTGAGTGCCACTTGCTACCTTGTGGACATCCCTACCATGATGGGCCCTTGACCCTCTGAAACTGTAAGACAAAAATGAATTCTTTCTTCCATACATTGCTTTTGGTCATGGTGTATTGTCACAGCAAGGGAAAAGCAATAAGAACTCCCAGCTATCAGGGAACAAGCACTTAGTTTGTGCCCAGTGACACATGGGGGGAGTATTGCCTTACTCACCTCCCTCTAACAGAAGAAACTGAAGCTATCAACGCTGAACAACTTCTTCCTCAATGAGCTACAGGACAAAATTACAATGTCAGCTTTGATCTGACCAACCATGCCACCAATATTCTTATTTACTGCAAACATTTTCAAATAATTTCCCATTCAACAGCAAAGAGAAACAGTACCCGGTGGCGACAGCATAGGGTTGCAAAGACGCTGAATTCGTTTGATCCAGCAATCATGCTCCCATTGGATGGAACCTGATGGTTCTTCCTGGATGACCTGACAACCATGCAACAGAATGAAAGAGCTAGTGAGAGCTCGACATCTTGACAATCTGGCTAAGAGCACATTTTCAACTGAGCGCTCCTCCCTCTGCAGACTTTTGAGCCATTGACACACACTTTATTTATTCTCACTTTATTAACTATTATACATTCTATTACATATAATGTGTGTGTTACTGGTGGTGGTGGTGGTGGTAGTTGTGGTGGTGGTGGTGGTGGTGGTGGTGATGGTGATGGTGGTGGTGGTGGTTGGGTGTGTGTGTGTGTATTGTGTCCATCACCAAATATCCAAAACTGAGTGCTGGAAAACAGAAAAAGTAAAGGAAACAGGTGCAGGCTTCTTTGTAAGTGACAAGGAGGGCCTGATAAGGCTGTAAACAGATTTCCGGCTCCAGACAACCGGCCACCTTCCTGGTGAGAGCACAGGGGTCCACCCGGCCCGAGAGGCTTCTGCCTCACGTTCCGTGGGGGCCACCTTGGTTCTGGGACTCTGCGGCGGGCGGTCTGCGGGTGAGAGTGTGGAACACAGAGGTCAGCAGCTTCTGGAACGGGCAAGAGCCACAGAGCCTCTGAGGCGGCACCATTTTTGGCTACAGACAACCTGCCACCTTCCTGGTCAGAGCACAGGTGTCCGCACAGCCCGGGAGGCTTCTGCCTCACTTTCCGCAGGGGCCACCTTGATTCTGGGACTCCGCAGCGGGCAGTCTGCAGGCCAAAGCAACACAGCTTCTGGGAAAGATCCTGTTTTGGGCCTTCATCTTCGGCCAGGAGGAGGTCCAAACACCAGATAACTGTGCACCTCCCTGAAAGAGGAGAGCTTGCCTGCAGAGACTGCTCTGACCACTGAAACTCAGGGAAGAGAGCTAGTCTCCCTGGTCTGCTGATATAGTGTAACAAAATCACCAAAGGAACAATCTCTAAACAGAGACAACTATAACAACTAACTCCAGAGATTACCAGATGGCGAAAGGTAAACATAAGAATCTTACTAACAGAAACCAGGACTACTCACCATCATCAGAACCCAGCACTCCAACTTTGCCCAGTCCAGGGCACCCTAACACACCTGAAAAGCTAGACCTGAATTTAAAAGCATATCTCATGATGATGGTAGAGGACATCAAGAAGGACTTAAATAACTCACTTAAAGAAATACAGGAGAACACTGCTAAACAAGTAGAAGACATTAAAGAGGAAACACAAAAATCCCTTAAAGAATTACAGGAAAACATAACCAAACAGGTAGAAGACATTAAAGAGGAAACACAAAAATCCCTTAAAGAATTGCAGGAAAACACAACCAAACAGGTGATGGAATTGAATAAAACCATCCAAGACCTAAAAAGGGAAGTAGACACAATAAAGAAAACCCAAAGTGAGGCAACAGTGGAGATAGAAACACTAGGAAAGAAATCTGGAACCATAGATGCGAGCATCAGCAACAGAATACAAGAAATGGAAGAGAGAATCTCAGGTGCAGAAGATTCCATAGAGAACATCGGCACAACAATCAAAGAAAATGGAAAATGCAAAAAGATCCTAACTCAAAACATCCAGGAAATCCAGGACACAATGAGAAGACCGAACCTACGGATAATAGAAGTGGATGAGAATGAAGATTTTCAACTCAAAGGACCAGCAAACATCTTCAACAATATTATTGAAGAAAACTTCCCAAATCTAAAGAAAGAGATACCCATGAACATACAAGAATCCTACAGAACTCCAAATAGACTGGACCAGAAAAGAAATTCCTCCCGACACATAATAATCAGAACAACAAATGCACTAAATAAAGATAGAATACTAAAAGCAGTAAGGGAAAAAGGTCAAGTAACATATAAAGGCAAGCCTATCAGAATTACACCAGATTTTTCACCAGAGACTATGAAAGCCAGAAGAGCCTGGACAGATGTTATACAGACACTAAGAGAACACAAATTCCAGCCCAGGCTACAATACCCAGCCAAACTCTCAATCACCATAGATGGAGAAACCAAAGTATTCCACGACAAAACTAAATTCACCCATTATCTCTCCACGAATCCAGCCTTTCAAAGGATAATAACAGAAAAAAAAAAACAAAACAAAAACGGGAACCACGCCCTAGAAAAAAACAAGAAGATAATCCCTCAACAAAACTAAAAGAAGACAGCCACAAGAACAGAATGCCAACTTTAACAACAAAAACAACAGGAAGCAACAATTACTTTTCCTTAATATCTCTTAATATCAATGGTCTCAACTCCCCAATAAAAAGACATAGACTAACAGACTGGCTACACAAACAGGACCCAACATTCTGCTGCTTACAGGAAACCCATCTCAGGGAAAAAGACAGACACTACCTCAGAGTGAAAGGCTGGAAAACAATTTTCCAAGCAAATGGTCTGAAGAAACAAGCTGGAGTAGCCATTTTAATATCGGACAAAATCGAATTCCAACCCAAAGTTATTAAAAAAGACAAGGAAGGACACTTCATACTCATCAAAGGTAAAATCCTCCAAGAGGAACTCTCAACTCTGAATATCTATGCTCCAAATGCAAGGGCAGCCACATTCATTAAAGACACTTTAGTAAAGCTCAAAGCACACGTTGTACCTCACACAATAATAGTGGGAGACTTCAACACACCACTTTCATCAATGGACAGATCGTGGAAACAGAAACTAAACAGGGACACAGTGAAACTAACAGAGGTTATGAAACAAATGGACCTGACAGATATCTACAGAACATTTTATCCTAAAACAAAAGGATATACCTTCTTCTCAGCACCTCACGGGACCTTCTCCAAAATTGACCATATAATTGGTCACAAAACAGGCCTCAACAGATACAAAAATATTGAAATTGTCCCATGTATCCTATCAGACCACCATGGCCTAAGACTGATCTTCAATAACAACATAAATAATGGAAAGCCAACATTCACGTGGAAACTGAACAACACTCTTCTCAATGATACCTTGGTCAAGGAAGGAATAAAGGAAGAAATTAAAGACTTTTTAGAGTTTAATGAAAATGAAGCCACAACGTACCCAAACCTATGGGACACAATGAAAGCATTTCTAAGAGGGAAACTCATAGCTCTGAGTGCCTCCAAGAAGAAACGGGAGAGAGCACATACTAGCAGCTTGACAACACATCTAAAAGCTCTAGAAAAAAAAAGGAAGCAAATTCACCCAAGAGGAGTAGACGGCAGGAAATAATCAAACTCAGGGGTGAAATCAACCAAGTGGAAACAAAAAGAACTATTCAAAGAATTAACCAAACGAGGAGTTGGTTCTTTGAAAAAATCAACAAGATAGATAAACCCTTAGCTAGACTCACTAAAGGGCACAGGGACAAAATCCTAATTAACAAAATCAGAAATGAAAAGGGAGACATAACAACAGATCCTGAAGAAATCCAAAACACCATCAGATCGTTCTACAAAAGGCTATACTCAACAAAACTGGAAAACCTGGACGAAATGGACAAATTTCTGGACAGATACCAGGTACCAAAGTTGAATCAGGATCAAGTTGACCATCTAAAGAGTCCCATATCACCTAAAGAAATATAAGCAGTTATCAATAGTCTCCCAGCCAAAAAAAGACCAGGACCAGACGGGTTTAGTGCAGAGTTCTATCAGACCTTCAAAGAAGATCTAATTCCAGTTCTGCACAAACTATTTCACAAAATAGAAGTAGAAGGTACTCTACCCAACTCATTTTATGAAGCCACTATTACTCTGATACCTAAACCACAGAAAGACCCAACAAAGATAGAGAACTTCAGACCAATTTCTCTTATGAATATCGATGCAAAAATCCTCAATAAAATTCTCCCTAACCGAATCCAAGAACACATTAAAGCAATCATCCATCCTGACCAAGTAGGTTTTATTCCAGGGATGCAGGGATGGTTTAATATACGAAAATCCATCAATGTAATCCATTATATAAACAAACTCAAAGACAAAAACCACATGATCATCTCGTTAGATGCAGAAAAAGATCCAACACCCATTCATGATAAAAGTGATGGAAAGATCAGGAATTCAAGGCCCATACCTAAACATGATAAAAGCAATCTACAGCAAACCAGTAGCCAACATCAAAGTAAATGGAGAGAAGCTGGAAGCAATCCCACTAAAATCAGGGACTAGACAAGGCTGCCCACTTTCTCCCTACCTTTTCAACATAGTACTTGAAGTATTAGCCAGAGCAATTCGACAACAAAAGGAGATCAAGGGGATACAAATTGGAAAAGAGGAAGTCAAAATATCACTTTTTGCAGATGATATGATAGTATATATAAGTGACCCTAAAAATTCTACCAGAGAACTCCTAAACCTGATAAACAGCTTCGGTGAAGTAGCTGGATATAAAATAAACTCAAACAAGTCAATGGCCTTTCTCTATACAAAGAATAAACAGGCTGAGAAAGAAATTAGGGAAACAACACCCTTCTCCATAGTCACAAATAATATAAAATATCTTGGCGTGACTCTAACTAAGGAAGTGAAAGATCTATATGATAAAAACTTCAAATCTCTGAAGAAAGAAATTAAAGAAGATCTCAGAAGATGGAAAGATCTCCCATGCTCATGGATTGGCAGGATCAACATTGTAAAAATGGCTATCTTGCCAAAAGCAATCTACAGATTCAATGCAATACCCATCAAAATTCCAACTCAATTCTTCAACGAATTAGAAGGAGCAATTTGCAAATTCATCTGGAATAACAAAAAACCTAGGATAGCAAAAAGTCTTCTCAAGGATACAAGAACCTCTGGTGGAATCACCATGCCTGATCTAAAGCTTTACTACAGAGCAATTGCGATAAAAACTGCATGGTATTGGTATAGAGACAGACCAGTAGACCAATGGAATAGAATTGAAGACCCAGAAATGAACCCACACACCTATGGTCACTTGATCTTCGACAAGGGAGCTAAAACCATCCAGTGGAAGAAAGACAGCATTTTCAACAATTGGTGCTGGCACAACTGGTTGTTATCGTGTAGAAGAATGCGAATCGATCCATACTTATCTCCTTGTACTAAGGTCAAATCTAAGTGGATCAAGGAACTTCACATAAAACCACAGACACTGAAACTTATAGAGGAGAAAGTGGGGAAAAGCCTTGAAGATATGGGCACAGGGGAAAAATTCCTGAACAGAACAGCAATGGCTTGTGCTGTAAGATCGAGAATTGACAAATGGGACCTAATGAAACTCCAAAGTTTCTGCAAGGCAAAAGATACCGTCAATAAGACAAAAAGACCACCAACAGATTGGGAAAGGATCTTTACCTATCCTAAATCAGATAGGGGACTAATATCCAACATATATAAAGAACTCAAGACGGTGGACTTCAGAAAATCAAATAACCCCATTAAAAAATGGGGCTCAGAACTGAACAAAGAATTCTCACCTGAGGAATACCAAATGGCAGAGAAGCACCTGAAAAAATGTTCAACATCCTTAATCATCAGGGAAATGCAAATCAAAACAACCCTGAGATTCTACCACACATCAGTCAGAATGGCTAAGATCAAAAATTCAGGTGACAGCAGATGCTGGCGAGGATGTGGAGAAAGAGGAACACTCCTCCATTGTTGGTGGGATTGCAGGCTTGTACAACCACTCTGGAAATCAGTCTGGCGGTTCCTCAGAAAAATGGACATAGTACTACCGGAGGATCCAGCAATACCTCTCCTGGGCATATATCCAGAAGATGCCCCAACTGGTAAGAAGGACACATGCTCCACTATGTTCATAGCAGCCTTATTTATAATAGCCAGAAGCTGGAAAGAACCCAGATGCCCCTCAACAGAGGAATGGATACAGAAAATGTGGTACATCTACACAATGGAGTACTACTCAGCTATTAAAAAGAATGAATTTATGAAATTCCTAGCCAAATGGATGGACCTGGAGGGCATCATCCTGAGTGAGGTAACACATTCACAAGGAACTCACACAATATGTACTCACTGATAAGTGGATATTAGCCCAAAACCTAGGATACCCAAGATATAAGATACAATTTCCTAAACACATGAAACTCAAGAAAAATGAAGACTGAAGTGTGGACACTATGCCCCTCCTTAGAAGTGGGAACAAAACACCCTGGGAAGGAGTTACAGAGACAAAGTTTGGAGCTGAGATGAAAGGATGGTCCATGTAGAGACTGCCACATCCAGGGATCCACCCCATAATCAGCATCCAAACGCTGACACCATTGCATACACTAGCAAGATTTTATCGAAAGTACCCAGATGTAGCTGTCTCTTGTGAGATTATGCCAGGGCCTAGCAAACACAGAAGTGGATGCTCACAGTCAGCTAATGGATGGATCACAGGGCTCCCAATAGAGGAGCTAGAGAAAGTACCCAAGGAGCTAAAGGGATCTGCAACCCTATAGGCGGAACAACATAATGAACTAACCAGTATCCCGGAGCTCTTGACTCTAGCTGCATATGTATCAAAAGATGGCCTAGTCGGCCATCACTGGAAAGAGAGGCCCATTGGACACGCAAACTTTATATGCCCCAGTACAGGGTAACGCCAGGGCCAAAAAGGGGGAGTGGGTGGGTAGGGGAGTGGGGGTGGGTGGGTATGGGGGACTTTTGGTATAGCATTGGAAATTTAAATGTGATAAATACCTAATAAAAAATGGAAAAAAAGGCTGTAAACAACCATGCAGAGCTATTTTTTCTCAGTATAAGGACCAGGGTTTAGTAGGTAGTTGACCTTCAACTGCTGTGGTGGAGGTTAAACTGGAAGCCTTCCAGTCACCTCTACGAAGATAGCTCGATGAAACAAGCATAATTTCCTGATCACTAACTAAGAAGCTCTCATTCTAAACTACAGTGACTGCAGCATCTCTGGCTAAACACCTGCTGGGAAGAGTCTTATGTGTATGAGCTTCATCTAGTGCAGGAGTGTGTTGGACCTTGTTAGAAATGGAAATTCTTGGTGTGTATCCCAGAGACCTACTGAATGAGGAACACTGTCGTGACCCCAGCTAGCTGTTCCACCTTCCAGAAGATTTCATCACACTGTAAGTTTGAAGGTACACTGGAAGCCAATTTCCTTCCCACCAACCATTACATATTATAAGAATATTCACTGATATAAAACCAGAGACACTGAAACTTATAGAGAAGAAAGTAGGGAAAGGCCTCAAAGATATGGGTACAGGGGAAAAATTCCTGAATAGAACAGCAATGGCTTGTGCTGTAAGATCGAGAATCGATAAATGGGACCTCATAAAGTTGCAAAGCTTCTGCAAGGCAAAAGATACCGTCAATAAGACAAAAAGACCACCAACAGATTGGGAAAGGATCTTTACCTATCCTAAATCAGATAGGGGACTAATATCCAATATATATAAAGAACTCATGACGGTGGACTCCAGAAAAATCAAATAACCCCATTAAAAAATGGGGCTCAGAACTGAACAAAGAATTCTCACCTGAGGAATACCAAATGGCAGAGAAGCACCTGAAAAAATGTTCAACATCCTTAATCATCAGGGAAATGCAAATCAAAACAACCCTGAGATTCCACCTCACACCAGTCAGAATGGTTAAGACCAAAAATTCAGGTGGCAGCAGATGCTGCCGAGGATGTGGAGAAAGAAGAACACTCTTCCATTGTTGGTGGGATTGCAAGCTTGTACAACCACTCTGGAAATCAGTCTGGCAGTTCCTCAGAAAATTGGACATAGCAGCTTTATTTATAATAGCCAGAATTTGGAAAGAACCCAGATGCCCCTCAACAGAGGAATGGATACAGAAAATGTGGTATATTTACACAATGGAGTACTACTCAGCTATTAAAAAGAATGAATTTATGAAATTCCTTGGCAAATAGATGGACCTGGAGGGCATCATCCTGAGTGAGGTAACCCAATCACAAAGGAACTCACACAATATGTACTCACTGATAAGCGGATATTAGCCCAGAAACTTAGGATACCCAAGATATAAGATACAATTTGCTAAATGCATGAAACTCAAGAAGAATGAAGACCAAAGTGTGGACACTTTGCCCCTTCTTAGAATTGGGAACAAAACACCCATGGAAGGAGTTACAGAAACAAAGTTTGGAGCTGTGACGAAAGGATGGACCATCTAGAGACTGCCATATCTGGGGATCCATCCTATAATCAGCTTCCAAATGCTGACACCATTGCATACACTAACAAGATTTTGCTGAAAGGACCCAGATATAGCTGTCTCTTGAGAGACTATGCCGGGGCCTAGCAAACACAGAAGTGGATGCTCACAGTCAGCTATTGGATGGATCACAGTGTCCTCAATGGAGGAGCTAGAGAAAGTAGCCAAGGAGCTAAAGGGATCTGCAACCCTATAGGTGGAACAACATTATGAACTAACCAGTACCCCTGAGCTCTTGAATCTAGCTGCATATGTATCAAAAGATGACCTAGTCAGCCATCAATGGAAAGAGAGGCAGGCCCATTGGACTTGCAAACTTTATATGCCCCAGTACAGGGGAACGCCAGGGCCAAAAAGTGGGAGTGGGTTGGTAGGGGAGTGGGGTGGGGGGGTATGGGGGACTTTTGGGATAGCATTGGAAATGTAAATGAGGAAAATACCTAATAAAAAATATTTTAAAAAACAAACTTCAGAGCAAAAAATTAAAATTAAAATTAAAAAAAGAATATTCACTGATAGGAAGCAAGCCATACTGACACTAGGAAATCGCTGTAAAAGGTTTCAATTCAGACAACTAAATTTTCTTTTTTCCCTTTTCCCAAATTTCTTATTATCATAAAAAAAAAACCTATCATCTGATATTATCTTAAACACTGGAAAATGTTACATAGCTCTGCATTGAGTTGTCTTTCATTATTATGCTTTGATTGCAGCCATTTTGAACACAAAGGAAAATCCAGAGGGAACAGAACCAACATTCATACACACCACATAGATTTGTCACAATTTGGCATATTTAGCATGGTTTTCCTTTAAATAAATAAGTAAAGCTTTGCAAACACAATTCAATATGAATTGGTCTTGTGTGGGATCGCACAGGTGAGAATTGTGTTACCACCTCACAACAAAAACCATGTTTTCCTTCTGTTCTGTGTTCTGTATCACAATGAAATGGTTTTGTTTTTGGTTTGGTTTTGTTGTTGTTGTTGTTGTTGTTGTTATTGTTTTTTAAATAAGTCCCTTGCAGGCCAACACTTTTGTTACTAACAAAAATAGGATTTGGGTAGAAAATATAGTTCAGAAGAAGAGGAATAATGCTAACATTTTCACATTAAAAATATATGTAGAATTGTTCCTTTCTTACATATTACAAGGTAAAAATATGAGATTAGTGAGTTAAAATGTAATCCAACTTTTCAGAAACCTAGGACAAGCTGATCAGGCACTGGAGGCCATTCTGAGTTATGTAGAGAGACCCTGCCTCAAAAGAAAGGGGGCAGGGAGGAGGCAGCTAAAACATTTAAGTGATTAAAATAATTTTTAATTAAAAAAAAACATTTAAAACTAAAATTATTTTTAAAAGTCTTAAAAGTTTTCAAATGGGTTTATGAAGGTCACTTGTCTTCTTTAAAAGGTAGGGATATTCATTTAGAATTTAGGAAAATAATACAGGCACAGAGAATTTTAAAGGAAAAATATCCTAAAGATTAGAAAAATCAATGCCTAAAACAGCAAAAAGTGGGGAGAGGGAACTCATAGAGTCCTCCCTCAGTAGAAAGACAAGGCATCAAGTGGAGAAATGCAGGTGCCATCCCACAGTCAAAAACTCTGACTCAGAATTGTTCCTGTCTGAAAGAACTGCAGGGACAAAAATAGAGATGAGACTGAGGGTGACCAGCCCAAATTGGGATCCATTTCAAGAGGAGGTTCTAAGACCTGACACTATTACTGATGCTATGGTGTACTTACAGACAGGAGCCTAGCATGGCTGTCCTCTGAGAGGCCAAAAAAGCACCCAACCAATTGACAAATGTCAGGAGGTTAAATTAGGGAAAGGCTGGAAGAAGCTGAGGAGGAGGGCAACCCCATAGGAAGACCATCAGTCTCAAATAACACCGACCCCAAAGATCTCTCTGACACTGGCCCACCAACCAGGCAGCATTCATGACCTAGTCCAATCCCCGCCCCCCCCCACACACACACACACATGCACACATATAAGCTGGAGATTGCCTCCTCTGGCCTCAGTAAGAGAAGATGGTCCTAATACTCTAGAGACTTGAGGCACCAGGGAATAGGGAATCCTGACAAAGGGGGAAGGAGACATTTTCTTGGAGACAGGAGAAAGGAGGAATAGGATAAGGAACTGTGGGAGGGTGGACAGGGAGGGGAGCAAAGACTTGACTGTAAAAAAATAAAATAAAATTATATATATATAATATATATATATATATTGCTTTATAGTCCTGGATTTGAAGAGAGCTTGTTAACAAGGAAATGTTTTATCTGAATGTAATTTCTCAAAGCAAGCATCAGACTCATATTACAGAAGAAAACAAGGAAGTTAGGAGATACATTAAGGTCATCCAAATACATTGAGGTTACCAGATGCAAAATAAGTCTTTACACAAAACAGAGAAATGCATACATAAAAGTTAACAAGAACCAGGCAGTGTTTACAACTAGGATAAAAATCAGCCCTAGCTAAGGTCAGCTTATTTTTTGAAGCCAGGGGCAAGGGCTTTATGCCCTTGCCACAATTCCAATTCTAGTCTATTGTATAATCCACCTTCCCCCTAGGCCACTGTAAATTCCTGTATATGGGAGTGTTAATGGGAGCTATTACTCTGAGTATTTACTCTAGTTCCTTCTTAGACCACAACCCACTTTCTCCCTAGGCCATTGTAAACTCCTATATATGGGAGTGACTTAGTTGTTATTTTATGTATCTGTAGGGAATCTCCATTTAATAAAGGAACCCACTAACTTTCTTCTAATATGTAATATAGTCTACCATACATGACTGTAATGAGAATTCTAAGTTTACTTTGTTGAACTAGCCCTGAGATTTCTAGCTTTTATCCAGTAAACTGCAATGCCTGGTTTCTTTCACTATCTCTCTGTCAACACTGGAGGCAATTTGTCTGAATAAGTAATATTCTTAGGAAATTCAAAGCCCAAGTTCAGCTCAACGATTGCCTAGGATATTGGAACACTGATGGAGGCCAATCTAGCATAGCTATTTGTCAAATCATTCCTTGGAGGCACTTATAATAAAACAATACTGAAAGGAAACATGCAAAACCCTTCACCAAACTATCACAAGGACATACCTGGGCCACATCATGTTATGGGAGACCAAAGACGTTCCAGGAGAACAGTTTCCATGAAACTTTTTGCCTCAGGACTGCAGCCAAGCTTTTAGACTTGTCACGCAGACCCAATTGGAGTGGGTGTGGCAGAAGCTCAAAGAATCTGAAGAAGGTTTAAAAATTAAATCATTTGCTTGATGGCTCTCAGCTATCTTCAGCTCTCTGCTCCCATCTGCTACGGTGATATGACCAGCTAAAAGCTCCCACAGGGTAACCAGAGCTCCAACAACCTTACTACCTCTACCATGAAACCGAGTTAAAAGAAATCCTTGTTCCACTCAATCATGTCTTGTCAGGCTTTACTTGCAGTGAGGACTAGGCCTGGACATGTCAATGTCTGCCATAATTGTCACTGAGGGCCATGCAGAAGTCTTAGTCTGTGCTGAAGCCTGATGCCACACTGATGTCCCCAGTCCCTGCTGCCACTAGGGGCCATGTGAGTGACCCATGCTGCCACCTGAGTCTATGGGAATGTCCAGGCGCTGTCGCCACGTGCCACATCTAGGTCTATGGTCCTGGTACAGACAGGTCTATGTTAATGTCTATGGCCAGTGTTACCACCAAAGACTATTTGGATGTCAGTGTGCCATTTAGGCTCTGCTTCTTTTGAGGTGAGCACTATGAGAGCAGACTCTTTGGAGGCAGCTACACTGAGACAGTTCAGTTTACTGGCTACTTAAACTTTTTTATGGAGTCAGTGGGGGCTATCAGTGTGAGTGTACATCATTGGCAGGGTTAAGTATGCTGGGAATGCCTCATTTGCATAAGGAAGAATTCCAGGTGCTGCTGCACATGACCTTGTAAGGGGAGAGGAAGTTTAACCTGACTACAAGGCTACATGACCCCCTCCAGTGGGCAAAGGTGTTGGTGCAGGGCTATGTGTTCTGCGACATGCAGGCTCTAGGCTAGTAAGGAGTGATCCTATTCCTGCTGATTCCAGGACAAGATTTTGAAACATTTTGACCCCACTCTCACCCAAGGCTGCTCCTCACCCCAACCCTACCCCACATCGGCGGTCTGTGCTACAGACTGAACCCTTGTTGATATCCATGGGCTGTTCTGTTTCCAAGGTCCTTTTCTGGCTTCATGGTCCTGATGCAGCTGGGAGCTGTGTTTGTGGTCTGTGCTGTTGCCAGAAACTGGGCAGAGTCCCATGATCTGCACTCCTGCTGACTACGAAACATAAGGAGTCTACTTTTGCTGTGGCATCAATGACTACAGATGCACTGTTGAGAGGGAGGAATGTGGAAGGCCTGTGGGACAACCCATCCTAAACCCCCTCTACCAAAAAGTAACAGCCTAAACAGAAAGCCACTGAACAGAACTATTTATTTATTTATTTATTTATTTATTTATTTATTTATTTAGGTATTTTCTTCATTTACATTTCAAATGGTATCTCAAAAGTCTCCCAGACCCTCCCCCACACACACCCCTACCGACCCACTCCCACTTCTTGGCCCTGGCGTTCCCCTGTACTGAAGCATATAAAGTTTGCAAGACCAAGGGGCCTCTCTTCCCAATGATGGCCAACTTGGCCATCTTCTGATACATATGCAGCTAGAGTCAAGAGCTCCGGGGTACTGGTTAGTTCATATTGTTGTTCCACCTATAGGGTTGCAGACCCCTTTAGCTCCTTGAGTACTTTCTCTAGCTCCTCCATTGGGGGCCCTGTGTTCTATCTAATAGCTGACTTGAACAGAACTCTTAAAAAGTGTGATAGAAATGCTGAAGTGTAGATCTCCACAACTGATGGCCTCTGATAGGGATGCAGAAGGGGAAGGACTTAGTTCTATTTGAGGGGCTGGTTCCTGGGAGTTTGATCTTGCTTCAGTGAGTATATGGATAACACAGATTGAATGCAGGGTTTTGGGTTTTTTTTTTCTATTTTTTAACTCTTACTTTTATTTACTTTGGGAGGGGGGGGGGCAATTGACCACAAAGGTGGGAGGTTGGTCAGATATGAAAAAGATATGAAAAGACTGGGTGGTGATGCATTATGTGAACGTCCCAGAGAATCAATACTTTTTCTTTAAGTATAAGAAAAAGCTTATGTGTTAGAAGAAAAGTTAGAAGATATAAATTGTATTGATAGCAATAACGTGGGAACTACAAAGGGGCCCAGGGGAAGGAGGAGCCACGTCCCACCAAAGTTCCACCTATGCTCTGCACAGGCTGACATGGGAGGGCTGCCAGACGCTTTCCACTCAGCCCCGGGTGGGCATCCAAGCCTCTGACCCACTCGATGAGGGGAGGAGAGGTGGACAAGGGGCAGCTCCCAAAACCAAAAGGGGCCCCAGGGTACACTCTGTAGCCCAGGGTTATGGGAGAGAGGGCTGAGGGAAGAGAGGTTCCCACACAGGCGAGAGTGAGTGCAGCCTTGATGAGCAGAGACTGTCTATGGTTCTAGAGCTTTATTATAGAAAGGCAGGGGGAAAGAGAAGAGAGAGAGAGAGAGAGAGAGAGAGAGAGAGAGAGGGGAGAGAGGGGGGGGAAAGGCTAGAGAGAAAGAGAGTAAGAGGTAGAGAGGGAGAGGAGAGGAGAGGAGAGGAGGGGAGGGGAGGGGAGGGGAGGGGAGGGGAGGAGAGGAGAGGAGAGGAGAGGGGAGGAGAGGAGAGGAGAGGAGAGGAGAGGAGAGGAGAGGAGAGGAGAGGAGAGGAGAGGAGAGGAGAGGAGAGGAAGAGCAAGAGAAAGCAAGAGAGAGAGCAAGGAGGGGCCAAACAGCCCCTTTTAAAGTGAGCTGCTATCTTTTCTGTTGCTAGGTAACTGGGGAGGAGTTTAGCCTGAAGGTCAGAAGCTTGGAACATTGCCTAAGTGACTACTAGCCATGCTTCTCTTGTGGGGGCTGAGGGGGGAGCAGTAACTTAGACAGGAGCCAGAGTTCCAGGAGCATGAGGGAACACCTACCGTGTCATGTAGGTGAATTATCCCCATTCTGGGGTTCAGATCTCAGCTCGACTGGAGACCAGCCTGTCTGTGCATAACCCAATGCCCCAAAACAACATATAAAAGTTGTGTAATCAGAAAAAAAAAGAAAAAAGAAGTGGTGTTGTTCACTGTGATAAACCTGACCATGAAACCTATAGGCCCTTAGTATTTGTTTATAGGAAGGCTATGAAGACATATGGACTAGAGTAGTCATAGAATACTCTAAGTGGAACTTAATGGACCTGTTAGTGGGAACTAGAATCTGAATGCTGAGAGAACAGTGGATAAGACAAGACACTTTGTTTCTTGGACAAGAACTCTACTAGAAATTGGATTAGAGGCTTTTGGTGTCACGATCTGGCGATGGTGGTGATGGTGATGATGATCTGGCTACATTCTGCTCATCTCCTGAAAGTCTTAGTGATGCCTTAGGCTAAGTTGTTTGGTAGAGGAAATTTGAAGACAGTCTACCACCCGTATTGTGGCATGGTTATTGTTCTCTGCATTTATTGAGGTTTATAACAAGAATCCATCTTAAAAACCAGATCATAAAGGTATCAGGGGGACATAGAGATAAGGTTCCATTCCTAACCAAGAAGCTGTTTGTAATTTATACCCACTGGTAAAGGGAAAATCACATTTCTAAAATGGAGTGCCACTGGTATGTAAGGCACACCCTAGGGCAGGCCCCATGCCTAGGAATAGTGGGTCAACACAAAATGAACTCCA
This sequence comes from Mus musculus, assembly GCF_000001635.26. NCBI lineage: Eukaryota > Metazoa > Chordata > Mammalia > Rodentia > Muridae > Mus > Mus musculus. The sequence goes on from NC_000085.6 coordinate 18,460,128, forward strand.
TAGCTTTTGGTTTGGGGTTTGGGTTTGTAGGCTTTTGTTTTCGTTTTGGTTGTTGTTGATGATGTTGTTCTGTTTTGTTTGTCTTATTTGTTTTTATCTGGTTGGGGGGGATTTTGAGGGGAGGAAGAGAGCGAGAACATGGAGTTGGATCGGTAGGGAGGTGGGAAGGATCTGGAAGGAGTCAGGAGAGGTTTAAAACATGATGAACATGCATTATGTTTTTTAAAGTAAAAGAATAAAATTTAAGGACTTTTTAAGATGCAGTTAGGCAAGAAAAGGTGCTTAGCATAGCGAAACTTAACTAACAGATCAGATTCCAACAGAGTAGCTGTGGTTGTTACAGAATGTGGTATCATTAAAGAGAAACCTGATACTTTGCACAAGGACAGTCTGTAAGGACCTGTGTGGGCAAGACCCTACCCATGGCAAAGCTGCAGCTTGTAAAAATTTAAATTAGTTTTAAAGGAGGAAGTCTGAACTGAGAATTCAGCCCACAGAGCATCCTTGCTGGAAAATGTGCACAGGAAAAGTGCTTCCCTGGAGTCAGCAACTGAGGCCCTGAAAGGCACAGCAGCTATGGTAGGGATCCAGGCTACAAGTCACACTGGCTACATCTCCTGTGCCCATACAGTGCTGGCTTCACAGGCAGGCAAGATGAAGAACTGAGGAGGTCATGCAGGCTTGCATTGAGCTCCCAAAGTCACTCAAGTGAAGCGGGGCAGGGCAGGGTTGAATGTCCATGGAAGGGAACCATGAGAGCTATTTGTTTCTTCTTCACTACCTTTCAGGAGATTAAATTTTTTAAAAAGGCCGGGCGTGGTGGTGCACGCCTTTAATCCCAGCACTAGGAGGCAGAGGCAGGCAGATTTCTGAGTTTGAGGCCAGCCTGGTCTACAAAGTGAGTTCCAGGACAGACAGGACTATACAGAGAAACTGTGTCTCAAAAAAAAAAAAAAAAATTCAAAAGGCAACCAAGGCTGCAGACATTGCTAGACTCAAATGCATTGGGAGAATATTACTATTCCAAGATCACTTGCATAGTTGTTGGAGACCCCCAGGTAAAAGCTGGTTCCTGCAGTTTCTCTTTCCTTGCTATAGGATTATTTCATTAAGATTGTTCAAAACATGTCAGCTTGCCTCACCTAGAGTAGTGATAAGAGAATAGCCAGGTATGCGAGGGTGGAAGGCAGAAAGGTCAGGTAGAAAGACAGTCTTTAATAGCCTAACCTTAGAGAGAAAGCACTATCACTTCTTTCCTTGCTGCTAGATAGGCACAAAAAAACTAAATCAAAACATAAATCAAAACATACTCAAAGGTAGGTATGTACAAAACACAAGTATCAGGATACAGGAATTATCTGAAGCCATCATAGAGCCTGGCATAAACTTAAAACCACTTAGGCATATAACTTATATTTTATTTGTTATAAATTTATATTATTTTATTAATCAATGTTATATAAATGTATATTGTATAAAATATATATTATAATTATTAAATATATAATATACAATCTTTTTCCTTTTTATTATTTTAGTTAGCTCATAAAATGAGTTTCACTATAACATTTTCATACATGTATATTTTATTTTTTCTCTTTGCCCCTTCATTATCCTTTCCCATTTTTCCTTCTTGTTGTTTTTTTCCAAATAACTCCTCTCATGTTTTCATGTCATATGTGCAGATGACAAATATATGCCCATTCCTTTGGGCCATATTGTCTTCCCACATAATCACCCTTTTACTTTTGTGTCATTTTAAAAAACTAGATTCTATATGTAAGAGAAATTTTATTTCTTTTTCTTGAAGGGTTTATTTCACTTATTATTTCCATGAAACCTATACTACATTCCTACCAAGGTATGTAAGTAGTTTGTTCATTCGCTTGCTTTCACAGGGTCCTAATACGCACTTAATAGTTTAATACTTTCTCCCAGTGACATGATTTACTGGCATTTTTCAAGAAGGAAACATTTTTAATTGCCCATTTAAGCTGATTATAAACTCTTCAGCTAGGTAAATACTCAGAAATCTGTTGTTCAGGTTGTACTGACGTTGGGTTACATCATTTACACTGACTTTAGTGATTCTTACCACTGCATTGGCAGAAAACTACAATCCCAAAAGAACAGGTGTGCCCCTGGTCTTCATTAAATAGAGGACAAATATTTTAAGTGAACAGTTCTAATAAAAAGCCCACTCTAAGACATGGTATTTTTCCCTTCAAGTTGTTTCTCAGAGATGTGCCAGGAACCCTCTAACCAATACTAGCTATTGTCTCTGTTCTCAAAACTATGTAACTCTGTTTCACTCCATAGCCAACTATGTATATATTAACTGGGATGTTTGTTTTCTTCATGTTTAAGGTTCTTTTTGTTGTTGCTGTTGTTTGGGGTTTTTTTGTTGTTGTTGTTGTTCTTTTATTTTACTTTGTGGTATATTATAGATACTAATTCATGGTTAGACATGCATATCTGCTAAGGATTGCTTTCCTCAATATCTTGGCTGCCTCTTCATTCAATGAACAGTTTCCTTTTATAAAGTCCCCTGTGTTTATTGTTGATCTGATTTTCTGGATGACCAGAGTCCTATTCAGAAAGTACTTACCTGTATCCTAAAGTGTACTAATAATTCTGATAGAAATTTCAGACTTTCAGGTCTAACAGTGAGGTTTGTTTTTTTTATCCATTTAGAATATTTGCTTGAGTACACAGTGAAAAAGCAAGATGACGTTTTATTTCTATAAATGCTTTTTCCATTTTCCCAATATCATTTACTAAAAATGCTGTCATTTCTCCAATGTATATTCTTGGCATCTTTGTCAAAAATTAGGTTCTTTAGAGTACCTCTGGCTCCTTGATTCTATTCCATTGGTCAATATGTATGTTCTGTGCCAATACCATGAAAGATTTTTATTATTATATTTCTATAGTATAACTTAAAATCAGAAATGTTGATACCTCTAACATCATTTTTGTTGTTTAGAATTACGTTGGCTATTGGGTCTTTTGTGCTTCAATATGAATTTTAAGGATTTTTTCAATTTCTGTAAAGAATTGAATGGTGGATATTGCATTGAATCTACAGGGTGAATATCACAGTATTAATTATACCAATCCAGTTTGCCTGGGAGGTCTTTCCATCTTGTTGTGTCTTTACAGTTTCTTGCCTCTTTGTTTTAACGTTTTCATTGCATAAGTATTTCACATATTAGGTTTATTCCAAGGCATTCTTAGGCAATTGTGAATGGGATGTTATTGAATATTTTATTAACCAATGATTATTTAAACTGTTTTCTTACACTGAGACTATTTCCAAGAATATTCATCAAGAATGCTAGTTCCAATTTGACAATTCATTTAGTTGTAGTCACGGCACTTATCTTCATTGATATAGTTTAGTGCCATGTACATTTAGCACTTGACATTAATTAAAATTCTCATTATTAAGAAAGCTGTAATTTAAAATATTTAAAAGTTGAGCACACTGTATTTTCTCACACCCCTTACTTTCTCCTTGAGGTAGGGGATCAAAGGACTAGAATGTGGGGTGAAATCAAGAAAGAGGCCACAGAGAAAAGCTCATGAAAGACATGGGTGCACTTGAGCACCCCATAGCTGTTTGTACTTGGTCACATATATCAGGCAAACTAGTCACTCAGTGAAGAAGTTTTGAACTTCAATGTGAACAACCCAAAAGTTCATGTGTCCAACGTTTGGTCTCAGTGTATGGTGCTTTTATGAGCTGGGAAATCTTAGGTGGGATCCGGAAGAGAATTACATCACAGATGGATACGCTTGAAGTGAACTTGGGGATACCCTCTCCCTCATACTTCTTTTTTATTCCTAGAAGTCATAAAATAAGAAGCTTTGATTCACTAGGATCTTTTATGGCATAGTGTACAGCGTTGGTACAAGCCCAAAAGCAGCAAAGTCAATCAGCCAGGGACTGAAACCTGTGAAACCAAGAGCCAAAACTGACCTTTCCTCCTTCTACTACAATCTCTGTACATTGCCACAATAAGGGGAGGACATGTTATCAATTAACTAAGTGTCACCCAGTGACAGTCCCACTATGTCAACATCTGACATAGACCAGCCTACAGGATTGTTGTTTAACGGTTTCACAGTGATCATCAACTGTACCTAAATGAAAGAACTGTTAACCCAGCTCACTCTCAGCATGTTGTAATTCATCATACACTGGGAATCCATGCATACAGCTAAAACCACCTACTGTGCCTTGTTGCTGGCAATCTGACATGAGACATGATAACCTCTGCTTCTTCTTATCTCCCTTGTCTAACTACACAAAGCAGTGTATACCTTGTTTCTACCTAGATGGAATTACATCATTTGTTCTGCTTAGCTCAGGGAGTATTGTCACTATATCATTGAAAATGGCAAATGCAGAGTCTGAGAGTGAAGTTCAGTCATAGACTGTGCACTTATCTTGTGCAAGGTTCAGGGTTGAATTTCCAACACAAAATATTTTAAAGTTTAAAAAATAACAGCTTTTGTTTATCTTTTTATGAATTCTCTCTAAAGTTTCCATGTTGTCCTCAGTTCTTTGGATTTACAGTAGCTAAGCATCCTTCCATTCAGGTGCCCATACTTAATTATAGTGTATCCAAATTATGTAATCTCATTAGTTGCTAGACCTAATGAGAACCACTAAAATCTTAATAACTATACTAAAGACATCTTAGCTTTGATTTTTACAAAACTTGAAAATACAGCTTACCTGAGGATTGCTAAAGAATTAAAATATGATGACATATGTGAAAAACTTTTGTAAACAATATCTTAAATGTACTGTTAGCCAAGTCTTGTCATAAATCATGCCAGAAATAATTTAAATCCATTATCATAAACTCCAAGGAATTTTGGTCATTATAGCTATTAGTTGCAGGAAATTGCTTCTAGAAATATATACAATGACTTGAGGTTTGGAAATATCAATAACAGTTCAAAAGATAGAATAGCTTCATCATACACTGTATGTATAAAATAACTATATTATAACCAGAATCTAATCTCAAAAAATTCTTCAATATCACATTAACAAAGGCGCTAAAGAGAAAGTTGAATCAGCAGGCATGGAAGTCAGTGCAGATCCTGTGCTTAGCAGTGTTGCATCCAAAAACCTACTGTTTAAGTTAAAGTCCACTGGGCAGTATTCCACAAATGAAAGTTACTTCATACCAATTTCTATTTTAGAATAACATGTAGATTTTTGTCTATCAAAGGACTCATTTATTCTCATCACCTATGCCACAAGCATCTCAAACTTATGTTTAAAACTGAACTCAATCCTTTCTTCTCCACTGAACTTCCCAAAGTTCATCTGTGAGCCTTCCCCATGAGGATCTTAGGTCCTCTATTTTCATTATCAGGTCCAAATTTCCATGTACCTAATCAACCACAAAGTGTTATATACAACACACACACACACACACACACACACACACACACACACATGAAAGGAACTGAGAACATGAGATGCAGAAAATAGAAATTCTAAGTTACAGTTGTTTTTAAAGAAATTTTGTGTGAAAGAAATAAATCCACATTGAATTATCCAGGGATGATCATCATGATATGATAAAGAAGAAGGTATTATAAACAAATTTTATTTTCTTAAGAACAGAAATACAATATCAAACTTCAAATCAGGAAGTGTTGGAAAATTAGTGTAATATGTCTCTGTCCTTTAATTCTTCCCCCACTTAGGTGAGTCAGCTTCTCACTACGTTGCCCAGGCTCACCTAGAACTCCCACTGGAGCCAAACATAACCTTAAGCTTGTGATCTTCTTGCCTCAACTTCCCACAAGCTGAAATTATAGAATGTGCCACCATGATCAGAGCAATATGTTCTAATTCTTGGTGTGGTTAACTGTAATTCCTCCTTATAATGCATAGAAGGATAATTAAGATATTTAATTAGTAACTACACATTTTCTTCTCTAGCTTTTATTTATTTGATTTCTAAGGAGTATAAATTTTAGATGTAAAGTCTGATGATCACAAAGCTTCTCTGTGTGGAAAAGTGACTCTATTTACATCAGAGGGCATTTCCATATGAGAAATCTAACTTGAGCACATAGTCTATATATAGCACCAAGAAAAGAAGGCCCTCTAAACCAACAGGATCAACAGACATATATGATCTCAGAGACTGGGGCAGCAGATGAGACCCTAGAGATGAAAGAAGTAGATACATCCTTCCGTCCCTAACCCAGAAGCTATCTCCAATTGAGAATCATTAGCAAATAAAGATGTTTTCTCCAAGAGAGTCTCACTGGAAAAATAAACTACACTTAAGGGTAAATTCTATACCCAGCAGTAAAGAGCCAACAAAAATACAAACTCATTGGCATCTTAGGAGGTTCCTTGTCTCAAAATGTCATGTGTCATGTCAAAGCTCTTTTTAAGAAAGAAAGAAAGAGAGAGAGAGAGAGAGAGAGAGAGAGAGAGGGAGGGAGGGAGGGAGGGAGGGAGGGAGGGAGGAAGGAAGGAAGGAAGGAAGGAAGGAAGGAAGGAAGGAAGGAAGAAAGAAAGAAAGAAAGAAAGAAAGAAAGAAAGAAAGAAAGAAAGAAAGAAAGAAAGAAAGAAAGAAAGAGAAAGGGGGAGGGAGGGAGGAAGGAAGGAAGGAAGGAAGGAAGGAAGGAAGAAAGAAAGAAAGAAAGAAAGAAAGAAAGAAAGAAAGAAAGAAAGAAAGAAAGAAAGAGAAAAGAAAGAAGGAAAGAAAGAGATGCTATCTTACATTTTTATTTAATTTTTCTCTCCTTTAGCCCCAGGTACACATACAATGACTTCCAAGTTAGCATGCTTCTGGGATTTCTGAGTGAGCAAACAAGTGGGTCTCTGCATCTGCATGTTTCTGGTGCCTTTACTTGGGCTCTTTTTATTTGATTTATTCTATTCCTCTGTGTTAGTTTTTGTTTCATCTTATCATACCTTACTGTATTTTATTATAATCCTTTAGAAGCCCTTTTGTTTTTTAATAAGAGACAGAAAAGGGGTGGATCCAGATGGGAGGGAAGATGGAGTAGACGGAGAAATCATAATCAGGATATAATATGTGAGAAAAAAATCTATTTTCAATAAAAGGAAAAATAAATAAAAATAAAATGAAGAAAATAAACACTCCTTTCAAAAGCTTGATTCTACAAGCATTATGCTTAAACATAATGCACAGGGTAATGGCTTATCGACAGAAATCTATTTGGAATGAGGAATATAGATTCATGCTTTCTTTTATTTTTTCATACTACAACTTTTACTAATAGGTGCTTTCCTTTGTAGTCTCTCTGGTACCCCATCAGGGACTGGTTTGTTTGTGCATATGTGTATGTGTGTATGTGTGATGTGTGTGTATGTTCATGTGTGTGGTGTATATGTGTATGTGGTGTGTGCCCATACATTTCTATGAAGTTTCCACTCACCCTCTCTGAGAAAAAACTCAATCCCTATCTCTTTCATATTAAACTAGTATTTGGACCATCTCCAACTACACATTCTGTATTATAACAGAATACACAAGATTGGGTAATTTGTAATGAAAATGTTATGTTAGTTCTGTATTCAAACAATGGAAGGCACTTTAGAACATTACATGTGTTTTTTGGTTTGTTTTGTGCATCTTTCTCTCCATCAAATTCATAGGACTTTTATATCTCAATACCTTTGCAATCCAAGGTAAAATTCTTTCTCAAACAAATGTTGAAAATGAAAGAAAATTATATACTTTGAGTAGGGTTATATCAGGGTCTGTGAATGTCAGGTAGAAGAATCTGAACTTGTTAGGGTAGTCATAAAGGAACTATTATTGTCTGAGTGGGTATTGTAGAGAATGCTAATTTCACAAGTCCTCCACGAGATGCACTCAATTAACAGAAAAACATATGTGCTGACTAAAAGCAGCAAGTGAATCATCTAACTATTTGAGATTCCTAGGGAAATGAGGGAGGCTAAGGGATGCTGGAGCAGGTCAGAACTGTGGCCCAAAATGGTCACACAGGACATTTGTCATCTGGACTTTCTGCTTCTTCCTGGGAAGAGCACCAAAGAATTGTTGGACAAGTAGGAGAAAGGGGTGCACAGCCAGTATCTGTGGGAGATTCGGGGGTTGTGGGGAAGGAAGAGAAGAAAGCTGCTGTGTTATTTACAGGCAGGCTTGTCCACTCATGTGTGAAGGAAAACTTAATTTTTTTAAATCACTTTTAACAATAAAGTTTGATTCTTCTGGCTTTCTGCACACATCATTACCCCAGGAAGAAAACAGGTATGTTTTCCCACCTAGAAGATAAGAGAAAAGGGAGCAAGAGCCCTTCCACCATTAGAACTATCACCAACATCCAGGAGTGGGAACAACATACCAACACTTCGGCATAGACATAGAGAAATGTTGATAGCATAGGACAACCACTAAGTACAAGGGACTATTCAGTAGTCATGTGAAGTGCTGAGGTCGACTAAGAAAGTAATTGTTTAATATTCTTTTCCTTTGGTCAGTTAAGACTTTAAAAGGCTCGTGTGAGAAGTAGCAATGATCAGCACAGCCCTATCACTCCTTGTACAGCATTTGTATTCTGGCCGGGATAAACAGAACTGGATTAAGGCAGAGGACTTCAGGACATGGATAGAATGATGAGAGCTATGCTTTATTTTTCACCTTCTCTGTGCTGGACATTGTTTCTATGTGTTTAACATGATTATCTTAATCTTCATGACAACTCCATAGAGCTGCATTATTTTTATCCTCAGCTTTCACAGATGAGGAAAGATTACAGGAGAGTAGAGTTAATGAATGCCAGATATGAACACCAGCAATCTACCTCTGCCTAGGAGGGACAGCCTATACACCATAGCAGTATACAAATGATCCAGGGACAAAGGAGAGGTAAGGCCAAGATACTGAAAAAAATTAACAGGATATGACAAATAAGAAATGAACAAACCTACAGCCATACCATCACAAAGAACATTTTTCATTCCTTATTAGGCTCCCAGAAAGATTAAGGTGACATTATAAGTCTATAGTCATGTCTAAAATAAAAATGTTTTTAGAACAAAGCTCTCTTAGATAACCAAGACACTTAATTTTCAGAGTAGTAATAGATAGCAATCTAATGGTAGCACAATAGATAAGACTATTACAGGCTGAAGAAAGAACAGAGGGAGAGTTCTCAGCAGAATCCACAGGCAAGTAAGAAGCTCATTATCCGGCAGGACTTCAAGGCTTACAATAGCAACTTTTCTCTGCATTTGTTATGCAGTGTTAAGGAATAAATCTCCAGATTTTAAAATGGAAAGGAACCTAAGAAGTAATCTTGGCTTTTCTATTATGTTATAAATTAAAGAATAATATTTTAAGAGAATTTTGAGATAACTAGAGCACATTAGATAAACATAGAGGGTCACTGGTAATATTTTGAAAACTATACTACTAGCGTTGATGGTTGTGCCCTTCTACATTCTTTGTGTCGGAGTTCCAGGCTGAAGTTCTAATAAATGGAATGTTAAGATATCTGGAATAGCTGAATGCATGGGAGGCAGAGGGAATGGATAAAAGAAAGCTAGCAAAAATGTTGGCAGCTGATGACAGCCACTACCACAAACATTCACTCTCTACTTTACAACTCTGAAAATTCCAGTACACTTTTAATTATAGGCTGAACCAACAGGAAGAGTTTACCAAACAGTGCATCCACCTGTGTAAGTGCATTTCACATCTTTCCTAACAAGAAAAACAGGAGTGCTAAGATATCATTTAGGACCAAAAAGTTTTGAATGTGATAATACTGAACTCAGATGGGGCTTGGGGAAGCAGATATCCTTGCCTGTTAGAGACAGCAGTAAGGTGGCAGCATGCCTTTAAAGAATGAACTGTGTGTTTGCAGAAAGATGTGTTCAAGCCCTAATCCATAGTACCTGTGACTGTAAGATCACTAGAAATGAGTTAGTGACAAATGGAATCAAATGAAAATGAGGTCATGAAGGATTCTGCTGGACTACACTCCAATTACTGGCATCCTCGGGAGACAAAGGTAAATTTAGATACTGCCATGAAGGGAAGAACACCACATGAGGATGGAGGCAGAAAGAGGCAATTAGAAACCTAGGACACTAAGTATTTCAGAAAGCACCAGAATAGAAAAAGAGTCAAGAATGGATCTTTTCTCCCCTAGGGTCTTTGAGAGGAGTAAAGCCCTGTCAAGAGCTACACTTCAGATTTTCTGCTCTCAATAAAACAATATATTCTGTTGTATTAAACTAGACCTGATTAACTATTCCCATTATCCCTTTACATTGAGGAAATATTTACATGACCCAGACTGTATATGTATGTGTATGTGATATATTTATATGTGACATATTTTTATGTGTATATGTATATATGTGACATATGTGTATGTATATATGATATATTTGTGTATATATGTGACATATATTAATATATTCAGACATATATATTAGGGAGGCAAATCAAATATTTACTAGTAAATTTATTTTGAGACACTTTGTATACAAATAATTTTACCATTTATTAAGGTAAAATAAATTAAAAATAATTTGTATATTAATAACATAAATGTTTATTTTTTTATTTTTTAATTTAGTTTTTTAATAATAAAAAAAAAGATAGGACTACCTGTGTTTTAAAGAAATGACCTTCTGTCCAAGTTATTTAATTTCATAATAGTTGTAAATGTGTTCTCATTTAGAGACAATATATATACATATATATTAATGTATATATCAATATATATTTTAAAAATTCTCAATTTTTTATGAAAAATGTCCCCATCTGTGTTGGTTTGAGATTTCCATAGAGAGCCTGAGACCAGTATTCACATGCAATGGGCTCATTTGGGAATTAAATGAGAGCACAATTAAGCAATGAGTGAAGGGGAAGCAGCTGGTAGAAAGCATGGCATCTAGGCAGCTAACCAGGGCATGAAGAGTCAGACCTCAGAGCTGTAAAGCCTGTGGGGAAAGGCTTCTGAGTTCTCCAGGGTTGAAATAGAAAACTACAACGGATAGACTTTTCTGATCTACAGTTGACAACACTGATAATGGTCCTGAATGCCTGGCTCCAAAACACAAGTAGGTTAACAAACAGAAAAGGCAAGCAGGTACATAGCCCAATTGGTTATAGCTCTTATCTGTCCAAGTTGAACAGATGGTCATTTGTGACTGGCTGAGACTCAGCTAATTACTATCAACAAACAAGCAAACAAAATAATAATCTGTTTGCACATCAAATAGGATTTAAGCTCAGTACACATAGAAAATATTAATCTAAACTTAGAAGGGTACAATTTAACCAAGGAACAAAAGACCTGGGCAGTAGAAACACTTGCTCCAAACAGTCAGTAGTTAAGTGTGCCTCTTTCTAGGTATTACCAGTCTTCTCTTAGACTAGAAATCAGAATTTAGTGGATAGGCTGTACTCAGGAAAGCAAGTTGCCAAGAAAGGAAGGAAGGAAGGGAGGGAGGGAGGGAGGGAGGGAGGGAGGGAGGGAGGGAGGGAGGGAGGGAGGGAGGGAGAGTGGGAGGAAAGAATTGTTGCCCTAAGTGATAATGGGATAAATGAGATCTGGGCATAGCAGTAGCATTGACTTGGAACATGTATTTAACACATTAATTCATTAATGTACAGGCACTGGCCACACCTACATAGTGGCTCACAACCATCCATAACTCCAGTCCCAAACTCCAATGCCATCTTCTAGACTCTGCTGGCACTTCACGCACATGGTGCATATACATATACCCATACACATAAAAATTAATTATTTACATTAAAAACACAGAGAGCTACCAAAGTCTCAATTAAGACACTTTCCCTTTTTTTTTTAAAGAAATCTAATATTCACTACAGAGAAAACTGTCAGTAGAGGTTTACAAAAGTTCACAATTCCTGTGGTATAACTAGGGTAAGTCATAACGCTCTCTCCTATTCCTGTAAGACTAGTGGGAGAAATAGCAGTGTCAATCACAGAAGACAGTGTTGAACTTAATTAAGTAACATTGGATAAAAGTCCAGTGGAGACACTGCTGTCCCTAAACTGAGCCTAACCAAGAAGTGACAGGTCATTATAATAAAACTTTAAAGCATTGAAGCTAACAACTGAGGAACATTATCAAAAGGAAGGTCCTCTCTTGCTTGTGGACTGGAATAATTAATACTGTGATCAGGGCTATGCTACTAAAGGCAATATACAGATTCAGTGTAATCCTTATCAAAGTTCCAATGCCATTCTTCAAATAAATAGAAAAAATAAATTTTAAGACTCATATGAACATAGTGGAGCATGTGTCCTTATTACCAGTTGGAACATCTTCTGGATATATGCTCAGGAGAGGAATTGCTGGATCTTCTGGTAGTACTATATCCAATTTTCTGAGGAATCACCAGACTGATTTCCAGAGTGGTTGTACAAGCTTGCAATCCCACCAGCAATGGAGGAGAGTTGCTCTTTTTCCATATCCTTGCCAGCATCTGCTGTCACCTGAATTTTTTATCTTAGCCATTCTGACTGATGTGAGCTGGAATCTCAGGGTTGTTTTGATTTGCATTTCCCTGATGATTAAGGATGTTGAACAGCCAGAATCTGGAAAGAATCCAGATGTCCCTCAACAGAGGAATGGATACAGAAAATGTGGTACATTTACACAGTGGAGTACTACTCAGCTATTAAAAACAATGGATTTATGAAATTCTTGGGCAAATAGATGTATCTGGAGGATATCATCCTGAGTAAGGCAACCCAATCACAAAAGAAGTCACTAGATATGCACTCACTGAGACAAGGATATTAGTCCAGAAACTTAGAATACCCAAGATACAATTTGCAAAACACAAGAAAAATCAAGAAGAAGGAAGACGAACATGTGGATACTTCTTTCCTCCTTAGAATAGGGAACAAAATACCCATGGAAGGAGTTACAGAGACAAAGTTTGAAGCTAAGACGAAAGGATGGATCATCCAGAGACTACCCCACCTGGGGATACATCCCATAATCAGCCACTAAACGCAGACACCATTGCATATGCCAGCAAGATTTTGCTGAAAGGACCCTGATATAGCTGTCTCCTGTGAGGCTATGCCAGTGCCTGGCAAATACAGAAGTGGATGCTCACAGTCATCTATTGGATGGAACACAGGGCCCCCAATGGAGGAGCTAGAGAAAGTACCCAAGGAGCTGAAGGGATCTGCAACCCTATAGGTGGAACAACAATATGAACTAACCAGTACCCCCCACCCCCAGAGCTCGTGGCTCTAGCTGCATATGTATCAGAAGATGACCTAGTTGGCCATCATTGGGAAGAGAGGCCCCTTGGTCTTGCAAACTTTATATGCCTCAGTACAGGGGAATGCCAGGGCCAAGAAGTGGGAGTGGGTGGGTAGGGGAGCAGGCCGGGGTGGGGGGTGAGGGTATAGGGGACTTTCAGGAGAGCATTTGAAATGTAAATGAAGAAAATATCTAATAAAAAATTGAAAAAGAAGACTCATATGGACTCAAGACTCTTAATAGGCAAAGCAATCATGAGCAAATGAACAGTTCTGACTGGCGGTTTGATAATACATGATTTCAAGTTATACTGCAAAGCCCTGGTCACAAAAACAGCATGAAATCCTGGAGATGAACTTCAAAAGCTACAGCCATCAAAATTTCTGTAAGAGTGATAAAATGTATACTTGGAGAAGAAACGGCATCTTTAACAACTGGATCGTGCCAAATAGATCGAAGTTTAATGTAGGACCTAAAACTCTCAAAAGGAGAGAGGAAAGGGCAGAAAGGGCATTTCAGAGTATAGGAATAGGCCTAGGTATTTGCATAGACTTCAGTTGCTGAGGAAATGGCACAAACAGCTTAGAATTGGGATCTCATGAAGTTAGAAAGCTGCCACACAAGGAAGGAACAGCCTCTGACACAGGGTCTGTATCTGTATCTGTATCATCTGTATCTGTATCTGTATCATCTGTATCTGTATCTGTATCATCTGTATCTGTATCTGTATCATCTGTATCTGTATCATCTGTATCTGTATCATCTGTATCTGTATCTGTATCTGTATCATCTGTATCTGTATCTGTATCATCTGTATCTGTATCATCTGTGTCTGTATCTGTATCTGTATCTGTATCTGTATCTGTATCTGTATCTGTATCTGTATCTGTATCTGTATCTGTATCTGTATCTGTATCTGTACTGGCTAGTTTTGTGTCAACTTGACACAGCTGGAGTTATCACAGAGGAAGGAGTTTCAGTTGAGGAAATGCCTCCATGAGATAAAACTGTAAGGCATTTTCTCAATTAGTGATCAAGGGGGAAAGGCCCCTTGTGGGTGGGACCATCTCTGAGCTGGTAGTCATGGGTTCTATAAGAGAGCAGGCTGAGCAAGCCAGGGGAAGCAAAACAGTAAAGAGCATCCCTCCATGGCCTCTGCATCAGCTCCTGCTTCCTGAGCTGTTTGAGTTCCAGTCCTGACTTCCTTGGTGATGAACAGCAGTATGGAATTGTAAGCTGAATAAACCCTTTCCTCCCCAACTTGCTTCTTGGTCATAATGTTTGTGCAGGAATAGAAACCCCGACTAAGACAGTATCTGTATCTGTATCTGTACCTATATCATCTATATCATTTATATCTATGTCATCTATACTTATATATCTATCTATATAATCTAGATCTACCTATACTCATACCTTTATCTATATATTTATCTCACCTATATCTATATCATCTATATCTATATCATTTATATATATCATCTATATCGATATCTATCTATACATGCTATATCATCTCATCTATGATTATACCTATATATCTATCTATACAACCTATATCTCTACATATATCTATATATCTGTCTCATTCTTATCTCTGTCATCTATATCTAGATAGATAATAGACATACAGATCCTCAAGAAAACTAAAAAAGAAATCAAGTAACCTAATAAGCAAATGTGCTAATGAAATAAGTAGACAGTTCTCAAAAAAAAGGGTGGTAAATGAGCATATGAGGAAAAGTTTAACATCATTAGCCATCAGAGAAATACAAAACCAAACTCCATTAAAGATTCCATCTCACTCCACTCAGAATGGCACTAAGTAAGCAAAACCATTGGTATCACCTTTGCCCAGGTCTTGTTTAGGGATCTACATTGATGACACTGATGTGTATGCTAACACGCACAGGGGAAAGCTCTCCAGAGTCTCAAGCATGGACAAAGAACTACAGGCAACCAAAAAACACTGATACTGGAAGAAATGTTCTTCCACGAAAAGAACATACTAAACAGGTTATCCACTCCCAGTGCTCAGCACTAGGATCATATGAATACAGGTAACATTATATTGACCAAGGTAATTTTATTTACATATTTAGGAATATACATATACATGTACATATACATATAAACAATTAAAGAAAAAGGCCATGTATTTGAGATACATGAGGGGGATTGAAGGGAGGAAAGAAAAGTGGAAAATAATGGAATTATATTACTATAGTTTTAAGAAAAAATTTTAACAGCAATTATAAGTTTGAATATTTTTATATTTAAAAAAAAAAAAAGAGCAATGCTGGCAAAGATTCAGACCAAAGAGAACTCCTTTACACTGCTGCTAAGGATGTAAACTTTACATTAGCTGCTATGGAAATCAGTAAAAACTTTCCTCAAAAAGAAATTGAAATCGAAATTAGACCTAGCATAAAACTACTTGGTATTTACCCAAAAGAATTCAAGTCAACACAGAAATGTTTGCACCTTAGTATTTACTACAGCAGTATTCACAAGAGCTAGGTTGTGGCACAAACCCTAGGTGTTCGGTAATGGAGGAACATGTTTGATTTGTTTTGTTTTGTTTTATTGTGCCTTATATACACACTAGATTTTTTTTCAGCCATACTGGAAAATAAAGTTATATCATTTATAGGAAAATAGACACAACTGGCAGTAATCATATGAAATTAAGACTCTGACAAGTAGCAGATGTTTTCGCTCATTTGTGGGTCCTAGACATTATAGATCCATAAAATCATGCATCTGTTGATGATATCAAAGTCAAAGTGAAATTGTCTCGAGTAACAAAGAAGACTAATGGGAGGGACAAAGCAGGAGCCTAGTGGGGTGCTAGGGAAGGGATATACTGAAATATCATTTACTTCATTAAAATGGTCTCATGTGACCCTGTATAACTTTTTAAATCATGGAATAAACTTTAAAAAAATCTATCAGTTATAAAGTGGATGACCGGGATATTATATTTTCATTAAAAACAAAAGCAAGATACTCTTGTCCAGCAAAACTAATTTCCATAGCTTTAGTATTCTATCTCATTGAGAACCCTTTGAGCAGGCCACAAAAGTGTTCACTGGAAAACAGAAGGTATACATCTGCTTCCAAACACTTAGAAACTCAAGGTCAGCTCTAAAAGGAATCTAAAAGCTAATCCCAAGTGAATTCCACCCACATCATCTGAACATTCTAACTATAGCCTCAGGCTTTTTTCATGTCACCACCAAATATGTGAACTCAATTCAGCATGTTACAAGCGGACACACTGAACAACTCCTTAAAGAGATGAGCATTATTTCCTGAAAGAGACACACTTCAGTGGCCATGTAGTGACTCTCAAGCCAATGAGACACTATCAGGTTATTGAGAGCAATTTTTGACTTAAAAAGAAAAAAAAAGAAATATAACTGATTTGCTGGATAAACATGTCTTTGGTTTTATGGAAAGTAAGAAGAAAAGTTTTCCAAAGGCAGAATCTCTCCATGATGGATGGTGGGGGGTTTTATAAAACTCCACCTTAATACCAGGATTGGATAAAGCATCCCAGAAGCAAAGAAATTTCTTCTCAGAAATTGGCATTATCACTCAGTGTTTATAACCGAATTTCTTCTGTGTCCTCAGGAGGCCACATTAATTTTCCATCGGGCTGGTTAAAAGACTGGTAATCCTCTCTAATATACCTGAAGTGTTCATTCACACTGTGTTATCAAGAACAAGGCTCAGCTCTATCTTTGTTCATCATCCTAGATGAATGTTATAGTGGCAGATAGCACAGAAGTTCAATGATAGAACTCAACTCTGCCTCTTCTGAGTTAAGAGCCAGCCTGATAACCTAATCTCTCCTAGGCTCAGTCATTGCATTCGCAAAATATAATGATAATGTAATATTAAATAAAATGGACATATTATTGAGCGAATTAAGTAAATTTGCATTTGCCTAGTTCCTTGTCTAACATGAGAAGTGACACTATGAATATTTATTGACTAAATATTGAGATTGAAGAATATTCATTTTGGACAAATATTTAAATTCATTTTGAAAAGAATTCTAACCACAGGTTTTCTCAATGCTGTGAGGTAGAGCTAATGTTTTAGCTCTGTGTGCAAACGGATCCTTCCATGTCATTAATCAACCCATCCATGGTCAGAAACTCTCCAGCACTGGCTGCTGCTTCCTGCATACATCATTTATCTGACTTTTGCCTGTCCATGTGGAACAATGAGCTTCTAAGGTAATACCAGGGCCTCAATGTACTCATGCCCTGGGGAGTTCCCTCTCAGCTTGACTAACATAGACCTTTGTAACCAATAGGATGTTAAGGAAATGAACATGTGATTTCCAAGGCTTGTCATAAAGCATGAAAGGCTCACATTGGCTCCTTCTTGGGTCATATGTTTAGCTGGAATCCATCTGCTGTGTCAAAGCAGGGTGGAAAGTTTCTTAAGCAGCCAGAACTTACTAGTACATTGAAGGAACCATCTTAGAAGCAGATTGTCCAGCTCCAGACAAATATTCAAACATCTGCATTGTTGGCTGAGTCCTTACTGAAGTATCTTTCCAAACCAACAGCAGATAAGCCATACATATTACTCTGTGTTAGCCCATTTAGACAAATAGAGTAGAGTTTCATAGACTGTGTGGCATACAAACATCACATATTAGTTAGCATAGCCAGGAAGCAAAGAAAAATAAATACAGGAAAGATGTACATCGGCTCCTTTCAACCTGTGAGTCATAACCCCTTTGGTAAACCCCTCTCTCCAAAATTATTGACATTACAATTCATACCATTAAAAATTATGAATATAAATTAGCAACAAAAATAATTTTATGGCTAAGGTCACCATAACATGAAAAACTGTATTAAAGGGTTACAACATTCAGTCAACCATCGGACTGAGCAAGGGGACCCTGATGGAGGAGTTGGGGGAGGACTAAAGGAGCTAAAGGGGTTGGCAATCCCATAGGAAAAACAATATCAACCAACCAAACGCTTCCCCAGAACTCCCAGGTTCTAAACCACCAACCAAAGAGTACACATGGAGGGACCCATGTCTCCAGTTGCATATGTAGCAGAGGATGACCTTCTCGGTCATCAATGGGAGGAGAGGCCCTTGGTCCTGTGAAAGCTCAATGCTCCAATGTAGGGGAATCTTAGGGCAGTGAGGCAGGAGTCAGTGGGTGGGGGAGCACCCTCATAGAAGCAGGGGGAGGGGAGAAGGAACAGGAGGTTTTCAGACATGATAACATTTGAAATGTAAATAAATAAAATATCCAATAAAAAAGAAGGTTGAGAACCACTGCTACGGATAAATAGAACATGGTTCCAGTGACCTACTCCCCCATTCCTTACTCTAGTGTTCATCATTTCAAAACTATCCATCATATTATAAATCCATCAAAGGGTCAATGAACTCATTATGACTGAATTAATTGCCTCTGGAAACATCAGCCCAGACATATACAGGTGTCTTTTATTAATCTCTTGGGTATTCCTTAACTCAGTCAAGTTAACATCTTACCATTCTGGAGGCCAAAAAGGCTAATGAACAACTCATTCAATATCTCAAGGAGTCTCATTTCCTTGGTGATTAACATGTCTTTTAGTTATGTCTTCATTTAGTGGAAGGGGCTAGCTAGATCTCTTGGGTTGATTTTTAAAGATGCTAGTATGGATTGAATATTCTCTCCAACATTTATGTTGAAATCTAGCTGCCACCATACTGCTGTTACGTATATAAGGTCTTTAGATTATTAGTTTCTGGAAGACTTTGTTCTCCTGTGTGTGTTAATGACATAACTATAGGGGCATTAGTTTCTTTTCTAAGTAGGCTTTTGAGAAAGTTTCTCTCCATCCTGTCTGTCTCATATGATCTCTGTCCTTATATCCTTCTATCACAGAATGACATAACATGGAGGCCTTTGCTAGACATCAGAACTACACTCTTGGATTTCCCTGCCTCTAAAATCACAAGACAAGTGAATTACCATTATTAAAAAATTATTCAGCCTCAGACATTGGCTTATAGCAATCCAAAACAATGGACTAGGATAGGCAGTAACCCCACAAGTAAGAATTCTGACCTCATGACTGAGCCACATTTCAAATGCTTCACTTCCAGGACTGGAAGGGCTCTAAGAGGCCTGAGCATGATACCCACAGGCTCAAGTATGGCAAACATTGTAGATATGCTGTACCCTTTACCCTTTTTCTCTCTTTTGCTAAAAAAAGCATTACATTCCTAAAGCCAGCCCCAAAGGTCTATTCTGTTATTTGGCCACTGGCTCATTTCTGAGACAAAACATGAAGGTTCCATATTCACATTTCATTCTTTGGCTAATATGTCCAATCAAGGTTTACCAACTCACCCTAGCAAAAACTCTTCCTTTTTCTCCTTAAATCCCACTCCTGAAAACATACCTTCTCTTGTTTCTTGCTCCTCTTCTTTTCTTGCTTGCTTGCTTGCTGCTGCCTTTGTACCACCCCAAACCCATCCACCCCCAACCCTTTGTGCTAAGAATTTGTTGTTTAGGTAGTGTTGATCCTCCCTTTCAGGAACAATCATCTTTGGATGAGGTTCTCAGCAGATGAGCATCAAGGCCAAGGCCAAAGAGAGGGAGTGCATCCCATCACCAGGCTGGATCCCCTACTCAAACACAGGAAGTCCCTGGAGAGGTGCTTGTTCACCCTGCTCATCAAGGAAGTCTGAGATGCTGATTGTTTCCTTGGTCATTCCTCAAGGAGGCAGATTCCTAGCTCAAGCCAGGGTACAAAAAGACCTGTCCCAGTGAGCCAGCAGACAGATCTGAGGTGTTTGTCACCCCTGGAGACTATAAAAGTGATGTTGGTGAAGGTGTCCAGTTCTCCAGGGAGGTAGTCACCACCATCTGAGTGCCTTCATTATTGCCAAGCTTTCCATTGGTCTTTGCAGGGAGATTACTAGGGAAACAAAATCAGCCAGTCCAACAGCGTCACAGGCAAAGTGAAGGACACAGAGGCACTGCATTGTGAATTCATCTTACCATCAACATTCTGGCATCGTCTCAGCCTTGACCCTAAGAAGCTTCTGCTTGTGGCTGGTATTGATGACAGCTATACTTAGGCCAGAGCCTTAGTACCTACCACCCTGGGCAACTTTTCTGAGACTATCTTTGATGTCATCTTCAAGACCTACAGCTACCTCATTCACAATCTTTGGAAAGAGCCTCCATTAACCAAGTTTTCCTACCAAGAATTAACCGACCATTTGTAGAACCTAGAACAGGATTGCTGTGCAAGCTCCATATGTAGCTACCACAGTATGGTTTTATATAAGAAAAATAAAGTGAATTAAGCCTTTTTTAAAAGGCAATCTTTACAGGATTGTCACTCATTATTTTAAATAAATATTTGAACACATTAAATATCTGCCAACGCAGAATTGATTTATTTAACCAGGACTGAACCAAGCTCAAAATAGAATACTTCCTGAGCTAGCCAATAATAGAAAACTCACATGATCTGATTTCCTGTATCCATAAGAAACAAACTTCTACATCAAGTTTGATAGTTTGAACAGGTGATTTTCTTCCTTTTTTATCCAAATACACATTGAAATGACAGCCAGAAAATAAAGAGTATAAACTCATTAAAGAATATAGGCCAGGAATGCATAAAAGACTTCAAATACTTCCCAGAATAATAATGGAATTGGACTACATTGTGCATAGGAACTTGTGAGGGAGAAAAAATATCTCTATAAAACTGTGTACTGTGGGAACAAAGGTATAGTTAAGTGTGGAAGCAAAAGTGAGACATAAAAGAAGAGGAACAATTCATTTTTACAGAATTCTTGTGGGCAAGGGAAAATTTTTAAATCTATAGATGCTAATAGTTTTCCTACTCACAAATAGGAATTTCAACACAGACAGCCAGGCTAGGGCTTGGGTGTCTCAGAAATACAGCACTTGCTAGTATGTTCATGAACTGAATGTGAGCTCCAGCTCTGAGGATGGGAGAAAGTCCTCATTCTTAACTCAAGTATCCTGGCATATAACTACAGGCATCCAAATTCTCCTTCTAACAGGAGCTACTAGAGATGTGTGAGAATCCTCTAAAATTGACCTTTTTCATCAGATATCTGGAGCATCTCCTAGCATACCAACATGGTCCATGAATAGCCCATCACAGAGAAATCCAAATATTAACAAACTCCCATTATAGCTCTCTAGCTTATTCTTCCTTAAATATAAAATGAACTTAATTAATATGTATAACTATATGTAATTATATATCTGCATCACAGAAGAGGATGATAAAGAAAAATGAACAAAATAATTTATTTGGGAAGAACAGATGTTTCAGGATAGAGAAGAGGACTTTGGAATCCCTAATGGATACCCTCTGTAACAGTACAGAAATCACTCTTTTCATGAAGTGATAACATAAGACTAAGAGTAAGGGCACTTCTGCCAGGAAAGTGCCTGGAAATCCCAGTGGCTACGCCTATCAAGACCCTAAAAGATTTTCCTACAGGCAACACACAGCCACTACACTCTCCTGAGAACCAGAAAATAGGCAAAAACCAAGGAAGAAAACATGCCCCAAACAAAGCTAAGACCAGAAATCAGCACGCAGAATTACAATCTTTCCAACTAAACTATCAATTACCATGAATGAAGAAAATTAGACATTCCATGATAAAAAGCCAAATTTAAGCACTATCTATCTACAAATCTAATCCTACAGAAAGTACTACAAGGAAAACTCTAACCTAAAGAGGTTAACTAAAGAAAACACAGAAAATAAAAAACCTCAGATCAGCAAAGTCAAAAGAAAAGAAGCACAAGCATAAGCACACACTTACACACAAACTAACAACAAAATAACTGAAATCAACAATAATGGGCCACTAATATCTTTCAACATCAATGGTCTCAATCTCCCAATAAAAAGACACAGACTAACAGATTGATTAGAAAAGGATACACCCTTCTGCTTCATCCAGATAACACAGTTCAACATCAAGGATAAACATCACTTCAGGATGAAAGAAGATGGAAAAATATTTTCTAAGCCTACAGACCTAAAAAGGAAGGCAGTTAATTTAAATATTTTTAATTATTTAATTTAATTAATAATAAAATATTATTTTATTTTAAGATAAAATATTTTATATCATTATTAAATAAAATTTAATATAAAATAATAAAACATTTAATTTAATAATTAATAAGTGATTACTTATAAAATAATCCAATGTAGATATTAATTTTAATAGTTAAAATTAGTAAGATTTAAGAAATTTAATATCCATTTTTTAATTACATATTTTCTTTATTTACATTTCAAATGTTATCCCCTTTCCTGGTTTCCCCTCTGAAAAATCCCTCCCCCTCCCCCTTCCCCCTGCTTTCCTACCAACCCACTCCTGCTTCCTGACCCTGGTATTCCCCTATTCTGGGGCATAGAACCTTCATAGAACCAAGGGCCTCTCCTCTCATTGATGACCAGCTAGGCCATCCTCTGCTACATATGCAGCTAGAGCCACGAGTACCACCATGTGTGTTTTCTTTGGTTGGTGGTTTAGTCGCAGGGAGCTCTCGGGGTACTGGTTAGTTCGTATTGTTGTTCTTCCTATGGGGCTGCAAACCCCTTCAGCTCCTGGGATCCTTTTGGTAGGCTGTGAGCATCCACCTCTGTATTTGTCAGGCACTGGAAGGGCCTCTCAGGACACAGCTATATCAGGCTCCTGTCAGCAAGGTCTTGTTGGCATCCACAATAATGTCTGAGTTTGGTGATTGTATATGGGATGGATTCCCAGGTGGGGGCAGTCTCTGGATGATCATTCCTTCAGTCTCTACTCCACATTTTGTCACTTTGTCTCTGTAACTCCTTCCATGGGTACTTTGTTCCCCCTTCTAAGAAGGATCAAAGTATCCACACTTTGGTCTTCCTTCTTCTTGAGTTTCATGTGGTTTTTAATATCTGAAAAAATAGACTTCAAGCCAAAACTAATCAGAAAAAACAAAGAAGGATATTATATACTCATCAAAGGAAAAACTCATCCAAAGTACGTTTCAATTCTTTTTTTATTAATATTTTTATTACATATTTTCCTCAATTACATTTCCAATGCTATCCCAAAAGTCCCCCATACCCTCTCCCCCACTTCCCTACCCACTCATTCCCATTTTTTTTTTTAGCCCTGGCGTTCCCCTGTACTGGGGCATATACAGTTTGCGTGTCCAATGGGCCTCTCTTTCCAGTGATGGCCGACTAGGCCATCTTTTGATACATATGCAGCTAGAGTCAAGAGCTCCGGGGTACTGGTTAGTTCATAATGTTGTTCCACCTATAGGGTTGCAGATCCCTTTAGCTCCTTGGGTACTTTCTCTAGCTCCTCCATTGGGAGCCATGTGATCCATCCAATAGCTGACTGTGAGCATCCACTTCTGTGTTTGCTAGGCCCCGGCATAGTCTCACAAGAGACAGCTACATCTGGGTCCTTTCGATAAAATCTTGCTAGTGTATGCAATGGTGTCAGCGTTTGGAAGCTGATTATGGGGTGGATCCCTGGATATGGCAGTCTCTACATGGTCCAACCTTTCGTCTCAGCTCCAAACTTTGTCTCTGTAACTCCTTCCATGGGTGTTTTGTTCCCAATTCTAAGGAGGGGCATAGTGTCCACACTTCAGTCTTCATTCTTCTTGAGTTTCATGTGTTTAGGAAATTGTATCTTATATCTTGGGTATCCTAGGTTTTGGGCTAATATCCACTTATCAGTGAGTACATATTGTGTGAGTTCCTTTGTGAATGTGTTACCTCACTCAGGATAATGCCCTCCAGGTCCATCCATTTGTCTAGGAATTTCATAAATTCATTCTTTTTAATAGCTGAGTAGTACTCCATTGTGTAAATGTACCACATTTTCTGTATCCATTCCTCTGTTGAGGGGCATCTGGGTTCTTTCCAGCTTCTGGCTATTATAAATAAGGCTGCTATGAACATAGTGGAGCATGTGTCCTTCTTACCTGTTGGGGCATCTTCTGGATATATGCCCAGGAGAGGTATTGCGGGATCCTCCGGTAGTACTGTGTCCAATTTTCTGAGGAACTGCCAGACTGATTTCCAGAGTGGTTGTACAAGCCTGCAATCCCACCAACAATGGAGGAGTGTTCCTCTTTCTCCACATCCTCACCATAATCTGCTGTCACCTGAATTTTTGATCTTAGCCATTCTGACTGGTGTGAGGTGGAATCTCAGGGTTGTTTTGATTTGCATTTCCCTGATGATTAAGGATGTTGAACATTTTTTCAGGTGCTTCTCTGCCATTTGGTATTCCTCAGGTGAGAATTCTTTGTTCAGTTCTGAGCCCCATTTTTTAATGGGGTTATTTGATTTTCTGAAGTCCACCTTCTTGAGTTCTTTATATATGTTGGATATTAGTCCCCTATCTGATTTAGGATAGGTAAAGATCCTTTCCCAATCTGTTGGTGGTCTTTTTGTCTTATTGACGGTGTCTTTTGCCTTGCAGAAACTTTGGAGTTTCATTAGGTCCCATTTGTCAATTCTCGATCTTACAGCACAAGCCATTGCTATTCTGTTCAGGAATTTTTCCCCTGTGCCCATATCTTCAAGGCTTTTCCCCACTTTCTCCTCTATAAGTTTCAGTGTCTCTGGTTTTATGTGAAGTTCCTTGATCCACTTAGATTTGACCTTAGTACAAGGAGATAAGTATGGATTGATTCGCATTCTTCTACACGATAACAACCAGTTGTGCCAGCACCAATTGTTGAAAATGCTGTCTTCCTTCCACTGGATGGTTTTAGCTCCCTTGTCGAAGATCAAGTGACCATAGGTGTGTGGGTTCATTTCTGGGTCTTCAATTCTATTCCATTGGTCTACTTGTCTGTCGTACCATGCAGTTTTTATCACAATTGCTCTGTAGTAAAGCTTTAGGTCAGGCATGGTGATTCCACCAGAGGTTCTTTTATCCTTGAGAAGACTTTTTGCAATCCTAGGTTTTTTGTTATTCCAGATGAATTTGCAGATTGCTCTTTCTAATTGTTGAAGAATTGAGTTGGAATTTTGATGGGGATTGCATTGAATCTGTAGATTGCTTTTGGCAAGATAGCCATTTTTACAATGTTGATCCTGCCAATCCATGAGCATGGGAGATCTTTCCATCTTCTGAGATCTTCTTTAATTTCTTTCTTCAGAGACTTGAAGTTTTTATCATACAGATCTTTCACTTCCTGTTGGGAGCCGCCCTCACATTCGCCGTTGCAAGATGGCGCTGACATCCTCTGTTCTAAGTGGTAAACAAATAATCTGCGCATGTGCCAAGGGTAGTTCTCCACTCCATGTGCTCTGCCTTCCCCGTGACGACAACTCGGCCGATGGGCTGCAGCCAATCAGGGAGTGACACGTCCTAGGCGTAGGATAATTCTCCTTAAAAGGGACGGGGTTTTGCCATTTTCTCTCTCTTGCATTCTTGCGCTCTGGCTCCTAAAGATGTAAGCAATAAAGCTCTCTGACTCCTAAAGATGTAAGCAATAGAGCTCTTGCTCTCTTGCTCTCTGGCTCCTAAAGATGTAAGCAATAAAGCTCTTGCTCTTGCACTCTTGCACTCTTGCACTCTTGCACTCTTGCACTCTTGCACTCTTGCACTCTTGCACTCTTGCACTCTTGCTCTCTTGCTCTCTTGCTCTCTTGCTCTCTTGCTCTCTGGCTCCTGAAGATGTAAGCAATAAAGCTTTGCCGCAGAAGATTCCGGTTTGTTGCGTCTTTCCTGGCCGGTCGCGAAAGAGTGTAAGAACTTCCTTACTTAGAGTCACGACAAGATATTTTATATTATTTGTGACTATTGAGAAGGGTGTTGTTTTCCTAATTTCTTTCTCAGCCTGTTTATTCTTTGTGTAGAGAAAGGCCATTGACTTGTTTGAGTTAATTTTATATCCAGCTACTTCACCGAAGCTGTTTATCAGGTTTAGGAGTTCTCTGGTAGAATTTTTAGGGTCACTTATATATACTATTAAATCATTGCAAAAAGTGATATTTTGACTTCCTCTTTTCCAATTTGTATCCCCTTGACCTCCTTTTGTTGTCGAATTGCTCTGGCTAATACTTCAAGTACTATGTTGAAAAGGTAGGGAGAAAGTGGACAGCCTTGTCTAGACCCTGATTTTAATGGGATTGCTTCCAGCTTCTCTCCATTTACTTTGATGTTGGCTACTGGTTTGCTGTAGATTGCTTTTATCATGTTTAGGTATGGGCCTTGAATTCCTGATTTTTCCAAGACTTTTATCATGAATGGGTGTTGGATCTTGTCAAATGCTTTTTCTGCATCTAACGAGATGATCATGTGGATTTTGTCTTTGAGTTTGTTTATATAATGGATTATATTGATGGATTTTCGTATATTAAACCATCCCTGCATCCCTGGAATAAAACCTACTTGGTCAGGATGGATGATTGCTTTAATGTGTTCTTGGATTCGGTTAGCGAGAATTTTATTAAGTATTTTTGCATTGATATTCATAAGAGAAATTGGTCTGAAGTTCTCTATCATTGTTGGATCTTTCTGTGGTTTAGGTATCAGAGTAACTGTGGCTTCATAGAATGAGTTGGGTAGAGTACCTTCTACTTCTATTTTGTGAAATAGTTTGTGCAGAAATGGAATTAGATCTTCTTTGAAGGTCTGATAGAACTCTGTACTAAACCCGTCTGGTCCTGGGCTTTTTTTGGCAGGGAGACTATTAATGACTGCTTCTATTTTGTTAGGGGATATGGGATTGTTTAGATCATTAACTTGATCCTGATTTAACTTTGGTACCTGGTATCTGTCCAGAAATTTGTCCATTTCGTCCAGGTTTTCCAGTTTTGTTGAGTATAGCCTTTTGTAGAACGATCTGATGGTGTTTTGGATTTCTTCAGCATCTGTTGTTATGTCTCCCTTTTCATTTCTGATTTTGTTAATTAGGATTTTGTCCCTGTGCCCTCTAGTGAGTCTTGCTAAGGGTTTATCTATCTTGTTGATTTTCTCAAAGAACCAACTCCTCGTTTGGTTGATTCTTTGAATAGTTCTTCTTGTTTCCACTTGGTTGATTTCACCCCTGAGTTTGATTATTTCCTGCCGTCTACTCCTCTTGAGTGAATTTTCTTCCTTTTTTTCTAGAGCTTTTAGATGTGTTGTCAAGCTGCTAGTGTGTGCTCTCTCCAGTTTCTTCTTAGAGGCACTCAGAGCTATGAGTTTCCCTCTTAGAAATGCTTTCATTGTGTCCCATAGGTTTGGGTATGTTGTGGCTTCATTTTCATTAAACTCTAAAAAGTCTTTAATTTCTTTCTTTATTCCTTCCTTTACCAAGGTATCATTGAGAAGAGTGTTGTTCAGTTTCCACGTGAATGTTGGCTTTCCATTATTTATGTTGTTATTGAAGATCAGCCTTAGTCCATGGTGGTCTGATAGGATACATGGGACAATTTCAATATTTTTGTATCTGTTGAGGCCTGTTTTGTGACCTATTATGTGGTCAATTTTGGAGAAGGTACCATGAGGTGCTGAGAAGAAGGTAAATCCTTTTGTTTTAGGATAAAATGTTCTGTAGATATCTGTCAAGTCCATTTGTTTCATAACTTCTGTTAGGTTCACTGTGTCCCTGTTTAGTTTCTGTTTCCATGATCTGTCCATTGATGAAAGTGGTGTGTTGAAGTCTCCCATTATTATTGTGTGAGGTGCAATGTGTGCTTTGAGCTTTACTAAGGTGTCTTTAATGAATGTGGCTGCCCTTGCATTTGGGGCATAGATATTCAGAAGTGAGAGTTCCTCTTGGAGGATTTTACCTTTGATGAGTATGAAGTGCCCCTCCTTGTCTTTTTTGATAACTTTGAGTTTGAAGTCGATTTTATTCGATATCAAAATGGCTACTCCAGCTTGTTTCTTCAGACCATTTGCTTGGAAAATTGTTTTCCAGCCTTTCACTCTGAGGTATTGTCTGTCTTTTTTTCCCTGAGATGGGTTTCCTGTAAGCAGCAAAATGTTGGGTGCTGTTTGTGTAGCCATTCTGTTAGTCTATGTCTTTTTATTGGGGAATTGAGTCCGTTGATATTAAGAGATATTAAGGAAAAGTAATTGTTGCTTCCTTTTATTTTTGTTGTTAGAGTTGGCATTCTTTTCTTGTGGCAGTCTTCTTTTTGGTTAGTTGAGGGATTACTTTCTTCCTTTTTCTAGGGCGTGATTTCTGTCCTTGTATTTTTTTTTTTTTCTGTTATTATCCTTTGAAGGGCTGGATTCGTGGAAAGATAATGTGTGAATTTAGTTTTGTCGTGGAATACTTTGGTTTCTCCATATATGGTAATTGAGAGTTTGGCCGGGTATAGTAGCCTGGGCTGGCATTTGTGTTCTCTTAGTGTCTGTATAACATCTGTCCAGGCTCTTCTGGCTTTCATAGTCTCTGGTGAAAAGTCTGGTGTAATTCTGATAGGCCTGCCTTTATATGTTACTTGACCTTTCTCCCTTACTGCTTTTAATATTCTATCTTTATTTAGTGCATTTGTTGTTCTGATTATTATGTGTCGGGAGGAATTTCTTTTCTGGTCCAGTCTATTTGGAATTCTGTGGGCTTCTTGTATGATCATGGGCATCTCTTTCTTTATGTTTGGGAAGTTTTCTTCTATTATTTTGTTGAAGATATTTGCTGGCTCTTTAAGTTGAAAATCTTCATTCTCATCAACTCCTATTATCCGTAGGTTTGGTCTTCTCATTGTGTCCTGGATTTCCTGGATGTTTTGAGTTAGGATCCTTTTGCATTTTGTATTTTCTTTGATTGTTGTGCCGATGTTCTCTATGGAATCTTCTGCACCTGAGATTCTCTCTTCCATTTCTTGTATTCTGTTGCTGATGCTCGCATCTATGGTTCCAGATCTCTTTCCTAGGGTTTCTATCTCCAGCGTTGCCTCGCTTTGGGTTTTCTTTATTGTGTCTACTTCCCTTTTTAGTTCTAGTATTGTTTTGTTCATTTCCATCACCTGTTTGGATGTGTTTTCCTGTTTTTCTTTAAGGACTTCTAACTGTTTGGTTGTGTTTTCCTGTTTTTCTTTAAGGACCTGTAACTCTTTAGCAGTGCTCTCCTGTATTTCTTTAAGTGAGTTATGAAAGTCCTTCTTGATGTCCTCTACCATCATCGTGTTTTTAAATCTGGGTCTAGATTTTCGGTTGTGTTGGGGTGCCCAGGACTAGGTGGGGTGGGAGTGCTGCGTTCTGATGATGGTGAGTGGTCTTGGTTTCTGTTAGTAGGATTCTTACGTTTGCCTTTCGCCATCTGGTAATCTCTGAAGCTAGCTGTTATAGTTGTCTCTGGATAGAGCTTGTTCCTCAAGTGACTCTGTTAGTCTCTATGAGGAGACCTGGGAGGCTAGCTCTCTCCTTAGTTTCAGTGGTCAGAGTATTCTCTGCAGGCAAGCTCTCTTCTTGCAGGGAAGGTGCCCAGATATCTGGTGTTCGAACCTGCCTCCTGGCAGAAGTTGTGTTTCACTCACCAGAGGTCTTAGGATCCCGTGGGGAATCCTGTGTGGGCCCTTGCGGGTGTCGGGAGACTCTGCTGGCAAAGCACCCCGGTGCTCGAGTGGAGCGGAAGGGACTTGTGCCCCAGGTCAGGCCCAGGTCGTCTGCTTCCCTAGTTACTGCAGTCTCAGGTTCCGCGCGATTGGATTGGGGCAGACGCTGTGTTCCACTCATCAGAGGTCTTAGGATCCCGTAGGGAATCCTGTGTGGGCCCTTGCGGGTGTCGGGAGACTCCGCTGGCAAGGCACCCCAGTGCTCGAGTGGACCGGAAGGGCAACATTTCAATTCTTAACATCTATTCCCCAAACACAAGTGTACGCAAGTTTAAAAAAATAAATAAATAAAAGTAAAACAAACAAACAAAAAAAACCACTACTACAACTTAAATCTCATTTTGACTCTCACACACAGATAGTAGGAGACTTCCATACCCCACTCTCACCAATGAACAAGTCTTCAAGACAAAAACAAAAGAGGAAAATTACTAGAGTCAACAGACATTATAAACCTAGCATAGTTACAGAACATTTCACCCAAACATAAAAGAATTTCTCTTTTTCTCAACACTTCATGAAACTTTCTCCAAGACTGATCACATACTTCAATACAGAGCAAATCTCAACAGATACAAGAAAACTGATAAAACTCCCTGCATCCTATCTGACACCACCACAGATTATAGATAGATATCAACACCAAACAACAGAACACTTACAAACTCTTGTAAACTGAACAACTCTCTACTGAATGAAAAATGGGTCAAGACAGAAATTTAGAATGAAACAGACTTTCTGGAATTTAAGGAAAATAAATACACAACAAATAGAAACTTATGCAACACAATGAAGGCTGTCCTAAGAGACAAACTCATAGCACTTAGTTTCTACATTAAAAAAAATTGAAGAGATCTCATACTACCAACTTAACAGCACACATGAAAGCTCTAGAAAAAGAGAAGAAATCACACCCAGAAGGAGTAGATAGGTGACAAAAAATATTCAAACTAGGGCCTCACATCAATAAAATAGAAAAAAAAAAGAACTATACAAAGATGAATAAAACTAAGACTTGGGAAAATCAACAAAATTGGCATATCCTTATCCCAACTAAAAGTGAGAGAGAATATCCAAATTAACAAAATCAGAAATGAGAGGACATAACAACAAACACTGAGGAAATTCAGAGAATCATAAGGGCATATTTTAAAAACCTGTACTCCATCAAACTGTAAAATCTAAAAGAAATGGATTAATTTTTCAATACATACCACAATGAGGGAGCCAGAGAAATACCCAGGGAGGTGAAGAGGACTGAAGCCCCATAAAAGGAACATCAATATTAACTAACCAGTACCCTCAGAGCTCCTTGGAACTATACTACTAGTCAAAGACTTGTGGCTCTAACTATATCTGTAGCAGAGGATAGCCTAGTCGGTCATCAATGGGAGGAGACATCCTGTGAAGGCTCTACGCCCCAATATAATGGAATGCCAGGACCAGGAATGGGAGTGGGTGGGTTGGGGAGCCGGGGTAGTGGGGAGAGGGGATAGGGGACTTTTGGAGGGGAAACTAGGAAAGGGGATAACATTAGAAATGTAAATAAAGAAAATATCTAATAAAAAATAAATAATAAAAATAAATAAATAAAGATCTGGCAAGCAATTTAAATAGACATTTAACTTCTAGAGCCATAGAACCAGTCATTAAAAATCTCCTAACCTGCAGAGCGTGGTGGTGCACGCCTTTGATCCCAGCACTCAGGAGGCAGAGGCAGGCAGATTTCTGAGTTCGAGGCCAGCCTGGTCTACAAAGTGAGTTCCAGGATAGTCAGGGCTATACATAAAAAAAAAAAAAAAAAAAAAAAAAAAAAAAAACAAAAAAAAAAAACCAACTGTTTTTAAAGCCCAGGACCAAATGGTGTGGGCACAACATTTCAAAGAACAGTTGACATAAATACTCCTCAAATAATTGCACAAAATAGAAACAGAAAGAACACTGTTCAATTCATTTTATGAGGCCACAGTTACCCTATACAGAAACCACATAAAGACCCAAAAAGAAAATAAAATACAGACCAGTTTCCTTTATGACCTAAGATACAAAACTTCTTAATAAAATACTTGCAAACTGAATCTAAGAATACAACAAAAATACCATCCACCATTATCAAGTAGGCTTCATCTCAGAGATAGAACGGTGGTTCAAATTACATAAATTGGAGGCTAAAGAGATGGCTCAGCAGTTAAGAGCACTGACTGCTCTTCCATAGGTCTTGAAACCAATTCCCAGCAATCACATGGTGGCTCACAATGATCCCCAGAAGGGGATCCAATATCTCCTTCTGGTGTGTCTGAAAATAGCTACAGTGGTATATGCATATACATAAAATAAATAAATAAATCTTTTTAAATGATACATAAATCAATAAATGTAATATATCACATAAACAAATTGAGAGGAAAAATGTCTCATCATTTCATTAGATGTAGAAAATGCCTTTGAAAAAGAACAATGCTTCTTCATTATAATGGAAAGATTAGAGCTATATGTTGCATACTTCAACATAATAAGGTCAGTTGACAGCAAGCCTATAGCCAACATCAAACTAAATGGAGAAAAACTTAGATTCCACTAAAATCAGGAACAAAAAATGTTTGTCCATTCTCTCCATACCCATTCAATACTTGAAGTCTTAGCTAGATCAATAAGACAACTGAAAGAGATCAAGGGTATACAATTTGAAAAGGAAGAAGGCCAAGTATCTTTATTTGTATATGACATGGTAATATACATAAGTGACCCTAAAAATTCTATCAGGAATGTCTTACATTCAGCAAAGTAGGCGGATACAAAATTAACTCACAAAAATCAGTAGCCCTCAGGGAAGCAGCAGCTTTTATAATATCCTCAAATAATATAAAATATCTTGGGTTATCTCTACCCAAGGAAGTGAAGAGTTGATAAAATCTTCATAAAGACTACAGCTAAAAACTTCAAGTCATTGAAGATATCAGAAAATGGAAATATCTCCCATGTTCATGGATCATTAGGATCAATGTAGTAAAAATGGCCATCCTACCAAATGCAATCTAGAGATTCAATGAAATCTCCATCAAAATTTCAACACAATTCTTCATAGATCTTGAAAGGACAATTTTTAGCTTCATATGAAAACAAACAAACAAAAACCCAGGGTAGCTCAAACAATGCTGTACATAAAAGATTTGCTGGAGTTGTCAGCACCCCCAATTTCAAGTTGTACTATAAGGCTATAATAATAAAGAGCACATGGTATTGACACAGAAAAAGAAATATTGATCAATGGAATTGAATTGAAAACCTAGACATAAACATACATAACTGTAGCCAGCTGATTTTTTTAAAAAAGAGGCCAGAAATACATATTAGAAAAGACAAAATCTTCAACAAATGGTTCTGGTTATGATTCTATAGAGCTGCATGTAGAAGAGTACAAATACATCCATATTTATCACTCTGCACAAAACTCAACTCTAAATGGATCAAATACCTCAACATAAAACAGATACACTGAGTCTGATAGAAGAGAAAGTGGGGGATAGCCTTGACTGCATTGGCACATGGGAAGACTTTGTGAATACAACACCATTAGTGCAGGTACTAAGATCAGCAATTAATAAACAGAAGCTCATGAAACCAAACAGTTTCTACATGGCAAAGGACACAGCCACTCAAAGTGGCAGCTAATAGACTGGGAAAAGGTTTTTACGAACTATATATCTGATAGGGGGCTCATATCATGTGTGTGTGTCAATAGAAGAACCTCAAATGGCTGAGAAACACTTAAATATTAGGGGAATGAAATTCAAAACTACTTTGAGACTTCGTCTTACACCTGTCAGAATAACTAAACACGTGACAGCTCACGGTGGCAAGCACATGGAGGAAGAGGAACACCCATGCATTGCTGGTAGGAGTGCAACCTAGATGTTCAACCAAAAATCAGATAAAAATGCAGATTTACACGATCAAGTATTACTCGGCCATTTTAAAAGAGAGAGAGAGGTATCATGAAATTTTCAAGCCAATGAATAGAACTAGGAAAAAAGTCATCCTGAGTGAGGTGCCACAGACCCAGAAAGATGGTATGTATTCACTTATATATAGTTATTAACTGTTAAGTTGACTATGACCAAGCTATAATCCATAGATCCACAAAGGGTAGGTATAGAGTAAGGAACTAGAGAGAACAGATTGACCTCATTAGAAAGGAAAATAGAATGGATATTTGT
The DNA here is from genome assembly GCF_000001635.26 of Mus musculus. Taxonomy (NCBI): domain Eukaryota; kingdom Metazoa; phylum Chordata; class Mammalia; order Rodentia; family Muridae; genus Mus; species Mus musculus. The sequence goes on from NC_000085.6 coordinate 18,494,264, forward strand.
GGATAGACGGGTGGTCTAGAATGCAAGGCTCAAGTAAGGAGGAGAAATAGAAAAAAAAGTTGTAGGAGAGAATATAGGGAGAGATTGTTAAAGTTAAGTGGCTTTTGAGGAATAGTATGGAAACCTAATACAATAGAAACATTCTAAAAGATATACCTATATGAAGATGATATAAATGAAGTCACCCAATAACAAGGAGACTGAGTTCTAATTGGCCATCTATTGTCACTAAACAGAAGCTTTCAATACCAGTTTTGAACAAAGGCACCCCACAGGAATCCCCAAGCAACCCATTCTGTTGCCAAGACTATAGGTTTCTCTCCACAAACTGACAGCAAAGCCCCATTGCTGACGACAACACCAGAACAACTCACTGAATATGACATTTCCAATGCCATCCCCTTTCCTGGTTTCCCCTCTGAAATCCCCCTATCCCATCCCCCTCTCCCTGCTCACCAACCTATCCATTCCTGCCTCCTTGTCCTGGCATTTCCCTACAATGGGGCATTGAGCCTTTCCAGGACCAAGGGCCTCACTGATGTCTGGCAAGGCCATCCTCTGCTACATATGCGGCTGGAGCCATGGATCCCTCCATGTGTACTCTTTGGTTGGAGGTTTCATCCCTGGGAGCTCTGTGGGTACTGCTTGGTTCATACTGTTCCTCCTATGGAGCTGCAAATCCATTCAACTCCATCAGTTCTTTAAATGTTAAAAACTGAACTGTCATTTATATCTACTGGGAGAAGAAAAATCATTTTTCCCCAATAGAATGACACTAGGTATGCCTATTTGACCAACCAATAATGGACTCCACAGTTTTTTGGGTTTGTGTGTGTGTGCGTGTGTGTGTGTGTGTGTGTGTGTGTGTGTGTGTGTGTGTGTGTGTGTGTTTTTATTTGGTATGGTTGGTTTGGTTTGTTGTTGTTGTTTCACTTTGAGTGTTACTGTATTTTTTCTAGGCTTTGGAATTATGTTGGTTTGTTTTTTAGAAAGAACTTCAAGTTTGTTGTACAGAGAGGATGAGAGGTTCTCCAAGGGCTTGATGGCAGGAAATAATACGATCAAAATATATTTAAACTTAAGAATTGCTTAAATAATAAAAATGTAATAATAACTTTTTTAAAAGGCTATGAAGATTAATATCTCAAACTTGAAAGGATGAAAATTGCAATCTTTCAGTATAAAAATTGCAATAGTACTAAACATTCTGGTTTTGTTTTAGTACCTAAAATAATCCAAGAAAATACTGAAATTTTAACTATATAAAGGAAACAACAGCAAAAAAAAACAAAAAACAAAAAAAAAAAAAAACTCAAGAGATGGATTCACACTAGAAGAATACAATTCCAACTTGCGTCACATTTATGATCACCCTTGTATATGCTTAACAACCAGGAAGAAAAAGGAAAAAAGAAAATGGGAATCAAAAAATGGGATAAAGATAACTCATAGAAAAGTGAATACATGTGATCCTGACACCTAAAAGAGGTTCAGGTTTTCTATCGCTAGAGAAATACAAACAAAAACAACACCGAGAAGACATTTCTCACCTATGAAATTGGCAAAATTCTGAAGGTTAACAACACACTCAGTCAACAAAACTGGGAAAAAACAAAAACTTGCACACATTTCTGATAAGAATAGAAAATTACACAACTATATAAAAATTGGTTGGTAATATTAGGACATAGCATTTAGCTATTGACACAGAAATTTTACCATTAGAATTCTATCTTGGCTCTCGCAGAGGACCTAGGTTCAATTCCCTGAACCGACATATTGTTTAACAGCTGTCTGTTACTGCATTACTGGCCATTGTGGCATCTTCTTCTGACCCATGTGGACACCAGACATACTCATAGTACACAGACATCCATGAAAACAAAACACCCATTACACATAAAACAAGAAATATAATTCTATCTTGAAGATACAAATACAAAACACTGTGTTCAAAACCATTTGTCACAGCCTTTTGCAAAAAAAAAAAAAATGAAATGTTAGAATTGATTCATGTGACCATTAGTCAAAGTAACAGAACAAGCAAGACATTTATAAAACAGGAAATGCACGCTAAGGATTAATGGGGAGCCAGGTGTGTGCTGCACAGCTGAATTAATCCCAGAACTCCAGAGATGAAGACAGGAGTATTGCCTCAAATTCTAAGCCAGTCTGGGCTACTTTATAAGACATTTTTAAAACATTAAATAAAACTAAAATTGACATAAAATGAGAAAGTATCAAAACAATAAAACAATATATATGCTTTTTTGTAATAAAATAAGGGTGTGTGTATGTGTGTGTGCATATGTGTATAAGTGTGTGTGTATGCGATGTGTGTGTTATTCATTTGGGGAAAACAAATAAAAACATACAGATTGCAAACATTAACTCACCACTTTTTAAAATGTATAGAAATGAAAAGACTTCAGCTAGAAGATTTCTCTGAAGAACTCTTTTCATGATTTTTAATGTATGGATCATGTCCATAAATTTCTGTCAGGTGAGAAGATAGAAGCATAACAATTATCTTAGCTATTTTTCTACTGCTGTGAAAAGACCAAGGCTACTTACAGAAGAAAGAGTTTATGGCTATCATGGCAGGGAGCATGGCAGCAGGCAGGCAGGCAGGCAGGCATGGCACTGGGGCAGTAGATGAAAATGAACATGTTGAGACAACAGCCAGGAAAAAGAGAGAGAGAGAGAGAGAGAGAGAGAGAGAGAGAGAGAGAGAGAGAGAGAGAGAACTGAAGTGAATTGGACATTTAAAACTTCAAAGCCTTCCCCCCAGTGACACTCCTCCTCCAACAAGGCCACATCTCCTAACCTTCCCAAAACTTCCAACTAGAGACAAGTATTCAAACATATGAGCCTATGAGGCAGTTCTTATTCAAACCACCAGACTAATATTTAAACAAAAACAATTTTGTATAAAGAGTTTAGTGTAACTAGGTGTTAACCATGGTTATGACTTGGAAATACTTCTTTACAACCATACAGTAAATTTCACGTTTTAGTAGAGAATAAGCAATTATATCAATGATTTTTTTAACTTGTCAATGATTTTTATTAATTTTTTGAGGGTTAGCAAAGAAGAAATATTTTTGTTGTGCCATTTTCATATATAAAAATAAAGATATATCATTATACTTTGTTCTTGCTCTCTGTCACACTGCTTTCCCAGTTCTCCATCCCGCTATCCTTAGTCCTCTTCTGTGAGCTAAATTCAATAATTCCCCACCGCAACCTGCTCTCATGCCACAGATGATGTTACCTCTCTTGTCTCCTCTTTAGACCTCTTCCTCCCTTACCATCGGCCCCTTCATGTGTTGAGGGTTGTATCTTCTTGTCAGTTGTGTTCTCGATGGCAGCTTTTCTGACTAGAGTGAAACGGAATCTCAAAGTAGTTTTAATTTGCACTTTCCATGTTACTAAGAATGTTAAACACGTTTTCAACTTTTCTCTTGCTCTCTTTTTAATTATGGCCATTTCACATTTGTATACAATAAACTCTTTGAATCTTTTTTCTGTTGGAGACTGGTTCTAATGCTTTGATTCAAGAGAATCTGCATGTACAAACACTAAAAGTCCTTGTCCCCAATTAGTTTTTGATCGGTCAGGATGTCAGTGGTCAATATAAAGATGCCAGCGGCCAATGGCTGGACAAAGGGAGATGGGGCAGTACCCTTAGAGCTGCACAGGCTAGGATGCAGAGGGAAGAATATACAGAATCTTGATGACTGGGCAGGAGATTAAGCCAACCCGCCATGTGAGATGTCCAGTAAGTGGCCATTGGAACCCGGGGAAGGTTTAGGAGTGCCCAGCCTTTGAGGTAGCTAAGGCATTTTAAAAGTAAATAAATACGTGTGTGTGTGTGTGTTTCATTCTCAGATCTAAAGATAGCTGGGTGGGTGAGCAAGTATGATCAGCCCACAGTACACCATGCTACAGTGGTATAGTGGGAAAACTCCCATTACATTTTTCACCCTCTGTTACTCTCATGCCCTTCTCTTCAAATAGTCTTTGCCACTTGTATTTCTTCCTTTGACACATAGCTTTCCTTTTACTAGCCCATTTGAGATTGGAAGATTTGGGGTAGAATTTAATTTCATGGGTTATTTATAGATTCTAATGTCTGCTTATTGTAGATTTAGAAAAAACAATTGTGTCCCCCCCCCCCCCCCCATAGGCTGCCTTTTCACTCTGGGGTGGTTTCCTCTGCTGTACAAAAGCTTTTAATTCCAGACAATTCCATTTGTTAATTCTTGTTAGCATCTCCTGAACTATCAGTGCCCTACTCAGGAAGTCTGTGCTTACTCTGAGACCATGAACTCGTTTTTATACATGTTCCCTGGTAGTTTCAAAGTCCAAATCTCACATTAAGGTCTCTGGTATATTTTAAATAAATTTTTGTGCAGATTGAGAAGATATGAATTAAGATGTGTGTGTGCGTGTGTGTGTGTGTGTGTGTGTGTGTGTGTGTGTGTGTGTGTGTGCATGTGTGTTGTGAGGTAGGGAATAGGATCTTGCTATGCAACTCTAACTACATAGTTAGTTCTAGAATTAACTATGTAAACCAGATGAGCCTCAGACTCATAGCAATTGCCTACCTCTACCTCCTAACTGGAGTTCATTCTTTGACATATGGATACTGAGTTTTCCCAGCACCATATGTTGAATAGGCTATCTCTTCAGCAGTGCATGTTTTATACACCATTGCCAAATATTAAGTTAATATAGTTGTGTGAGTTTATTTCTTGGTATTCTATTCTATTCTATTGGTCTACATGCTTTTTTTTTATATGAGTACCATGATGGATTTGTTAAGTAGTGCCCTGTAGTGTAGTTCAAGATTAGGTGTTATGATCCAGAACAACTCTTTCTATACAAAATTAATTTGGCTAGTCAGGATTTTTTTTTTTTGCATCCAAGTGAATTTTACAGTTACTTTTTCTACCACCCTGATAGAACACCATGACCAAATGCAGCCTGGGAAGAAAGGGGTTTATTTGCCTTACAGTTTACAGTCAGGAGCAGAAGCCATAGAGGAAAGATGCTGTCTTAGTCAGGGTTTCTATTCCTGCACAAACATCATGACCAAGAAGCAAATTGGGAAGGAAGGGTTTATTCAGCTTATACTTCCATACTGCTGTTCATCACCAAGGAAGTCAGGACTGGAACTCAAACAGGTCAGGAAGCAGGAGCTGATGCAGAGGCCATGGAGGGATGTTCTTTACTGGCTTGCTTCTGGCTTGCTCAGCCTGCTCTCTTATAGAACCCAAGACTACCAGCCCAGAGATGGTACCACCCACAAGGGGCCTTTCCCCCCTTGATCACTAATTGAGGAAATGCCTTACAGTTGGATCTCATGGAGGCATTTCCTCAACTGAAGCTCCTTTCTCTGTGATAACTCCAGCTGTGTCACGTTAACACAAAACTAGCCAGTACAGGTGCTTACTTGCTTGCTCTCTTTGGTTTGCTTTCTTACACACCCAGAACCACATGCTCAGGGGCTATACCATTGACAGTGGAATAACTCTTCCCACATCAACCATTAATCAAGAACATTCCCTATAGATTGGCTATAGGAAATCTGATGGGGCACTGATAGTCCAGGAAATGCTAGCAAAAATTAACAAATGGGATTGCCTGGAATTAAAAGCTTTTGTACAGCAAAGAAAACAACCCCAGAGTGGAGAGGCTGCCTATGAAAGAGGGAATTGTTTTTACTAAATCTATACCAGACCGGCTTTATAATCTGTAAATAACTCATGAATTAAATCGTGTCCAAAATCCTACAATCTCTTGTGTCAATGGAGTAGCAACTATCTCAAAGATCAGCTGAGTCAGGGTAACAGATATTAAGAGCCTAAACTATCGTGTCTTAATGCTGAAGTTTAAGACAACAGTCACCATAAAGATAATCATTATAATTAATTGTAGCATTAGTAAGTCTTTGAAAGGATGAGGATATAAATCAGAGGGCAGAGTACTTGACTAGTATACTTAAAGCCCTGTGTTTGATCTATAGCACCACTTAAACTAGGCATGGTGGCACAGACTATAATCCTAATACTCAAGAGATAGAGGCATGAGAATCTGGGACTCCGGGTCATTCTCAACTATGTAGTGAATATGAGACCAGCCTGGGATACTGGAGACCTTAACACAAAAATAAATTCTTTGTGGGTTGTTAGTGAAACTCAAAAAAGACCAAACACCAATGTCTATTAACATGTACAAATCAAGTTAAACAGAAGATCACTTTATGATCTTTAATATTTTATTGGTATCTTTGTTTTATTAGTGTGTGTGTGTGTGTGTGTGTGAAGATCACTTTATGATCTTTAATATTTTATTGGTATCTTTGTTTTATTAGTGTGTGTGTGTGTGTGTGTGTGTGTGTGAGAGAGAGAGAGAGAGAGAGAGAGAGAGAGAGAGAGAGAGAGAGCTCATGCATACATACACACAGGATTATGCACATGAATGTCCACGGAGAGCAGAAGAGGGTATAAGATCCCCTTAAAGCTAGAGTTATAGATGATCATGGGCTGTATGATGTGGGTGATGGGAAATAAACTCACGTCCTCTACTAGAGCAGTATGAGCTCTTAACCACTGAGCCTTTTCTCTAGCAAACATTTTGCAATTTACAATACAAAAATGGACTTGGACAAGCACCATTAATTGATATTTTAAAACATCTGGTGAGGGGATGAAGAACACCAGCTGTTCTTGCAAAGGAATGGGTTTGGTTCCAAGCACTCACACGGTGACTCGTATTGTCTGTAATCCTACTTCTAAAGGGTCCGATGCTCTCTTCTGTGCCTCAGTGGGTACTAGGCATCCACGTGGTGGATTTACCTACTTGCAGACAAAACACTCACACATATAAAAAATAAAAATAAATAAATATTTTTTAAAACTCCATCTACTTAAACATTTTTATAACCTAGACCCTTGGGAGCTCCCAGAGACTGAACCACCAACTAAAGAGCATTCATGGGTTGGACTGAGGCCCAGGCACATATGTTGCAGAGGGCTGCCTTGTCCTGCTTCAGGGGGAGAGGATGCACTTAATCCTACAAAGCCTTGATGTGGCAAGGTAGGGGAGTATACTCAGGGAGGTCCCACCCTCCCAGAGGTCAAGAGAAGTAGAGATGGGGGCACTGAGAGAGGAGGCAGCATTTGGGATGTAAATAAATAAATTTTTTCAAAAAGGAAAAAATAATAACATACTTGAAAAATAAAATTGGATAAATATTTTTTTTAAAAAAAGAAAGAAACAAAAGAAAATCGATCGCCCTAAAAACTGCTTACTAATTGCAAATGTCAAATCCTGAGATCATCTCAGTGAGAAACCTAAAGAGCATTCCCTTAACAAGATAACCAGCTATCATGTGACTGATGTCACATGCCTTCTTCCATAGCACAGTATTAAGTACATGACTTGAACAAAGCATTCATGGAACAATACCTTCCCTGCACATAATAAATTCTTTAGGCCCAAATTCAGATAAGACAGATATAACTAGAGAAAGACATTTAATGACAACCAGAAACCCGAAATCAGGTAACTCAAGAATGAAGACCTTCTGAGAATGAATTACTGAGCCAACTCAAGTAAGTGCAGTACATAAATCTTAAACGAATCTATTTTTAATGTGCATAAAATTGGGAAAATTGAACACAGGCTGAATAGAATGTGTTAGCAGCAATTATAATTTTTGGTTGTTAAAATAGTGTTATGATTATTAGGGAAATAGTGTCCTTATTATTAAAATATGCCTTTGAAAATATTTAGGGTAACATCCATTACATTGTCGGCTTAATTCCAAACAATCTATAATAGGTGATATACAAGTACATATACAAGGAGAAAAATAAGAGTATCAAAGTTTACATGAAATTATTTTAATATTTTATGATGATCAAATCTTTTAGAAAGTTAAGGTGGAAATGTATCGGGTAGAAAAACTAGCATGGTAAATCTTTTGAAAATTTACAATTAAACCTCAAGCATTATCCAAGATATTAAGCCTTGGGAAAACAAGCCCCCAAAATATCAAGAATTTCACCATTTTAATGTAACAGGAAGAATTTTGAAATTTCAAAAACATTATTTTGAAAATTGAAATTATTTTCAAAGTTGAAAGACCTGCTTCTTCAAATGAAATGAAAGTGGAAGGAATCTAAAAGACACTAACAACTACATTTTAGACTTTCAAAATAACTCAACATCATATGGAGAATGAGACCCAGCGTCTGTCTCACCATGAACAACAGTGAGTGCTAAGTAGCCATAGAATAAGATTTGCCAGACCAAAGGGGAAATAATTTCAAATCCAAAATTCTACAAACTATTGGTTCAAGCAAGAATGCAAAATAAAATCATTTCCAACCCAAATGTTTGCTCCTTGTATGTCCTTTCCTAGGAATTACTTGAAGATGTCTATCAGTAAAATCAAACAAAATGTTAGCCAGAGAACACAATGGGGGATGTGAGCAAAGTACAATGTTGTACATGTATGAAAATTCTTTAAATAGTAAATGGTAGGTTATAAGCAATAGTGAAAACCTAATGCCCAGAATAGTAATCGTATCAGAATACATATCAGGATTTCAGAGCAATGAGGAAACCAACACAGCAAATTACAGAAACCAAGATAAACCTCTTCTTATAGAAAGAATGTTTCTCTCAGATTCCATCCCAGCAGGTAAGAAGCCTGGGGGGTTCTCCACTCTGCAATAACAAGAAAAGAGTTGAACAGACAGAAAGATCAGCAAGTTCTTCTTAGACACACATGAGAAGTCAGGTGGCAGAACAAACAAGCCACTGCCCTAAAGTTCCAGACGTGGGCCCTGGGCAGGACCACAGCTGACCAGTGTGGGCAGCCCCCTGAAAGCCGGTGTCAAAGCAAAAGACTCTGCACTGCACCAAAGACAAAGTTAGAGACCAGGTGGGGACAGGGCAAGAGTGAGAGTTCTCCAGGAGCCTGATTCTAAGGAGGACCCAAGCAGGTTCTGGGAGCTGAATTCTACCAGCTCTTCACAGCGATGCTGAGAAACAATGGCTTCATGACGTGCTGTATTTTGTGTTTTAAGGGGAAAAAAAACTCTCAGAATAAATTTTTTTAATTAAAATATAATTAATTCACTTAACATCTTTCCTCAATTCAGCCCTTCCCAGGTACAAATTATTTAATAGACTCGAATTTGCTTGAGTTTTTCTTTTTTTAATCACAGTTAGTTACTAAGGAGGGGGAAAGCCAACTTAGCCAACCTGGAGGGAAAAAAATGATATGTACTTTTTACATTCCTGTTGCAGAAGTACAGGGTCAGATCGCAGGCCTGATTGAGGGACTGTAGACCCCTTTCCATTACCTACACACTTCCACCACAGTATCAACTCTGTGATCTCTGCAGCTTCCTTTACTCGGGCATATAGGCTAGCTCAAAAAGAGAAAGGAAGGAAGGGAGAGAAGGAGGGTGGGAGGGAGCGAGGGAGCGAGGGAGGGAGGCAGGGAGGGAGGAAGGGAGGGACTGAGGGAGGAGAGATAGAGAAAGAGAGAGAAGGAGAGAGAAAGAGAGGGGAGGGAGGGAGGAAGGAAGGAAAGAAGGGAAGATGGAAGAGAAAAATATAATAAAAATTTTAAAGAAACCCCTTTGGCATATTTGATGGCCAAACTACATGAAAAAAAAAAAAAAAACCCTCTACAATGCCTCAACCCTACACAAAGAACTACAGATAAGTGTGTAACTTTAATTTTTTCAATGCCTATTTTTAATGATGGTTCGTAAATGTTTTAACCTCCCTTCTAGCCTACCACCCACCAGAGGTAGTGGAAAAGAAAGGATCTGATTGAAGTGGAACTGTTTAGAAATGGTTCCTTGGTGCAAATCCCATCTGCATTATCAGGAAATAAAAGTTCAATTCACAGGGCAGCAACAACAGCTCGATCCACTCGTAAACATTTCATGGATACACCAGCGCATTCACGTTCAGTAGAGTCAGGATAGCAACCATAAATCAGCAGCAGTGGTAGCACAATCTAGCAGAGACAGCCAGGCTTCAGCCTCAACAGGAGTCAGCAGTGGGGACCAGGGCCAACAAGGGACCCAAGGAAAAGTTCTCGGCAGAGATCAGTGATGACTCAAGACCTACAAGCATTTAGCTATGCAAGCAAGCCAAGCTCCCAGGCTCAGGTCATTGTCTACTGAGTCCTTTTTCTATTCCCTCCAAACATCACACACCCTCCACATGTCTTGCCTCATCATGTGTCTTGCCTCAGTACGTGTGTCTGCCTCAGTTGACATCATTCTTCCAATCAGCCTGTGTCTGCAAAAATGGCAAAAAACTGCAGCACACCACCAGATGTTTTTTGCTGTGGTTTTCTCTCTATGAAATCCTGACAAATGGAGCCCAACATAACGTGTAAAGCAGACCAATACATCTGTGTCATTAGTGAAGAATCCTTCATCATGTGTTCTTTCACGTGCTTGCTTTAGCAGAACATCCTTTCACCTGTGTTTATGTAAGACCCCAGAAACTGGGGAGACCTCAGCTCAAGTCCCTGGATGAGCTTGCCAGTACCCCAATGACTCCAGAGAAAACCACAGCTGATGCAAACTGCAAGAGGCTTTATTGTCAGCTAGCTGAGAACGAACTCCTTCTGCTGCACAGGGCAGGGGAGTTCGACCCCCCAGCGATAACAGTAGAGGGCTTTTAAAGGAAAAGTGAGGAATTAGGAGGAGTTGGGAGGAGAGGTGGGAGGAGTTGGGAGGAGAGTTGGCTATAGCTCCTCTCTGGCAGGGGGGGGGGGGGAAGCTGTAGCTCCTCTCCAGCGTCTATCTCCGTGTCCTTGGTACAGGGAGCCAGGCAAGCACCTGGCTAGGTCTTCCTACAATTATCGCATCTCTGGCTGTAAGGCACAGAAACAAAAAGGCTTTTTGCTGGCTATAGAGAACAAAGAGCTTCTTTCTGACTGTATCCCCAGAGATTGGGAATACAGGCTTGGGGGACATTCAGGGGCTTTACCTCCCAGGGAGAAACACTCTTAAGTTGGGGTCTCACATTTACTTCAGTAAAACATTCCTCCGTGAGTTTGCCTTTGCCTTTCACCTGTGTCTGCTTCAGTGAAACATTCCTTCACATGTCTGCTTTACCAAAATGTCCTTTCACTTGTATCTGCTTCAGAAAAACACTCCTTCTCATGTTGGCTCCAGCAAAACACCATTCAACACAACTGACTTTCCAAAGAACCCTTAAGTCCCCATGAAACTGGGAACAGGGATAGGTGGCAAGGGGTGAGCATACCAATTGATGTCTTGTGCCCAGTGAACAGCCCTGACAACATCCATACGGTTTGAAAAGACAAAGTACGCATCAAAATCATACTCGGGTATGGAGAGGATTTGAAGATTAATACATTGAGAATGTAACCCAAACAAGGCTCATAGGCTAAAACATCCGGCGGATAAAGCAGACCACATGCAAGAACAGTTAGACAGTATAAGCAGAAAGACACAAGTTCTAAGACTGATAAGAAATAGTAGAAGACACACAAAAAATGGCAACAGAAGTAAGGAATGGAATTGTGAGCTTGTTATGAGGTTGAATGTGGCTGAGGGAGAAAATTCAGCACGAGGGCACGTCAACAGATATTTCTAAGGGAACTGTTCACCTGTACATAAACCTGGAAAGAATGCTTACAGTAAGTTATTAATGATTGCCTAAGTTTCAAAATAACTGACATATTCTTTTGTAGGTTTGTGAATAGAAATAAATAACTAAAGTGTACAATTTCTACACGATGCACAATTATTCATCACCAATGAAAAATGAGTAGCAAACCATGAAAAGACATAGAAAAGATTGAAATACCTGTTGCCAAGTGGAATAAGTCAATCTGAAAACATTACATAGTACATCTTTCCATTTGAATGAAAGCATTTTTTTAGAGAAAGACCTATAGAGCAAACAATCAGTAGCTGCTATAGACTAGGGCAGAGTGGGAGGGTGAAGAGGAGCGCAGAGGATTTTCAGTAGGGTAAAACTATGATACAATAAGAATGGTACGTTAATTCTTCATTGGCTAAAATTCATAGAATGTAAAATACCAAAAGTGGAGCTTAGCATAAAGGATAAACTTGGGGTAATGACGACATGGCAACACATGATGAACAGTTAAAGCAAATGTTCTATTCAGATGGGGTAAAGACGGGGGCTTTTGAACAATCTTCACTTTTATCTAAACTTGACTGGGATTCTCCAACAGCTCTTTAGTAAGATATAGGGGCTGCAGAGATAGCTCAGTGTGTAAAACAGGGTTACAAGCATGAAGATCTGAGTTCTGATGCCTAGAATCCAAGTGAAAGAAGGATAGAAGTCCACCTATAACTCAGGTGTTAAGGAAGAGAGATTGTACTCCCAGGGTCCTAGCTAGACTTGCCACATCAGTGTGCTCTAGATTCTTTGAGTCTCCTTGTTCAGAAAATAAATAATATGGAGAACAATCAAGGAAATTTTTTACATTCAAAATTAACCTGCAAACTACCATATGGAAGGCATTATCTATGGCTACAAAAGCTATGTTCAAATTATTTCCTTTAATGATGGTAAGCCATGGCACAGTTGGCCAGAAAATTTAGTTCACTAGTGATAATCTAACAGAATACTTGAGACTGGGTAACTTACAAAAAAAAAAAAAAACAGAAATTTAGTCTTTCATAGTTCAGTTCTGTGGTCTGAGCAATCCAAGATCAAGCGATCGCCTAAGGCAGTATATGAGAGTGATGTCCTTATTCACAAAGGATCCTTATTGCAAAGTAGAAGGAGAGAACTCTGATCTGGTGTTCCCTAAAAGGGCACAAACCCAACTCATGAGAGCTCCATCTTTATCATTTCCCAAAGGTCCAATCTCTTAATATCATCACACTGGGGATGAGCCTTCAACAGATGGACTCAGGAGGAACACAAGCTTTCAGGAGGCAGGGTCAAGGCAGTGAAGGGTTGACACCATTAATCTTTAAAAAGAAGACTCAAGAGGCTGTGATAGGGGGATCATAAATTTAAAAACACCCTGGGCTACATATTGAAAGGATCAATGCTATCAATTTGGCCAATGTGAACATATGCGTGTGTGTGTGTGTGTGTGTGTGTGTGTGTGTGTGTGTGTGTACATACTTTCTCATATATTTGTTATACAATTTCTCATATATATGCATATGTGCATATACATACATATATACATGTACATATACATTATATACATGTACATATACATGAGAAAGCTCTCTTTCTCCCGTGAAAGATCCCAGCTAGTGTAGATCCCTCTCTGCATTCTGACTCGATGTGATGTGACCCACTGCTTCAAGCCCCTGACACCTTTACTTCCCAGCCACGATGGACTGTACTTTGGAACTATGAGATAAAATAAACCTTTGTTCCCTTCAGCAGCAGGAAAAGAAGCTAAGACAGACATTGTCTTGGGTAGGGGAGTGAGGGGGGAGGGTGTGGGGGACTTTTGGGATAGCATTGGAAATGTAATTGAGGAAAATACGTAATAAAAAAAAAGAACAGGAAAGGGGGGTGGGTGGAACTTAGTAACCGATTGATATAGAAAATTGATAGAGCCAGAGAGATTGTTTGATTATAACACCGAAAGTTACAGCAATGACTGAAAATAGTAGTGCAACCATCAAAATTTGGGAAAGTGTGGGGGGAGGTGTTTGGGATGATGCGAATGACCCAGATCCTCTGATGCCATATGATCTCAGAGTGTGCAACCCTGTGGCTGCCTAGGGCTGTTTTATTATGCTACAGATACAGACTTCTTCAACATTAGCATCCTTTCTGGTCATGAACCCAGAGAGGTTAAATCTAGTTTAAATTCAGGGAGCTTATATGAGTTTTAATTTTCTTTTATTCCAATCACAAAAAGAAAGCACATTAAGCAACTTGCAAGAGCCTGAGGATAAAGCTTTCACCTTCTCAGTTACAGAAAGCACTGATGGCATTCACTCCACCTCCTATGCCCAGTCCCTCCTTAGAAAGAACTGTAATTAAGTTTAAAGATAAAACAGGCACATGGTTGGAAAGTAATTTAAAACACAGACTGCTCTTCCAAAGGACCTGAGTTCAGTTCCCAGAACCCATCTCAAACAGCGCACTTACTCCCTGGAAATCTAGCTCAAAGGGAATCTGACACCCTCTTCTTACATCAGCAGGCATCTACACACATGTGGCATCCCACTCACAGTTACACATACATACATAAAAATAAACTAAATTTCAAAGAATATGCAATATACGTAGTCCATGCTATTTCTATGTAGGGAGCTGTCAGCAGAGTCTAGATGCTCCTCTCTGACTTTCAGTTCTGTTATCCTAGAAGGATCCTAACCTATATGGAGAGACATCAGTAGTCCAGGTCAGGAAGTCTGCCTATCAAAAGGTCTTGAACATTCTATACAACCATAAAAAATGTTCTGCAGTCTACATATCACTAATGTGACACTTCTTTGCATTAAACCTTGCTTAATCATTTTTAAGGTTTATTTTTAGTAAGTGTATATCTGTCCCCCTCTCTCTCTGTCTCTCTCTGTCTCTCTCTCTGTCTCTGTCTCTGTCTCTCTGTCTCTCTGTCTCTCTCTGTCTCTTTGTCTCTCTCTCTGTCTCTCTCTCTGTCTCTCTCTGTGTGTGTGTGTGTGTGTGTGTGTGTGTGTGTGTGTGTGTGTGTGGTGTTATCTGAGTATAGGTATCCACAAATGCCAGAAGCAGGAGTTGAATCCCCACTGGAGATGGAAGAGATGATTGTAAGTCATCTGACACAGGTGGTGGGAAATAAACTCAGGTTCTCTACCAAGCCGTGTCTTTAGTCTTGTTTGCTGATAATTTTAATCATTATCATTCCATCTTGTTCCATCTAAACAATCGTGGAAAGAATTTTTTTACCATAATGATCACAAACTACCCGTATTCTAAATTACTTTTAAAACATATGTGACTGCATTTGAAAATAAGATGGAAATAAATTGGTTGGCACGTGACCAGTGAAAACTAGATAATCATACGATGGGTGACATTTACTTTTTTCTCATCTCTTGAGTTTTTTGAATCATTTCCCTTCAATATCTTCATTGATCTAAGTCTGGTACAGAGCTAGCTATCCATCCCAGCGCCCTGCACATGCTAGACGAGGTCTCTGACACTGAGCTACATCCCTAATTCTAAATTAGTTTTATTCGTCAAATAAGAAAGCATTATTTTCATTTTGAACGTTCTTCAAGTTTGCTCATCCTGCTGGACAAAGGCATGACTGAAGAGAGAAGAGCTGATTTTGTTTCTCTGCAGCCAACTAAACCACAACTTTAGAAAACTCCTGAGTATATTAATGTGACTGCCTTCGAACCCACCAAGATCCATCATAGGTTCTCAAATTGCTTACAGTCAGAGGACCCCAGTGTGTGGCTTAGACTCACATAATTCTATAGCCACAGTTAGAAACTTCCTGACATTTGGTAGGGAGCTTAACTTTAGAGGGGTTCATCACACTTCAATTCATTATTTGGAGATCAATAGAGAGAAGTCAGGATAGCATAAAATAGAATCCTAGTGTAACCTACCCCGCTGTTAAATAAAGTTGCTTTCTGCTTTTCATTGACCAAAAGTATGGTTTGAACCCAGCCAGTCACTGCTTGGGGCCAGAGTTAGAAAATATTCTTTTCCTAATTTATGTTCCATTGACTTTTTATGGTGGCAGCTATTGATCTCTCTTTGTTCCATCACATCAGATGCAGCAACCCAATTCAGAGCCCAGATCGTGACTTCAGGTGAGCAGCCTTTAATGTGCAGGAGAAATAGAGGCAGAAACATGATTTGTTTTGCTTTTGTAGACCTTTTATTATGGGCACAGATGTCAGATGCTGTCTCAGCTGGAATCGGCTGTGGTATAGGGCAGGTGAGCTGCCTGACTTCCTGGCATGCCATGACCATAAAACAAACTGAACATTTCAGGAATGACTCATTTGATTAGAGGATCCAAAAATAACATTGACAGCTAAAGAAGAAAAGAGCAAAGCCCTTTTTCTGGTAGGGTCGCTGATGGTCCCTAGACGAGAACAGGAAAATAATGGAGGTGGGATTGCTTGTTCTTTATACAAAATTAAACCTAAACTTCATTAACATCTTTGTTACAGCGCAGTTTAGAAAGAATGGTTTAAGAAGGATCATTCTGCTATTTATATTCCTTTATGGATTCCTTTGAATATATTTATCAAGACTTCCAAGAATTTTTAAAAATTGGTTTCATTGTTAGAAAAGGGCAATGTATGCCACATCTCACACATGAGTTCTAAGAGATAGAGGACATTACTGCCTTGGTCTGAATGGTTGTTGTACATACAGGTACTATAGAAACTACATAGACCACCTTAGCCCCAGAAACTTTATTGTAACTGTTTCTTGTTTATAATCTCCATAGTGAACCCCCACTGACTTGTTATACAAATGTAAAAGACAAACAAACAAACAAACCTGTTGAGTCTGGCTTGGCCATATAAGGGAAGGCACTAAAAGTACTATATGGTCTCCTGTTCCTGAAACAGAACCAGTAAGTAGGGCATGGACCTCCTTGAGTATTGATGGTTGCTATGGGTATACACTTTGTTAGTAAAATAGTGTATACATTTTCACATTCCTCTTTTAAGGAATGCCCTCTCTGCCAAAGTTAATCAGAGACAACACAAGTCTGGGAGGCAAGGGTGTGTCTGTATCAGGAAGATGCTAAAAGGCTGTTTCCTTCAAGACAGCACTTAAGGCTATGAGAAAGAATGCTGAAAACATGAGTTCCAAAATATATAATTTCTCAACTATGCAAACTATAAAAATGAAATATGAATTGTAGCTTCACAGATCTAAATGAACAGAGGCATCTACACTATGATCCAGCTTGTCAGAAAGATACTAAGGAAGGAGTCTGATTCTATCCTGTCTTCCTCCTCCATGGAGGCTTAGGTGGCCTTGAGAGAGAAAAATATACAGTAATAAGGAAATAGTGTTTTGAAGGGAAAAGGTGGAGAAAAACATAGATTTTATACATCTTTTTACATTGCATGCTTTGATGCTAGTGGTAGCATGAAGTTATACGTTATTTTTCTGTTGTGAAGGAATGCCCACAACTCCCTTTACTTCTTCAAATCGCTGTAGGTCACTATGTTCAGCAATGGGGGAAAAAAAAGAAAGGAAATAATTATTAGATCATACATCTCACCTAAGGTACTGTATGTGTGTTCATCAAGGTGGGGGTCAGGGTTGCTCAAAGGAATGACCCATCTAGCCCTTGTGAATCTATGGATTTTGCAGGTTTGAGGTTGTGGTGCTAGACAAACGTTCCTCATTCAGAAGAACTGGTCTCAGATTTCTGTGTCAATCCCAGAAGCAGACATAGTGGATGGGAATATGGGGAGTCTCTCCCCACCGTACCAAAAGGTTTGTTTATACAAGCACTTTTCTCCACATGTAACTTAATCCAATAAGGCCATTGGTATCCTAAGTGCCAGAAACTCTAAGTGGTTAGAGCTTCATGCTTTCTATGGCTGGCTGGTCTCTTCTGACCTGATGGGCCACACAGGAACGCTTCTCTACTCAATGTCATTTCAACCATCGCCAACCAGAAATTATAGACAAGCTTACCAATTATCACAAACAGGACCTTAGATTGTTAACATAGGTGACGGTCACTTCCTTGGAGGAAGAAACCCCTTTCCACACACCTGCTTGGACTTGTGCATGTGACATTCAAAGGGTTCCATACATGTGGAATCTGGGGGTCAATAGGGCACCCAAAGACCCTTGAACACTTCAGGTTCTGTTTACGTGCAATCCTACCTCAACCTTGAGCTTTTAATTTCTTATTCTTAGGTACCTTTTTTTGTTAGCCTCATGCTGAGTTTGTTTATAGAATATGTATTTTGTTTAACCAAATATTAATAATATAGGACATTTTTAAAGCACATCTTTGGTGATTTTCATTTATGCTGATGTTTAAGTCAACCATCGGAGAAGGTCTTCACAAATAGATTTATGTTATTCACACTATGTTCTACAGTGTGCCGGTCTGATTTTATAGGTTACATTGCTTTGCGTCTTTTAATTTGGGGAGCATGCCATTTTGAGAGGAGAGTGTGCAAGGCTGAGTCCTGTGTATTTACCACATGGGTTCAAGGAGTTGAACACAGTTTGCCAGTGTTTAAGCATATGGCTTTACCCTCTAAGTCATCTCACCCCCTCACACATCATAAAAGATTTCAAAACCATATGCCAGGACATCCACATAACATAACATACTAAGGAGATGAAAAACTCTTGGATTTCAAACAGTTGTAAGGGGGAAAGGCATACATACCATAAAAGGTCAAGATACAAATGAAAAAGATGTATAAAATATTTACAATAAAAATCACAACGTTTTAATTGCTTTTATGTGTCATGAACTTCACACTAACAAACACCAACAAATGTTGTGAATAAAAAAGAAATATCAGTTCTTTTAAAAAGATTTTGTAAAAATTAAAATCAATGACGTTAAACATCTAAAACTACTGTTATTAATACTTTATATAAGTAACTAGTATATGTCATGTTTCCAGAATATAAGGCACCTGATACACAGCTATGTTGGGGATTTTATTTAAAGTGTACATTCATACCAATGTGAAAGGAGGTACAAATAGCAAGGCATTTTCATAACAACTTGCTATACTCTAATGAAGAAGGCAGTCTTTGTGGCTCAGTTTATAAAGTGGCTTACCAACCTCCTGAGTTAGTTTGATCCCTGATCCCCAGAACCCACACGGTTGAAGGGGAAATATTGAGTCCTGCAAGCTGTTCTCTGACCTCCTCATGGCTTGCCCACATTCAAGTGCATATGCACACAGGGCATGATAAGTGTCTGTTGTTTTAATTCACAAAAATGAAAGCATATATTATTGAGTTTCTTATTTAATGCTTTATGTGAAACAATATAAAGATATAAAACCATGAAAATATGATTTAGATGTAAGATGAAACTGTTACACTGTAAGCTACTTTAAAATGATGATTAGCATGCTCAAAACTGCCAACGGCATTTCTTTCTCATCATAATGTGTATTTTTGGATATATTAATAAAAAAGTCAATAAGCCATTGTGATGTACAAATTCCAACTACGGGCTATTTCTTAAAAGTGCAGTTGCTGATCACTATGCCTAAAACACAGGACGGTACGTGGTCTGCCAAAAGCCTCCATCAGACACAGAAACTTGATTTTAAATAAATAACATTTTACTCCCAGGGGAGAGTCTGCAAAGCACTCTGTGGGCTGGCATGTCTTCAAAGTCTTGTGATAAGAGTGGAGAGTGGGAACCACTAATCACGGAGGCTGGTACCTCTAGCTGATGTACTGACATCACCCACGCCTATCAGGAAGCAGAGCATCCGCAACAGCATGGGTCACAAGTGCTTGTGGAAGACTCCACCTGAACAGCATCATCAAGTTCACCATCCTTAGGCTGCAGGTTAGGACCTTGGCCAGATAATTCAATATCTCTGGGCTTTGGTGCCAGGTCAACCTGTTTATATCAAGGCAATCTCCATTCCACAGATTCTCAAAGTGCAAGAGAGCTACTGAGTTTTGATATGTGATCAGAGGGCTTATAAATTATTCTTGATTTAAGCTTTCCCTTTTCTTAAATGATTCCATGGATCAAGTATTTTATTCAAGATTTAAATAAATTCTTTCTTCTAAAACACCATATAAGAAAATGTTTTTAAGGGCATCATTGACAAGGTTCAAGTATGCCTTCTATTCTGAATGCGTTGAACTATCCCTGCACCTTGAGATAATCCTGAGTACTGATGCCCACATGTGTGCTTCTTACCTGTTGTCTCCAGCGATCTTCACAAGAGCAGGTAACATAGTTCCCAAGGATCTCCCATAGCAGTAAATCTAAAGGCTAAAGAAAGAGCTGCCTTAAACTAACTGTTTGACATTCCATTGTTGAATGGCAGGCATTCAGGAGACAGGAGGAGGCAACTGAAGTCTTATCCACATATTCCTTTGTCCAAGAAAAATGCATCTGTTTCCACTCTAGAGATTCACCATTAGATCACATCTAGTGAAGAAAGCCACAGCTTTCTTTTTTTATTAGATATTTTCTTGATTTACATTTCAAATGTTTTCCCCCTCTCAAGTCTTCCCTTTGGAAGTCCCCTACCCCACACCCCCTTCCCCTGCTTCTGTGAGGGTGCTCCCCCAACCACCCATCCCCTCCCATCTTCCCGCCCTAGTACTCCCCTACACTGGGGCATCAAACACCCTCAGGCCCAAGGGCCTTTCCTTCCACAAATGTCCAACAAGGCCATCCTCTGCCACATATGTGGCCAGCTCCATGGGTCCCTCCCTGTGTACTCTTTGCTTGGTGGTCCAGTCCCAGGGAGCTCAAGGGAGAAAGCAACAGTTTTCAAAACATACAGAAACTGCAAGTTCTGGAAATATCCTTCTGGCTCGACAGGACATGGGAGCATGGAAGCTATGTGGAGATGTGGAAAGACCAGGTTGGGCTCTCCTCTCTGTGTTTCTTCTATTTGGCTTCTCTATAAGCTTTCAAACCCTCAGAGAAGTTCTTCCGTTGTTGCTAAAGATGGTTGAAAACATGGCTCTGGGCCATAATATAGACAAAAGACTTCTAATTTCCTAGAGCGGCAAGTGGAGCCCTTTGCAACTACTCAGTCTCCAGTTTACAATAGTATTTTTTCCAACAGGCATCTACCTTCCCTCTTTCTATGGATATACTTTATACCAGAACTCAAGAATGTTCTCTCAAGGAGATCCAAACAAAAGTTAGAGTGTTTAAATGCTTGGTTTTTGTCAGGTAGCTATGTAAACATGAAAGTCCTAGAAACCTATTTGTCAATGTCCCTTTCTCTGCTAAAGAACTCAGTCATTTCCTAGACACTGGTCCCTTGAAAGCTGTCTTAATTAAAGCTGCGCTGGTAAGTTGTCTGCACAATGGTAATCACAGATGTCTACAATACTTCTCAAGTGGAAATGTCAAAGGAAAATTGTGCCATCTCTATTAGCGGCACATAATTAAAGGTCCTGATTCATTCCGGGAGGGTCTCTGTGGGGACTTTTAACCGAGAGTTCATTGGGCATGCAGCTAGCTGAATAGATTGGCCTTTGCTAAAAACTGAATGCAATGTTATCACCACTGGATGGATTAGGAGAACAATAATCAGCAGTAAACTGCTGTGGGGATCTGAGAAGTTAAATACATGGTAATAGCCATCCCAGTAAAACTGTTCATGCGACGACTAATGGGTGGCCTTAACTTAATAGTATCTCCATCATACTAGGGAAGCAACAGAATGGAGCCAAGTAGCACATAAAAAACCTCCATGAAGTCTTTGTGAACTGATGTCTGACCATACTCGAGACAAATCCACCCGGCAAATATTTACTTCGTATCTGCCAAGCTCCAGGCAGCAGGAGAGGGGAGGCCCTCACTTTGTCTCTGTTCATGACATATGGGGGAGGGGGGTGATGTCTCTGACCTGACTCAGTTCTTCCTCCACAGAGCCCACAGGTTGAGGTTTGCCACAAGTCTGATATAACCTAAGGCACCAGTCTCAATGACTTCAAGTCAAAGCCATGGAGGTAAGGAAAGTGACAGAGGCTATTTCTCCCCTCCCCTCAGCTCTGCACCTCCGCTGACCACGTAGAGTTGTGAAACACACAAGGAACTGACTTCAGTCCTGTCCACGGCATAGCTGCCTTCCACGATGTTCCTTCCATTTTAACTTTAAGTGGGAAGAGCCAGAGAAAACACTTCACATATCCATATTTATAAGAGGACAGAAGGTATACATGTCCATAATCCCAACATTGTAGAGGTGGAGGCAGGAGGATCACAAGTGGGAGCATAATGTCTTTCAAAAGTCCAAAGTCTGAAGATCCTGAGTTCCATTCCTAACACTGAAAACAAAAGAAGATGAGAAAAAAATCAGAGGTTTTCTGTTTCAGTAATGTTTCCTTTCTACAGTTCTCTGAGCAGGGACTATGGAGAGTGTGTCAGTCACTTTCCATCACAGGAATAAAATGCCTCCAGAATCAGTGGCTGAAAAGGGGTTATTTTAGCCCGTGTTCTCAGTCCACGGTTGCTTGGCCTTATTGCTTTGAGGCAGAAGCAGCACAATACACTGTGACAGAAATGTGTGAAGGATCAGACCTACAGTGTTTCCAAGAAGGGTGGAGGGGAGAATTCAATATCCTCTTCAAGAGACTATGTATGCCCAATGACCTAACTTCTACCTACGTTCCATCTCCTGACAAAAATCAACAAAACCAAACTGAGGACTAAGCCTTTAGCACTTGGGCCTTTGGGGAGCATACTGGATCCCAAGTTCTGACCACAGCACAAAAGTACAATGTTAGGTCTCGAGTCAAAGGAATCGGGTGAACAGGTTCATGTTTAAGAAACCTGATGTAGTCAAGGAGGAGAAAGATGTGCTACTCAAGTGCTTCAAACAAGCAACAACCCACCTGGAGGAGCAAAGGGAAAGGAAACAGTGCTTAGCTGAAGGAGGGTGCTCTGCACTGGGGGCTGAGCAAGTCGATAACCGAGTGTAGGCTGGCCAGCTCCTCTCCAGCTGTATTTTCTGCAAAACTGAAAAGAAAGCCAAAGGCACTTCCATGGGGTCTTTATGTGTGCCACTCATATTCTTCTTTCCATAGTACCTTTACTGTGAGATTTGCTTGCTTGCTTTATTTTTTCCCAGACAGGGGTATATGTATATAGGTATATGTGGATATGTAATATCCACAACTGGGGTATATATATATATCCACAGCTGGCCCCAAACTCAGATCAGTCTACTTCAGCCACCTGAGTGCTGCAATTCTAAACATGTGTGCCACCATGCCTGGCTCCCCAGTACAATGCTTAAAAACTAGACATCACTTTTCCATTTTGCTAAGATCTAGAAAGATCAAAACTCACCTGTGTATCACAGTCTTACTGTCATGAAAGGTGGGAAAGTAATAGGACTGGGAGAAGTGGATGGCAGATTCCTGCCAAAAAGAAAGGAACGATTAAACCCAGAGCTGGATGTACCTAAAGGCCTTCCTAGTTACTGCCTGCCAACCCCTTCAGGTCCCCCCTAATGGGAGATATTTGGTTTCTTACCTCTGTGTAACACCATTTTCACTGAAGCGTAAAGTACATCTTGGTCAAAGGCCCAGGAAGCCAGTGAAGACACCACTAACTTCAGAAGAGCCCCTGCCCCAGATGCTGGAGTACTCCTCAGACCAAGACTTGCTTTGGTTTCTGACTTTGTTTCTTTGCATTTGGAGGTTGTAAGGAATGCAATGAGAACACAAACCCATACTTAACAGAGTTCAAAAGGCAGTGAGCAGAATGCCACAGTGCCCACCTGTTGATGGAACTCCGGATAACATCTCTCTAATCAGAGGGTCTATGGTCAGCATGTCGACCAGGCCATACTCACTCAACCCCCTCAGTGGGAAGCTAAAGCAGCTAGCACCCAGAAGACCTTAATGTCCTTCTAATTCCTGACTGGATCTGGAGAACTTTTTTAAACTCCGTGTTAAGTAAGCTAGTGAGACTTCACACTCAGAGGCCTGCCAATGACCCCGCCCTCATAATCAGCTTTGAACTCCATGTCTGCTATCTCTTGCAATATAATTTTCACGAAGATAGTGTCACCCTTGACCTTCTTTCAGATGTAAAATCCAATATGGGAGTGGGGAAGGTGGCGAGAACGGGGTTTTATTGAAACCCACTTGGGGAGGATGCTTATGCCAGTTAAACAATGGCTATCCTACAGATGCCTTGCAGATATATGTTTCAATTCTTTTTCATCTGCTGTTACATGATTTCTTTTTCTCAAAACCATGAGATCTGAGTTGTATTTCTTGTCCTGAGTAGGAACATGGCTTTCTAAAGTGTCAAAGATATTACCAAGACATGCTATTATTCCTTCTCTCAAGAGTTAAATCAAATAGATCTGTCAGTCACCGAGACGGGGAAATACCCGTCAGGAAGACGTTAGTTCCAGAAACTCCAAGAAACCTCATGCACTTGCAGGCATGGTAAGAAGAGGAGAACAACTAGCCCCTTAAGGAGCTATGTGTATATGTTCCCTCAAAGCTCGGCCTGTTTGCTCTTGTAAGCTCTAACTTGAAAGGCAATGACCATTTAT
The DNA here is from genome assembly GCF_000001635.26 of Mus musculus. Taxonomy (NCBI): domain Eukaryota; kingdom Metazoa; phylum Chordata; class Mammalia; order Rodentia; family Muridae; genus Mus; species Mus musculus. The sequence continues at coordinate 18,518,527 of NC_000085.6, forward strand.
CGTCTTTCTTCAGTCTCTCCTTTTCACATATTGGCCAAAGTCCTAAGCTACTTGCCCTGACGCTGAAGATTCTCACTAGGAAAACCCACTCCGTGGAGCTACCCACAGACTCATTGTGAAGCCTGCGTGTTTATTGACTTCTAGCTCAATAAACATGACCGACTGACAATCTTACTTCCATCCCCCTTCTCCTTCCTTCTCCTCCAGGCAGCTACAGAGAGCACAAGCTTGTGTGTTCTGTTGGGTTTTTCTCTCAAGCTTAAACAAAACTGTCCTCCAGTTTCCTTCTTAGACCTTTTCTAAACATTCTAAGACTAAGAAGTTGCAAACTGGACTTTCTAGACCAGGATAACAAAAGCCTCAAATCTGATCGATAAATTGAGTACACCCGAGGGCTGGACTGCAGTTGGTAGGAGGGCCCCCAGATTATTCTAGTTGAATCACACGGGCAGCGTATTATTCTATTTATGCTGCTATCACCCAACATCTGAAATGGGAACAGACTATTAATCCCTCTACAGCGCTGAAGGCGAGGAAGTATGGAGATTTTTCTTATTACGTTAACGAGAGAGGATTAAAAAGACAGGGGGGAGTTTTATCTGTAACCACTGAAATGGGCACTTCAAACTGTCCAAAGGTGATGTAAGACTCATAGTAAATGACATGTAACAGACAGCATGCTCAGGGGATGCATGCAATACAAATGCTCCCAAGCTACATGTTCTCTGACCTACATGCTTGTGTGGCAAGCACACTACATAATTCTCTCCCCAAACCTTACTGAGATTCTAAACTTTGCCTCTGCTCTGACCCATTTCTACCTCCTCAGAGATCCTCTGTTTCTTAACTAGCCCTGCTTCTGGTGTGACTACATGTCCCTCCATTCCTTGCTATGGAACACAAAAGCCTGGAAGTCCTAGAGAGTGCTCACTAAATTCCAATATCAACCAATGTCAGTGGCATAGTCAAACCATAGTAGACAGTGATCTCATGGGAATAGAAGAGTAACCAGGACCCTCTATGCTTGAGATGCTCGACAATCACTCCCATTCTCATTACTTTCTAAAGCCTAGGATACATAATAACATCACTGACACAAAATCCAGGAGGACGATAATTTGCAGCTGGAATTAAGAAGTGCTGGTCTTTAGGAATCTACAATATCTCTTGTAACTCTTGTTTTCAGGAAGTGTGAACATCTCTGGAGAATGAAAACACAGAGACAAAAGAGGAGGCAGGACATGGGGTCTATCAGTGAAGACTTCCTCCTCCTCCTCCTCCTCCTCCTCCTCCTCCTCCTCCTCCTCCTCCTCCTTTTTTTAACTGTTTTCTAAGAGATTTTGATTTGTGTAACGGTGGGTCATAAGAGGCATACATACTTTCAGGAGTTTCCATAGTGATTTTAATTGGTGCCCAAGTTGACAGTGTTATCAAACTGCGGGCCACTTTAGAGTCTCTGGGATAAAGTTTTGCTCTCCTGACCCCTGGCTCATACTCCACACCAATTAAGTCAAAATCCTCAAGGATGGAACCCAGGCATCAGTGTTTTTTAATTCCCTTGTATTCACAGTACACTTCTCAACGTTGAGAGCTGGTCTTTAACATCCACTGCACAGGGAAAAACACGTAAGGAGGGGTAATAACTCTGGATTCTAGACTCTGCTTTGCCTCTAACATCTGTGTAATTTCAGTAATGTCACTTAACCAATATACGCCTCAATTTTCCCAAGACTTAGTTCAACCTTAAAGTATAGTTATCTGTTAATGTTAAAATGGCATTTTAACCCAGATAATTCATAGAGAAATGTACTCCATTGCATCTGTACTTCTTGATCACATTCAAAGCTAATAGAGTAGTGTCACTAGTCAGTTTAACAAAAACTCACAGTTAGAATATGGTCTGAAAAACTTGGTTGGTCACACATGTAGAAAGAGCAAAGCAGTGTATGTAGTCATGGAGTGACTGAGTGGTGGTTTAAGCTCATTCCCTGGAGTGTAGTGTACCAGGAACAAATACAAACTCCCTGGAGCCCACTGATGCCAGCACCAGCCCCCTAGAGCCCAATGCATCAGGCACAAACTCCCTGGAGCCCACTGATGCCAGCACCAGCCCTCCAGAGCCCAATGCATCAGGCACAAACTCCCTGGAGCCCACTGATGCCAGCACCAGCCCTCCAGAACCCAATGCATCAGGCACAAACTCCTTGGAGCCCAGTGACAACAGCATAAACTCTCTCGAGCCCAGGACATAACACAAAACTCCCCAGCACTGATGTTCACACCACTAGTTATGACTCATTTACAACAGCACACATCCAGCACCAGAATCCTCTGGACTTGAGATGCCCACCCACATTCCTTATTTATTTTCAATATCAGCATATGGGCAACATCATTAGAAGAAAAGCTAAGGAGAAGATAATTAGCAACCAGAGTCTAGCATCTTCTTAATAACCCACAGTTGCATTATTTTGACTGTCAAAAGACCAGGTTCAAGTCCAGCCTTTGCTAGGTTGCCTGACTCTGGGCAAATGAAGCTTTGCTAATGAGAACTGTCATCTCTCCATCTCTACAATAGACTCCATACCTGCTGCGTCTGAGAAAGGTATGCGTTAGATTATACTATATTTGGACTGCATTGCATTTGAATATAGTGGAGCGATAAAGAATCATTGGGTGCCTCTTGTCCTCCCACTTAGGGACAAAGGGACTCAGCAATTTAAGGAAGAGCATTCAGTAAGGCATTGTTTCTCTACGTTTTTCCCTTGGTCTCTTTCCTCTCACAAGACATAATTACTCATTTTCAAAGATTTAAATCATTTCCTGCTGTGATTTAATTCTCCCACAGATGGGTCACATTTGAGATCCCAGACTCCACGTTGCTATAATCTAACACATAGGGAGGAAGCAGGCTTCGCAAAGATGCCACCAATTAACACAGGACTTAGGAAAAAGCAATAACACAATTAATAAGGAAACAATCACCGTTCTTGTTTCCAATTCTGCGCGTTAGATTTTTATCAGAAGGGGAAGTGAAATCATCCAATTAGGCAGAATCTAAATACAAGACAGAAAATAACAAGGACCGGAGCTGTGGAATAAAGTGGGGGTATTTTGAGAAGCACAGGATATAGGGTGACAGGACAGTTTTTTTCTAGTAAGAGAAAATAAGTCTTTATCAATGTACCATGGTTCTTCACATCTTTGTTCTGGTTCTTCAAAACCAAATGTGCCTTCCAGACCAGAAAACACAGATATGTTCAACTTGAAAGGAATTCACCTAAAGCACCAGGCTACACGGGGGTGGAAAACTTCCCCACATTACAAAGAGGACCGAGTTCTGCCTGTTAGTATAGGATGCTTGAGAAGAATGTACAGCAAATGACTGTGGGAACGGTGACACAGAGGAAGGGCTCTCCCCAAACCTCAGACCAGGAAGCTGCAATTCCCACCTGAACCATAAAGCCAGGACTTTTAACTTCTGTTTATCTATTTCTGATGCTTTTAATTGAACCTAGGGCCCAATCATCCTAAGCAAAGGCACTGAACTATTTCCCCATCCCCATATCAACACTTCCCATTCAAACTCAGCTCTTTCTCCCTACACACAGGCTATATATTATTATGGAAGACAGATTTCCAAATGAATGAATGGTCTTTGCCCAGTTCTTTGAAATTCAGGCCCCTGTGGACCTCAGAATAGTCCCAAAACAGAACTAGCAATAACAGTAGCAATTAATAATGAGCCAAGCACATTCTATATTCCCAGCTGTCTTTGAAGTCATTTTTGTATTGTGACACGTTAAATTTAAAATTTGGGGTCAAGACTATTATTTCCATGTCCAATATCTTACAGATGAGAAAACAGAGGCAAAGCAATGTTAATTGGTGCCTGGAAATAAATAACAAAGGACAGAGACAGAATTCAAACACAGGCCACTGGCATTCCACAGGCCTGGATTGCACATGCGCATCTAGTCTTTGATACCCTAAGCGAGCCAAATAATTAAGCATTGGCAATAACTACCATCAGTCCCTGACAAACATCTGTACTGCACTCTTAAACTCACTTTGCTCCTGGTTAACTCCAAACCATTTAAATTATCTAATATTTATATCAATAAATACAAGCAAAGTATAAACTGAGATCAAAACCCACTAGCTCAGCCAGTTAGCTATATTTTCTTAATTATATACAAAATATCTCTTTAAAAGCCTGACCTTACAACTAAACTGCTAGCTCTTTAGAAATCTCTTCCTCTCTGTGTCATTGTAGCAAAGTAGTATAGCTTTCTCTTGAGCTCCTCCAAACTCGAGAGAACCCCTTAGCAGTCTTTCTTAGAATACTATTTTACCCGTGCCCTGCCAGCTGCTTTCCATTATTCCTGCAAGCCCAAAGAGAAAATCCTTCTTATCTCTTACCAGGAGCTCTTTCCAAAAAGACTCCTCAAAGCTGATGGGGGAGGGAGGAGCTCTATCAAAACTCCAATTGCTTATAAAAAGAAGTCTCTAGCTATGCTTTTCTTAGCAGACTGAACCATGTCACCAGTCATGGGGTAGGGGTCGGAGGGGAGCTCCAAGCCGAGTCAGTAGGGGCAAAACCATTTCACCTTTACAGACGGGTAGCTCAAGGCCACCCAGCTAACTTTGCCTCAGGTCATAGCACAAAGAACACAAGACCTCTGCCCAGCAACTTGCCTTAAAACAGGCAGGAACTTTCCATTCTCTTGCATGCTTATCTATCCAGGCTTTCGGAGGCACATCCAAAGTGCAGCTCTACAACACACCTAACTGCATCTGACAAACCCAGTATCTATTTAAGCTTTTATATTTTGCTGACAAATAGGTACTCTATGTACAATAACCAATTATTCTGTAACAAACTTAACTTATATTTTTTTTCCTCTCACCATTTTCATTTATAATCATATTATATATTTCTTCCCTGAACCCCTCTCATGTACCATCTTCCTCACTTTCAGATTTATGGCCTCTTTTTCTTTAATTGTTGCTATGTATGTGCATATATGTATATACACACATATTTCTAAATATGACCCCACCCAGTCAATGCAATGTTTCCTATGTGTATAAATCTCAGAGCTGCCCCCTTGGCATTGACAACAAGATGGGTCGCTCTTCCCTGGAGAAAAGCATTTCTCCCACTCTCAGCATCTCCCAGTTGCCTGTGGTTCAGGGTTGGAACCCCATAAGCTTCCCCTCTTCATCTCAGCATGCCCAATGGTGGTGTCAGTGTTCAGGTCTTATTTAAGCAGGCATGCTAAATAAAACTAAACATAACCTCATAAGCATTTCTGACATTTCTAAAAACTACAATCTTACAGAAAAACATTTCTATACCTCTGTATCTTATAATCACCTGCCCACATTTTTGTAATGATCTCTGAGTCTTTGGTAGAGAAATTGTGCTGTAGAAGTATCAGCTGAGACTGGGTACCATACAGTCTTCTATTCTCTGTCTTTTCATTGCTTATGGCTTTCTATCACGCTCTCTGCATATTGTAATGAGAGGTTTTCTTGACGAGTGATGAGGACTTATCTGTGGGTACAATTGTGGGGCACGTGGACTGTCACACAAGACAAATGAACTGGTAAGCAGATTCAAACCCTGGCTTATCTCATGAACGAGAAAGGTAAGAGTAGAACTAGCTCCTGACCTGGCTCTATTTGTCCAGGAACACATGACCATGACACTCCATTGAGAGGACCATAACAACCAGTCATGTAGAACAACACCTGAAGGAAGCCCTTCCCCATGCAAATAAAGAATCCCCTAACGTCTCAGGTTGAACCAATGGGAAGTATCTACCCCTGGATCCGGCCTTACCCCTGTTGCAGGAAAATATTAAAAAAATAACTGTCAACTATCCTCCGGTTCTGACCGTGCTCCAGCGCTCCTGCCGCCACGGCCAACTCTCTGGAGCTAGCCCTCACAGCATCTGGCTCCCTTGTCCCACAAGCCACTAGTCCCCTCTCTGCTATAACACCCTATAACCAGTGGTCCCACACTCCAGTAACCAAATAGATTCACCATCCTTGCGGTTTGGTAACACAGTACCCAGTACCCCAGTAGAATCAAGACTCTTAAAGCTTAATTAACCAATCTGATTTATGTATCAATAATATCACAATTTACAAGATGCCAATACAATCATTTCAGAGCCAATTGATAATGATAAAAGCTTTATCCCAATATTTCTAATCTTATGAAGTCATGACTACTTGGGGCTGGAAAACACCACTCTGGTACAGGTCAGCAGCCATCTTGCTTCCCCTTCTAACACGCTCTCTGTCTCTCCCACTCTTAGCTCCGCTTTTCTTTTCCCTGTCCAATCACAGGCCTCTCACTGCCCTAATGTGAATGGACAGGAAAAATCCTGAAATATACCACAAAATGTTTATAAGGTCCCTATCCACATGGAATAAGGGGCATGAGTTATTTACCAAGCATTCTCTGAGAGTGCCTGTCATAATGTTATAACACTCCAGGGAAGAATTTTCTCTCCCAAAGCATCCATCCCTGTACCATTGCTACACCTAGCGTTCTTGCAGTAGCTACTTGCCCCAGCGGCTACCAAATGCCCTTTGTGGTTGGTTGTAGTCACATCCCACCACCGGCATTGCATCTTGCTGCTACTAACACTAGTTCCTGGTCTCCAATGGTAGCTGAAGAGATCCAGCTGCCTGCCCCACCCTGGCATCCCCTCAGAGAGCTGTAACAACCTTTGGCCATTCTGACCAGTCCTCAACACTTTTCATTCTGGCCAGGCTTGGAATCCTCAGATTGCATACTGTCTCCCCTGAGCAGCCCACCTGCTGTGCTCTAACATCCCAGCAGCAATGCTGGCACACAGACCGAAATTGCCTTTCTTACAGCCGACCAGCTGGGTTCCAGCATCTCAGCAGCTAAGCAGAAACAGACCTAAGTATATAGTTAAGAATTATACTGGTTTAATAAGGTAGAGTTTACAGGTTCTCCTCCCAGATCCATGATGTCACTATTCCCGGATAGTTGGCTAGGTTTCTATTACCAGGCATGATTTCCCTCTTGTTGAGCAGGTCTTAAATCCAATAAGAGAGCTGTTGGTTACCGCCGAGATATGTGTGCCACTATCACACCCTTAGAGATATCACCATGCTATTCATTGTTGTTTGTATAGGCTTTGAGTCTGGGTAGGACTGCTGGTTTCTTCCCTCATTTGTATGCTTGCATTGTATCTTCTGGTAAGAGTCCTTAGGGAGTAGACTTTGAGATCAGATCCTGATCAACTCCCCTGAGTCCTATGTCTAAAGTGCATGATGTCTTCAGCAATAGGACCTCCTCGAAGAGGCAACCAAGGGCAACAGCAGTGCAAGTGTCTCTTGGTCAACTCTGATAAACAACTCAAAAGGGAACATGTCAGGACTGGTGTTGGACCTGTTGATGGAAATTGTTGGCTCTTGAGGGGAACATTGCCAACCCAGAAGAAAATACCATTTAGCCAGGCGTGGTGATGCATGCCTTTAATCCCAGCACTCAGGAGGCAGAGGCAGGCAGATTTCTGGGTTCAAGGCCAGCCTGGTCTACAAAGTGAATTCCAGGACAGCCAGGGCTACACAAAGAAACCCTGTCTCGGAAAAAAAAAAGAAAGAAAATACCATTTAAACAATACATGTATATGTATATACAGATTGACATGCATTATATACAAATTTAGCTAAATGATATGATGCTTTATGGCTTTTTCATTCATCCTTACTGTTATGTCACCCTCCTGCATCTTTTTTCTTCTGTATTTGTCTCTTTCCTACCTCCGCAATTAAAGCCTTGTGTGTTTGGTTGTTTGGTTGGTTGTTGTTTTTGGTTTGTTGTTATTTTTGTTTTTCCATTTTGCCCTTCATATCACTTGTACCTTGCTATTCCCCTCTCTTTTGTTCCGCCTCCTGCAAGGTCCTGGCCCCAGAAAGACAAACAAACTTAGAAGGAATTTCCCTGAAGAACTGTATGATCTGGCCTGACCACAGCCCTAACCTCACCTTCTTCTGTGCTCCCTCGTGGTGCATTTTAATGCTTTTCTCATGGCCTTTGCCCTGGGCTGCCTTTCCCACCCTTCCATGCCTTCTTACCTGCCACTCGCTCTTCAGATCCGCACTTAATAACACTTCCACTCATTCTATTTGTCTCTAGCACTTTCCTGTGTGGGTTACGTAGCACATTATAAACGATGTTACTAAAATCTTTTGTGATCTCCAGTTTTACAAATGCAAGAGTAGAGATCAGACCTTTCTCATCCTACATCATCTGTGCTTAGCACACTCTGGGATATGGGATAGAACATGTAGAATAAATATTTATGAGTACAGTCATGATGTCCTACGGTGTTCATTATGCTGAGAAGTTCAGAAGCAAAGGCGTGATTAAGATGATTTTAGATGTTAGCACACAAAACTCAAAACAAGCATTCACCTGAAGTCAAGAGCTCATCTGAAGGTCTTTGTGCTAAATATGGGACTTACCAGCCCTCTTTCTCAGACCACCTCTAGAATCCCGGAAGTCCAGTCCTTAACTCCTCAAGCAGTGGACTAGAGGGTATCTTTGTAAAATTGAACCACTCCAAAACCAAAGCACTATAAGGGTAGAACTGGGACTTGACAAGCAAAGGGCTGGATTGCCTTCTAAAGCCCTTGGGTGAGCTGCATCAGTGGCTAGTGACTTTTCCTAAGCTCCCAGGCACCCCTGCTAAACGTGAACAGACAGCCAAGGATACAGATCATTAGATGCAAATGAACAAAGTCTCCAAGGTGACAGGCAAAGGTCAAACATAGAACATAAAGAGAACAAGTAATGTAGAAAATACAGGAAATGGGCTAAAGTAAAAATAACTATGCATCAGGGGGGAAATAAAATGTATTGAACGTTTTTTTAAAAATACAATAAATGATGTAGGAATTTGAGTAAAATAGCAGCAAAGTCAAGTAAGTCTCCTAGAAAGTAAAAATCAAAATGAGAAAACTGAACAAAAATAAGCAAATAGGAACATCATTACAACATCTCCATCGTATTCACATGGTTGAAATTATAGAAAAATAAGACGTACGTGTGAAATTTGATTTAAAAAAAAATCAACCAAGTGCCCAGAAAAATAGGTGCCTGGAGTACTGAGAGCTAGATTGAGTGTTGAGGCACAATGCCTTTCTAACTAAAATTCAGGACCCAGTCACACTGTTGGTTGTGAAGGTAGACTTTTTGGAATATGAGGCATACAAATTTTAAACCTGTTTCTTCTTGCACATTTTCTATGAAAACTACAGAAGGATGTGCTCCGTTACAAGAATTCTCGTCTACCAAGAGAAAGGAAAACAAATGGCAGGAAAGTGAGGGATCCAAGACAGGATAGAGGAGAGACTTTCCAGGAAGAGTATGAAGTGAGAAGTAAAAATAACAAGAACAGCTCCAAACAAGCACTTAGTTCTCTCTAAAAACTAAAGGAGCTAAAAGACAGGGACCTTTTGGGATGGTGTGTACTATAAAATTCCTGAAATCTGATCTGACAAGTGTGTGTGCCAACTGAATTGAAGCATTCTCAATGGTATTGGAAGATAAGGAAGATAAGCAACCAGTGGCTTCAAAAAAAATAAATAATAGAAGCAAATAAAATCCAAGAAATGGAAGAGTAGGGGGGAAAGCTAAGGGAGACAAAGAGAAGCAGAGAGAATTAACAATTATTGCCCAGATTACAGGAGCTAACAGACCAGGCCACCAATCAGGGAGAATGCAGGAACTGGACCTAGACCCCTACACATTTGTATCACATGTGCAGCTTGGTTTTCATGTGGTTCCTCTAACAAGTGGAAGGGCATCTGTCTCAGTCATTGTTCTCTGCCATTGGGTCCCCTTGGGCTGTCTGGTTGGGCCTCAGTGGAAAAGGATGTGTCTAGACCTGCTGGAACTAGATTCCCCAGAGTAGGGTAGTACCCAAGGGGCCTGCACCCATTCTCTGAGGAGGAGGAGGTGGGGCAAGGTGAGAGGAATTTGTAAGGGTGGGATTGGAAAGAGAGAGAGGATGAGAGCTGTGGTTGGAAAATAAGTTGAATTAAAAATAAATAAATAAGTAATAAAGTTATTGTCCCCGAGGAAAAAGAAAAATGGTGTGACAGAAACTTAAGTGCACTGGTTATTTCCAGCTGATGTTACCAGACAAACAAAGGAATGAGTGAGTAAAACAAATGTTGAAAGCTAAAACTTGGGCTGGGGTAGTGGTTCAGCAAATATGTTTAAAATTCTCTAGGCCGTGCAGTATTCAAATCTTTATTAACATCATTTATTATCACTAAATGATTCTGCATTTAATGATGTACTGTGACTCAGTTCTATGGTAATGAGTAATTTTATATTTGTTTTATTTTAAAATGTCATAAGTAGCATTATAGAGAGCATTCACTGGGTCGATTCTCCATATCAGTAGCCTCAGTATGTCTGGCAGATCTGTTATAATAGCTGCATATGTAACATCATTTTTTCTACTATTGGGTTTCTCAGAATGATTGTCTACTAAATAATGGCCTCTCTGCACCAGTTTTCCTAGGAAATAATGTTCATGTGACAGGTCATGGATGAGCAACACTCCAATAATAATAGGTAATATTAATTAATAATATTACTAATAGTAGGTAATAGGTGTTACCTGCAAGAAGATCTATGCACTGGGTAACATGTATGCCAAAGAAAAGGAAGAGAAGGGAAGACAGAAAAATGTGAAAGAAGAGGGGAGGAAAAGAGGGAGAGGAAAGGAAAATATTATGTGAAAAGACACAAAAAACACAAATCCTGTGTGATTTCAATGAACTATCCCAATCCGGTAAATCTTTAGACAGCTGCCTAGCAAGTAGAACTCCTTTGAGATGATGGAAATATTTTAGAGTCAGGTGGACATGGTAACTGCGCACCATTTTGAATGCACCAAATGCCACTGAGTTGCTCAGCTAAACTGAGTGATGTTCTATGTTATCTTAACCTTTAAGCTTCCGAACATAATAATTGTATATGCGAACAAGAAATCAAGCCTGCTGCGATGCTCTCCTGACATGTTTTGGTTATTATTTCTCACAAAACAAAACAGCATTGAGAAAAAGACTCTGAAATATACCCATCTGTGAAAAAAAAAAAAAGATGTTGAGGGGAAAAGTTGCTAAAAAGAAATTGTGTGTGTGTGTGTGTGTGTGTGTGTGTGTGTGTGTGTGTGTGTGTGACAGAGAGAGAGAGAGAGAGAGAGAGAGAGAGAGTGCGTGCACGCGAAGACAGCGACAAAAAAAGCATTGTATTTGTTTCTTCATCTCAAAAACTTATGTTGTTTCTTTTCTTTTCCCTTTTTTTTTTTTTCTGTATATGAGGGAAAAGGAGCACACACATCAGATATTGGCCTTGGAAGCTACTGAATAATCAGAAATGTGCCTTATAAACTAGAACCTACTAAAAACACTGCTTCCTGATATAATCTTCAACGTTAAATAGTTACAATGGAAATGAATACATTAGCATCAAAGGCATACAGGCAAGTATAATGTACAAGTTTGCCATGGTTGTACATTGCTGCAGAAGAGAATGTCACTTGGAAATGAAACAGGTAACTTAATCAGTTTACGGGAGCCCAATCTCATTAGAGATTCCTAAGTGACGACAGAAGGTGAGCGATGCAGCATTTCTTTTCAGATTGCTCTTATCAATTCCAGATATTAAAATAATTATTTGAAGCTATTCTGGCCCACGGGCAAAATGCAATAGCATAGGAGCTGTATAACACTTTGTGAAACAAAACATAGAAGAGGAAACTGGCTGATAACTTGCCCTTCCAGGTCAGCAGGCTGTTATTAGTCAGGAAATGCAGCCTAAAAGAAAAAGCACTCACATTCCTAGGATGCAGAGTTACTCCTGCACTGAAAGATCTTGTTAAGCAGGAAACTCAGTGTATTTCCCTCTCAAACCGTCTCTGAATGCTACTCTGATGCTAGCATTTCTTATACACTGAAACGAAACAAAAACCTACTTCCATGATTATTCCTCAACAGAGTGTGTTTTTTTTAAGGTTCCACTATTAATGTCCATGCTATTCTAGATAATATTCAAAGAAATGCAATAACAGCCAAGGTAATTGATATAATTCTAATAATAATAACAATCACGGGTCAAGAGTTTAAAATATAAAGCAAATCTTACACAGCAATAAAGTCAAGACAGTTATTCGCATCTAAACATGGCTACAGCAAATTCACCTCAGTCTCAACTGCTTGAGGGGATGGTGAGGGGTGGGGCTTAGGAAATCCATGCTTCTTCTTTCATTAATGTACTTATCTCCCTGCAGCCAGAACTGTTCCTCCCTAAGACATCAGTATAATTCTCAGCTAGCTAGGCAAATGAGAATCAAGGATAGCAGGGTAAATTCCTTCCACAGTTAATCTCAAGCCTCAGTTTCACCCTCATTTTATTAGTGGCCTCAGCTTACTTCATACACTAACTAAATAGAATCCATGGGTGAAGGCAGATAACTAATCCCTTCATTCAGAGCTCCAGCTCCTTATAAAATCATGGAAAATTCTCCAGGCCCCTTGGTTGTTGTGATCCTGTTATTTTGTCCCTGAAGCCATTGCACCCCAGACATGTAGCCCAGCATGTCACTTTCTGGTAGGTGGAGTATTTATGCTGTAATTTAATTAAATTATTTAGACAGTTCATTTGCTGGGATATCTATGAACTGAGTCCGTGGTGTCCAGAGATTGTACTTAGGTATAAAATGAGAAGAAAACCATGTGATGGGCAATAGAAACCTGTAAGGAAAAACTTCTCAGTAATGTGGAAATCCTAGGTTAACATGCCTATGATATATCAGAGGCAGATGCTCACAGCCAACCATTGACCTGATCACAGAGTCCCCAATGAAGCAGTTAGTCCTTTGACTGAAGGAGCTGAATGGGTTTACAACCCCATAGGAAGAACATCAATATCAACCAACCAGAAATCCCAGGGTCTAAACCACCAACCAAGGAGTACACATGGAGGGACCCATGACTCCAGCAGTATATGTAGCAGAGGATGGCCTTGTTGGGCATCAATGGGAAAAGAGGTCCTTGGTCCCATGAAGGCTCCATGCCCCAGTGTAGGGGAATGTGAGGGCAGGCAGGGATGGCATAGGAGACTATTGGGGGTGGAGGACCGGGAAAGGGGATAACAATTGAAATGTAAATAAAAAAATCCAATAAAAAATAAAACATCATAGAGTCACCTTAAAGTAAAGTGTTGTTCTCTCTATGAAGAAAAACAAAATGCCACAACAATGAAATGTTAAAATATTGGAAAACTTAAAAACCAATAAGTATACAGGAAAATAATAGCGGCATTGCTAATCAAGTTTATTATGGAAAACTGAGATTATGGGTACCCTCTATTAATTTATATGTTTAATTTTCTCAAAAGAAATACATATTGCCTTATTAGTAAATCAATGATAATTTGTTTTGGCTTTTTTATGTTTTCATTTAGTTTTTGAGAATTGTATACAATATATTTTGATCACAGTCTTTGACCTTCCCCAGCACCTCCCAGATTCCTCCCCACCTCTCTACTTACCCAACTCCAAGTTCTTTATCTCTCTTTTTATTTATTTATTTATTTATTTATTTATTTATTTATTTATTTATTTAGAGACAAGTACTCATACTATAGCCCAGGTTCAATGTATAATTTAACCTAGGCTGGTATCAACCTCAGAGTACCCTTCTGTTTCACCTTCCCAAGGTCAGGGCTTACATCAGGTTTTTAACTTTTGAGAACTTTTTACATTTGTTTAGGCTTTGGGTTGGAGCGATGATGCATGTCAGAGCACATGTGTGCAGGTTGGAAGATGGCTTGTGGTCATTGGTTCTCGCCTTGCGCTATGTCCTAGGGATCAAATTCATGTCATCAGGCTGCATACCATTTCACTGGGCTTGAGAAATCCTTTTTTTTTTTAATTAGGTATTTTCCTCGTTTACATTTTCAATGCTATCCCAAAAGTCCCCCATACCCACCCCCCCAATCCCCTACCCACCCACTCCCCCTTTTTGGCCCTGGCGTTCCCCTGTACTGGGGCATATAAAGTTTGCAAGTCCAATGGGCCTCATTTTGCAGTGATGGCCGACTAGGCCATCTTTTGATACATATGCAGCTAGAGACAAGAGCTCCCAAGTACTGGTTAGTTCATATTGTTGTTCCACCTATAGGGTTGCAGTTCCCTTTAGCTCCTTGGGTAATTTCTCTAGCTCCTCCATTGGGGGCCGTGTGACCCATCCAATAGCTGACTGTGATCATCCACTTCTGTGTTTGCTAGGCCCCGGCATAGTCTCACAAGAGAGAGCTATATCTGGGTCCTTTCAGCAAAATCTTGCTAGTGTATGCAATGGTGTCAGCATTTGGAAGCTGATTATGGGATGGATCCCTGCATATGGCAATCACTAGATGGTCCATTCTTTCGTCACAGCTCCAAATTTTGTCTCTGTAACTCCTTCCATGGGTGTTTTGTTCCCATTTCTAAGAAAGGGTAAAGTGTCCACACTTTGGTCTTCGTTCTTCTTGAATTTCATGCGTTTGGCAAGTTGTATCTTATATCTTGGGTATCCTAAGTTTCTGGGCTAATATCCACTTATCAGTGAGTACATATTGTGAGAGTTCCTTTGTGATTGGGTTACCTCACTCAGGATGATACCCTCCAGGTCCATCCATTTGCCTAGGAATTTGATAAATTCATTTTTTTAATAGCTGAGTAGTATTCCATTGTGTAAATGTACCACATTTTCTGTATCCATTCCTCTGTTGAGGGGCATCTGGGTTCTTTCCAGCTTCTGGCTATTATAAATAAGGCTGCTATGAACATAGTGGAGCATGTGTCCTTCTTACCGGTTGGGACATCTTCTGGATATATGCCCAGGAGAGGTATTGCTGGATCCTCCGGTAGTACTATGTCCAATTTTCTGAGGAACCGGCAGACTGATTTCCAGAGTGGTTGTACAAGCTTGCAATCCCACCAACAATGGAGGAGTGTTCCCCTTTCTCCACATCCTCGCCAGCATCTGCTGTCACCTGAGTTTTTGATCTTAGCCATTCTGACTGGAGTGAAGTGGAATCTCAGGGTTGTTTTGATTTGCATTTCCCTGATGATTAAGGATGTTGAACATTTTTCAGGTGTTTCTCTGCCATTCGGTATTCCTCAGGTGAGAATTCTTTGTTCAGTTCTGAGCCCCATTTTTAATGGGGTTATTTGATTTTCTGGAGTCCACATTCTTGAGTTCTTTATATATATTGGATATTAGTCCCCTATCCGATTTGGGATAGGTAAAGATCCTTTCCCAATCTGTTGGTGGCCTTTTTGTCTTGTTGACGGTGTCTTTTGCTTTGCAGAAGCTTTGCAATTTTATGAGGTCCCATTTATGGATTCTTGATCTTACAGCACAAGCCATTGCTGTTCTATTCAGGAATTTTTCTCCTGTACCCATATCTTCGAGGCTTTTTCCTACTTTCTCCTCTATAAGTTTCAGTGTCACGGGTTTTATGTGGAGTTCCTTAATCCACTTAGATTTGACCTTAGTACAAGGAGATAGAAATGGATCAATTCGCATTCTTCTACATGATACCTAAACCACATAAAGACCCAACAAAGATAGAAAACTTCAGAACAATTTCCCTTATGAATATCGATGCAAAAATCCTCAATAAAGTTCTTGCTAACCGAATCCAAGAACACATCAAACAATCACCCATCCTGACCAAGTAGGTTTCATCCCAGGGATGCAGGGATGGTTCAATATATGGAAATCCATCAATGTAATCCAGTATATAAACAAACTCAAAGACAAAAACCACATGATCATCTCATTAGATGCTGAGAAAGCATTTGACAAAATCCAACACCCATTCATGATAAAAGTCTTGGAAAGATCAGGAATTCAAGGCCCATACCTAAACATGATAAAAGCAATCTACAGCAAACCAGTAGCCAACATCAAAGTAAATGGTGAGAAGCTGGAAGCAATCCCACTAAAATCAGGGACTAGACAAGGCTGTCCACTTTCTCCCTACCTTTTCAACATAGTACTTGAAGTATTAGCCAGAGCAATTCGACAACAAAAGGAGATCAAGGGGATACAAATTGGAAAAGAGGAAGTCAAAATATCACTCTTTGCAGATGATATGATAGTATATATAAGTGACCCTAAAAATTCCACCAGAGAACTCCTAAACCTGATAAACAGCTTCGGTGAAGTAGCTGTATATAAAATTAACTCAAACAAGTCAATGGTCTTTCTCTACACAAAGAATAAACAGGCTGAGAAAGAAATTAGGGAAACAACACCCTTCTCATTAGTCACAAATAATATAAAATATCTTGGCGTGACTTTAACTAAGGAAGTGAAAGATCTGTATGATAAAAACTTCAAGTCTCTGAAGAAAGAAATTAAAGAAGATCTCAGAAGATAGAAAGATCTCCCATGCTCATGGATTGGCAGGATCAACATTGTAAAAATGGCCATCTTGCCAAAAGCAATCTACAGATTCAATGCAATCCCCATCAAAATTCCAACTCAATTCTTCAACGAATTAGAAAGGGCAATCGGCAGATTCATCCGGAATAACAAAAAACCGAGGATAGCAAAAACTCTTCTCAAGGATAAAAGAACCTCTGGTGGAATCACCATGCCGGACCTAAAACTGTACTACAGAACAATTGTGATCAAAACTGCATGGTACTGGTATAGTGACAGACAAGTAGACCAATGGAACAGAATTGAAGACCCAGAGATGAGTCCACACACCTATGGTCACTTGATCTTTGACAAGGGAGCTAAAACCATGCAGTGGAAAAAAGACAGCATTTTCAACAAATGGTGCTGGCACAACTGGCGGTTATCATGTAGAAGAATGCGAATTGATCTTTATCTCTCTTTAAAAGACAAACACAACAGGGCTAGAGAGATGGCTCAGCAGTTAAGAGCACTGACTGCTCTTCCAGAGGTCCTGAGTTCAATTCCCAGCAACCGCATGGTGGCTCACAACCATCTGTAATGTGATCTGATACCCTTTTCTGATATGTCTGAAGACAACTACAGTTTACTCATATAAATAAAATAAATATATCTTTAAAAAGAACACAACAAACAAAGCACATGTGCACACACACACATAATGGAGTTCAATTTGTGTTGATGAACAAATTCTGATCATGGGACTCCTTCTGGAGTGTGGTTGATATACCTACTGCTACTCCATTGAGTAAAATTGATTTTCCCTCTCCCAGAAGCTATCAAATGTAAATCACTTTTCACATAAGGTCTTTGTGTTTACTTCCCCCTTTCTCTATGCTAGGATTTTTGTCTGACTTGAGGTTGTGCAGGTCTCCTGCTGATTACCCCAGTGTCTGTGAATTCATATGTGCAATAGTCCTACTGTGTCTGGAAAGCGTTGTGTCCTTGATGTCATCCACCATCCCTGTCTCTTATAATCTTTCTGCCTCCTCAGCCAAGTAGGTCCTTGAATTTTGAGGAAAGAAGTGTGATAAAGACATTCAATTCAGGGCTGAGGACCCCAAAGTCTCTCACTCTCTGTGGATTGTCCAGATATGGTTCTATATGTTAATTCCGACTTACTGCAAGAGGAAGCTTCTCTGATGAAGATTGACTAATACACTAATTTATGGGAATAGCAAAACAAATGTGTCATTAGTAAGCTTTTTATTGCTACATTCATTTAGCAGAATTACAGTAGTAAGTTTTCTTCTAGGACTCATTAACTATCTAGTGTCCGGTTCTTGACTTCATTACAGTGTCAAGTATGGGTTCCACTCATGGAGTAGGCCTTAAAAACAGAATTTAAAAGTGGTTGGTTGTTGGGAACAAAAAAAGGGGGTCCCTGGGGACCCTGGGGAAGAACGGAAGGAAAAAGATGCCCACACCCCACCAGAGTTTCCCTATTCTCTGGTCAGTCAGGCATGGGAGGGCTCCTATCTACCCTATCCACTCATCCCTGGGTAGACATTCCTCTATCCCACTCTTCAGGGCTTGGTCGAGGGGCACTCCTGCCTCCCCCCCCCCCGCCCCGAGCTCCTTTGCTAAAGCCACTTGGGTTGTGGGAGAGAGGGAAGAGGGAAGAAGTTTCCAACACTGACCAGAGTGTGCAGCGGAACTTGAAGGAGCAGAGACGCTATGGTTTAAGAGCTTTATTATAGAAATGCAGGGAGAAAGAGAGAAGGGAGAGAGAGAGAGAGAGAGAGAGAGAGAGAGAGAGAGAGTAGGAGAGTAGGAGAGGAGAAGGAGAGGAGAGGACAAAGAGAAAGGAGAGAGGAGAGAGAAGTGAGAGGTTAGAGGACAAAGGAGTGAGAGAGTGAGGTGGAGGGCTGAGCACCCCTTTTTATGTTCTTCACTGTTGCTAGGTAACTGGGGAGGAGTTTAACCTGAAGGTCAGAAGCTTGGGCCATTGCTTATGTGACTACTGACCATGCTTCTCTTGTGGGGGCTGTGGGAGGCGGTACTTTAGGCAGGGGCCAGAGTTCCAGGAGCATGAGGGAACGCCTACCATGTCATGTAAGTGAATTATGACCATCGGGGTTCAGACATCAGCTCGACTGGATACCAGCCTGCGATTCCCCACAGTTGGTTACTCCCATAAATTAATGCCACTATTGCACCTGTACACATATCCTATAGGCAAGACAGCTATTGTAGCATGCAGAGTTCAGAGCTAGGTGATATTAATGGTTAATTTTTCTTCTCTAATAATTCATATAACACATAGCAGCCCAACAAATGCTAGCCAATAGGAATGAAGATTCTAGTTGTATACCAGCTCATTTTCAGTGACATAGCTATGTGTTGTCTTCAGCAACAAGTCCTACTATCAGATTATGGAGAGTAACCAATAGTTTTGGCAATAACCTATAATATTTTAGGCGGTCTATGGTACCCATTAATCCAACAACTCAAAAAGATATAACCCCTTCCTGTCACTGAGGGGTTTCTATTTGGTAGCATATGTTCTCCAGTTTTGAAATTATCTCCTCCAATATATCATAATTCCACTTAAAAATCCTTTTGTGTGTGTAGATATGTATATATAAAATCTCACCTGCTTAAATGCTTGGTCCCCAGTTGGTGGAACTGTTTTGGGGAGGATTAAGAGGTGTGACCTTTTTGGACTAATTATGTCATTGGGTTAGGGGTTTTAAAATTTCAAAAGACTCAGTGTCATTCTCAGTATACTCTCTGCCTCTTGCTTACAGCTTCAGATGTGAGTTCTCAGATGCTGCGCCTTCATCATCACCTCTAGTTATCTGGAACCATAAAATGAATTAAATGCTTTTTTTAATATATTGCCTTGGTTTGCAGCAGTAGAAAAGTAATACAACCTGTATGTATATTTATGTATATATTAATTTATATTTTTAACTGTTCCCAAATTAATATATGTTGCCTTAATGTTAATTTGTTTTTGTTTTGCTTTTGGTTTTTAAAATGAACACATATCCTCTCACTGAGCTGAAATGTCTACCTCTTCAGCTGTCAAGTCCACAGGTATTTAAGCTCTTTTCCAAAGGTTGTATTTTTTATTAAAATTTCCTTTACAAAATGGTTCTGCTGCTTTTCAAAGGAATAATCTGAGGCAATTATTTTGCTTCCAATTATTTCTGGTGTTTCCTATATGTAGAGTGCCATATAAATGCACTGAGTTGCATGCAGCTACACAGCCTATTTTTAATACAAGCTTGCTTCTCCTTTTCATGAATAACTATTCTTTTTTCCTTTCCATATACAGAGATAGACCTTAGTCTATCACTGTAGTTTGTTTATAGTTCTTGCTCACATAATTTGAGACAGAGAATGGAGGTACACATGGGTTTATACATGTCATCCTTAAATACATGGAAGAGAAGAGTGTTGACTGAAAAACTTGGGGATGATAAAGAGATGGAAGGAGAAAGAGCATGTGTTAAGAAGTTGCCCTTTCAAAGCTCTTTCAAAGCTTCCACTTACAATTTGTTCAAAATAAGGTACAATTTTTTTTTAGGCTACTGCTTCCGTGAATTTATACTTAATAAATATCTAGCCTCATGTTATTTCTGTAATATAAGGTTCCATCTATGACAAATGATGGGGACAACACACTGAGCACATTAATGATATTAAATGATACTAATGTTATTATTGGTATTAAAACCCCTAAAAATGAAATAAAATAAAACCAAATGTGTGCATACAGAAACCCATTGTTTTTCACAAGTCTTTAATGTCAAGACCCCATGTCTTGTAAGATACTTGGCCACACTGTGAACACAGAATTTTATACTGGACAAACCTGTCTTTAGTTGTGGTGTGGCTCGACCCTAGCACACTCCTATACTCCAAGAGTGTTTCAGGATACATAGAGAGTGAGAAAAAGTCAGGAAGGTGGATAGAGCGATTCACAGGAAGTAGAAAGAAGGCATTCACTTGGAAGGGTTTTTAAGACTATGGAAAAGGAGAACAGGATTTTTCCTTCTGTGACACTGGTTGACAAGGAAAGTCAGCTGGGTGCTTGCTTTCTCTGCCTGTCTGAGCTAGCAAGCTTTCACCCTAGCATCTTTCTCCTGAGTCTTCATTGGGTAAAACTGAACAATTGGGATTTTTATTTTAAAAACAACATTAGTGAGATTTCCTTCGGAGTATCACTGGGCATTTGAGCGAATGGCAGCCCCTCCAACACAGGCTGACCATAGGGTTCCTGCTGTCAATTTGAGGAAATCAATCCTATCGTCTATTGCGACAGGAGAACCACAGCAGGTCTGAAGATTGGCATATCTCAACAAGGAGGCTTTGCCTTACACTTTTCTAGGGAAATATGTAGAAACTAGTTATTGATGGAACAGTTTGCAGTTAAATTAATTTTGCAATCAGAAATCTCAGTCAGCTTGGAAGGGCATGTTTATCTCTGTGTGTGGCTACTTGCATGAGGACAAACCATCCAGCTGGCCAGTCACAAGACAAAGCATAGAAACTTCAGTGTCCACCCTGGGCCTGGCCCTGGGCTTTCAGTCACAAGAAGAGTCCAGTGAGGATAGCAAATATCATCTAAATTTTATTGGAAGAAGTGATTCTCTCCATGTATTAGTCAGGGCTCTCTAAAGGAATAGAGCTGATAGAATGAAGCAAATTAATACTGTGTGTGTGTGTGTGTCTGTGTGTCTGTGTGTGTGTCTGTGTGTGTGTTTGTGTGTTTGTGTGTATGTATGAGTGTGTGTGTGTGTGTTTGTGTGTATGTGTGTTTGTGTGTGTGTGTCTGTGTCTGTGTTTGTATGAATGTGGGTGTATGTGTGTTTGTGTGTTTGTATGAGTGTGGGTGTATGTGTGTTTGTGTGTGTGTTTATGTGTTTGTATGAGTGTGTGTGTTTGTGTGTGTGTGTCTGTGTGTGTGTGTCTGTGTCTGTGTTTGTGTGTTTGTATGAGTGTGGGTATATGTGTGTTTGTGTGTGTGTTTATGTGTTTGTATGAGTGTGTGTGTGTGTGTGTGTGTAATTTATTAGAATGACTTACAGGTCTAGCTAGTCCCAGTGATTGCCTCATGATAGAAAGTCTAAGAATACAATATTCCACAAAGCTGGATATCTCAGTTGGTCCTCAATATATCTGAAGATTCCAAAGAAGTAGGCTCTATATCATTAAAAAAATACCTTACCAGCATGGTATATAAACTTCACAGAAAGAATGAAGGTAAACAGGCAAAAAGCAAACCTTTCTTTTTCAATGTCCTGTATATAGGCTGCCCAAAGAAGGCACCCCCAGACTTAGGCTTGGTCTTCCAACTTCAAATGATCTGATTAAGAATTTCTTACAAGTGTGCCCAGCTGCTTGGGTTTTTAGTCAACTCTATATGGAGCCAAACCTGGGTGGCCCCATGAAAGTAAGTCATGAAATCATTTCCTCAATTTGAGAAGCAAATGTATATGCTGCATAAATTCTTGAGTCTATATATCAGAAATCAAACTCACTCCTCTGAGTAAAACTGAAGATATAAATCTCAGGGTCCATCTATAGTCACAGTCACCCACGTGGGGAAAGCTGAGGAAGAAGAGAAATAACATTGGTAGAAAAGTCAAAGACTGAGAATCTTAACTGCATTCAAGTTCTCACTTCCACCTTTCCTCCTGTCACCTTCAAATGCTCTAAAGCATGACTGCTATAAGGTTGGATCTCTGCATCCTGTGTTCCAATCTGAGTCAACACAATCAGCAAGTGTCACTCTTCCACTCATGGCAGGATGTAAAGAATGAGGCATGGGAAGCAGACTCAATATTCTCTTCCCAACTTTGTATCCAGATCAGTAACCTAGGCCACCATGAACTCTCTGCTTTAGACTGGCTCGCAGAAACAAGAATCTCAAATATATTAGATAATGGTTTGTCAAAATAATGCTTTTTGCTACATATTTAGCTTAGCTTCTTAGCTTAACTTCACTGGAATTTATCTTGAAAGAATAAAAGTTGTAACTTATAGGCTCAGAAGATGGGTCGATCCGTATATAAGAGTGCTAGCTGCACAAGTATAAGGGCCTAGGTTTTAAGTCCTAAACCCAAGGTTTTTTGTTTTTACATGAAACTAAATTTTCAGGGGTGTTTTTATTTGATATTTTCTTTATTTACATTTCAAATGTTATTCCTTTTCCTAGTTTCCCCTCTGAAAATCGCCTATTCTCTCCCCCCTCCCCCTGCTCCCCAACCCACCCACTCCTGCTTCCTGGCCCAGGCATTCCCCTATACTGGGGCATAGAACCTTCACAGGACCAAGGGTCTCTCCTCCCATTAATGACCAACTAGGCCATTCTCAGCTACATATGCAGCCAGAGCCATGAGTCTCTTCCATGTATTTTCTTTGATTGGTGGTTTAATCCCAGGAAGCTCTGGGGTTACTGGTTAATTCATATTGTTGTTCCTCCTAGGGGGCTGCAAACCCCTTCAGCTCCTTGGGTCCTTTCTCTAGCTCCTTCATTGTTTACCCTGTGCTCCATCCAATGCATGACTATGAGCATCACCTTCTGTATTAGTCAGGCACTGGCATAGCCTTACAGGAGACAGGTATATCAGGCTCCTGTCACCAAGCTCTTGTTGGCATCTGCAATAGTGTCTGGGTTTGGTGGTTGTTGGTGGGATGGATCCCCAGGTGGGGCAGTTTCTGGATGGTCATTCCTACAGTCTCTGCTTCAAACTTTGTCTCTGTAACTCCTTCCATGGGTATTTTGTTCCCCCTTCTAAGAAGGATTGAAGTGTCCACACTTTGGTCTTCCTTCTTCCTGAGTTTCATGTGTTTTGCAAATTGTATCTTGGGTAGTCTGAGCTTCTTGGGTATTATGATGATGAAGGACTATAAGAAGGACATAAATAACTTTCTTAAAGAAATACAAGAGAACACATCCAAATGGGTGGAAAAATTGAGCAAAAACATCCAGGATCTAAAAAGGGAAGTAGAAACAATAAAGGAATCACAAAGGGAGACAACTCTGGAAATAGAAAACCTAGGAAAGAAGTCAGGAGCCATAGATGCATACATAACCAACAGAATACAAGATGTAGAAGAGAGAATCACCGGTGCAGAAGATATCATAGAAAACATTAACACAACATCAAAGAAAATGTGAAATGCAAAAAAGATACTAACCCAAAACATCCAGGAAATCCAGGATACAATGAGAAGACCAAACCTAAGGATAAGAGGTATAGACGAGAAGGAAGATTTCCAACTTAAAGGGCCAGTAAATATCTTCAACAAAATTATAGAAGAAAACTTCCCCAACCTAAAGAAAGAGATGCCCATGAACATACAAGAAGCCTACAGAACTCCAAATAGTTTGGACTAAACCCAAGTTTTAAAAGAAAAAAAAAAACTGGGCATGGCAATGTCATGTGGTAAGAAGAGACAGAGGATATATGGAGCTTATTGGCTGTCAATCTATTTCCAGGTTTGAGGAGACACCCTGGTTGAGGAAATTAAAGCAGCCAGTGATAGAGTAGGACACCTAATGTCCTCCTCTGGTCTCACACATATATATGTGCACTATATGTATGTACACCACACTTACACACATATATGTCATTTTTAAAATGGAGCTAATATAGCAAAGATGCTAAAAAGAACATAAAACTAAGCACATATCCACACATTTACACACCTACTTCTCTTCTGCAGAGGAAAAGGCTTCTGAAAAGAGACTGTTGTCAATGGTACTTCTTGGATTAGAAAATGTAGAGTTATCTGTATTTATATTACTGGTCATCATTTTTTAAATGTTTAAATAAAATGTTTTACAACTTTCAGAAAACTTGTCAGAATACCAGTCTGTCTCAGAATGAAAATGAAATATTTTTTAAAGATACATCTTGCCTTCTTTCTAAAAAAAAATAGCTACTACTTTCATCCCTAGCCAGAAAAGCTAAATCAAGCATGCTTGTAATCCAAAGACAGGATTATCCACAGGAATAACCAAAAAGAAGGCTTATATTACAAGGAGTTTATTTGCATGAATCTGGGACTGCTTAGTCTACAAATCTGCAGGTGTGTGTGGGGGGAGGAAAGTAAAGGGACTCAGAGGCTCACAGGCTGTCAGGAGTAAGTCTACAAAGCAGATGGCATCGCAGATAATGGGGATCCATTTTTTGTTCCTCTCAGCTTTTCCCTAATGTCAAGGAGTCCACAGACATGAGGGCAACTCAGTTTAATAAAATCTTCTCTTTAAAAGTTCATATCACGTAAACACACCCTGTCTATGACACATGAAATTAATAGTCCGTTATAGATGTGTCCTCTCAAAGTCAGGCCCTCTCCACATCTGGTCCTCATTTGCTCCCATGGCTTATGTAGTGTCCCTCACCAGAGAACATCCTTTGGCTATGCAAAGGATGACAGACACAAGCTAAAAAGTGCTAGGCACAAATGTTTCAGGGGTCATCCATAACCAAGAAAATGGGAGAGCTGATGGAGCACTCCATTGGAGAGCTGATGGAGCACTCTATGGGAGAGCTGATGGAGCACTCCATGGGAGAGCTGATGGAGCACTCTATGGGAGAGCTGATGGAGCACTCCAAGGTCTCTGTGTTCGGGGTAGCATACAGAAGCTCATCCCATGCATCTTCAATGGGAAAAAATCCCTGCCTGCTCTGTCACAAGGCTTGCACCTGACCCCTTGTTTCATACTTGCTTTGGATACAACCTACTTGAAGACAATCTCCAAGGATGCTGCTTCTACTCTATATTGCTCATACCTTCCCTTCTTTCCCTATCCTAATGTCATGGAAACACAGTTTGTGTCTTTAATTCACTTCATTTTTCTTTCAAGGTCTATTTTTTTATTTATTTATTTTACGCTTTGTATTTTATTTCCCCCCATACACCCTCCTACTGCCCCACATCCCATACCTCCTCCCCAACCTGTCTCCACATGGATGTCCCCACCCTCCATGCTACCTGACCTCTAAACTCCTTCTGCCTCCAGTCTCATGAGGGTTAGGTGCATCATCTCTGAATGAACACAGACCCAGAAGTCCTCTGCTGTATGTGTGTTGGGGGCCTCATATCAGCTGGTGTATGCTTTCTGTTTGGTGGTCCAGTGTTTGAGAGATCTTGGGGGTCCAGATTAATTGAGACTTCTGGTCCTCCTACAGGGTCACCCTCCTCCTCA
Source organism: Mus musculus (assembly GCF_000001635.26). Lineage (NCBI taxonomy): Eukaryota > Metazoa > Chordata > Mammalia > Rodentia > Muridae > Mus > Mus musculus. Next base: position 18,544,247 of record NC_000085.6, read on the forward strand.
GCTTCTTTTAGCCTTCCCTAATTCAACAACAGGGGTCAGCTGCTTCTTTCCATTGGTTGGGTGCAAATATCTGCATTTGACCCTTTCAGCTGCTTGTTGGGTCTTCTGGAGTTCAGTCACGCTAGATCCCTTTTTGTGAGCACTCCGTAGTCTCAGTAATAATGTCAGGCATAGTCAAGGCATGGTCTAGTTGATCATGGTCTCAGTTGTAGTTTTTAAAGGTGATTCAAAGAGGTCCTTATGGCTTGAGGAATAATCTAATCCCCATAAAATGATCACTCCTACTTTATTGTGCAGCACAACTATCAAAAATAATTGTCCACATTTGAGGAGTACTCTTACCCTAAACTTGGTGACTACATGCTTAGGGTAATGATTCTTACCTTCATGCCTTGAGCCTTTAAAAAGAAATACAAGATAAGTATAAGTATCACCAATTTATAGATAGATATGCAAGGCTAGAGATGGGTCAATGGATAAATACACGTGCCATACAAGCATGAGAACCTGAGTTAGGCTCCCCCAAATCCACATAATGCCAGAAACAGCAGTGTGCATCAATAATAGCAGTGCTTCTGTGGCAAAATGAAGGCAGGGACAGGAGAATTCCCAGAAGCTTGAGGACCAGCGTGGCATGAGAAACAAGGAACCACAAGACCCTATCTCAAGATGAGAAGTGAAACACACACACACACACACACACACACACAAACCACAACCAGTAAGAATAGAGAGTTGTGGAGCCTAGTCCTTATAGATACATTTACAAAACATTCTCGCACGTAAGGTTCAGGGAACATTGCAGAAGCGGAAATTGAAAGATTGTGAGAGCCAGAGGGTCAGGAAATCTGCTGTCAGATTGTGTCTCCTATAATGTCAGAAGCTACACCCACAAAGTCTCACCACCATGATTGTCTAAGGCGGAGCTGAACAAGGACAACACTAACAAGCATGCCAAAGTAGAGAAGGGAAAGTTCAGACGGCCTCGTGCTCCGCAAAGAACTATGGGCAGCTAAGAAATGTGGAGCATGGGAGAAATCATCTTCCATAGAAAAGAGCACATCAATTGGTTATACAATACCAAGTGGCCAGCCCTGAAAAAAAAATGCAATGAATAACATACTATATACTTAGCAGATTGTATTTAAGAACTTCAATGTATATACATATAGTTATATGTATATGAAAACAACTAATAGAAAGAGTCCATAAAGTTGAAAAGAAGCAAGGAGGGGAATTTGGGGAGGTTTGGAGGGGGAGGGGTAAATAATGTCATTATATTATAATCCCAAAAATAAAAATAGTAAAAATGATGTAAGGTGAGGACCAGCACCCAGGATTGTCATCTGAGCTCCACACACATGTCATGGTATGTGCCAATCCCATGCCACACACACAAAAATTAACATTCTTATTTAGAGTTAAACAAGTGGCTAATTCCAAGTAAAGAAGACCTGGAAAAATGAAGGCAGAGATGCCAGGCTTTCGTCCTGCTTTTAGTTACCTCAATGAGGAGACAATGTTTTCTCAGCAAAAATACTTTCCCCATAACTATATAAAGACTACCTAATGGCTTCTATAAAACTGAGCAAAGACAATTCACAGACACAGATGCTCAGTCTAGTTCCTGTAGTAGAACAGAGCACATGAGTTACAAAACTCAGGCCTCTTCCATCATAAAAAGTTGGAGTCCATTGAACTGAACATTAGCATCCTAGTGGAGAGTTTAGGCCCAGATCCAAACCTGAATTCAAATGCCCACACATAGCAAATCACATCACTGTCAAGCCTTAACTTGAGTTCACATCAGACACTCCTGTCCTGAGGGATGATCCATGGTCATGGTAGCTCAAGGAGAGATCAAGTTTGAATGACACTTGACATTTGATAATTGCAATCTCTAGACTTGAGTCAATCCAGGGTCATGCTTAAGCCTAACTAGTTATTACTTATAGTGCAATGATATCTTGGCTTTGAGAACATAGTTATATTTTATACCCAATGTAAATATATAAGAGACCCATATCTCTGAGAACTTTCCCCTGTCTAACTTGTCTTCAGGCAATGGACAGTTTTGTTTCTTGCCATTAGAAACCTTCATCACACTGGACTTTCAGGAAGAAATTAGGTTTATATAATAACCTCTTTGGATTTATAATTCAGTCAATAAGTATTTATTCTGAATGTTGTACTGTGGACTCACAAGTGAGCACAGGAGGAAGGAACTCAGAGATCATGTCTGGATTGAAGGTGCATCGGAGCTAACAGGAGCCAGGAGAAGAGTTTCTGTGCTCTTCAGCACGAGCTAAGAGTCACTTGGCACATGTATGTAAGTGCTGGTTCTCCCTCTCCCCACCCCTCCAGAGCCAGACTCTGGAGGCTTCCAGGAAGGAAATTGGAATGGTTAAGAAGTAATCCAACATAATCAAAGGTGATTCTGACGACACTGAAGAAAAACTGTCCCAAAAGTTTCCTAGGACGTGATTTACAGACTATATACCTGGACAGTTTCTCTAGGGGCTAGATTCTCTGTTCTGATTCTCAGACAATGAGCAGTCACCATTCATGAATTAGAGACTGAAACATATGAAGGTTTAAAAAGGATCATTTGATGAGCAATGCTGTAGTAAGAAACAAAATGCTATATTCCTAGAGGAGTCTAAAATACTTCCTTAAATTAAAATGTAATTAGATCATTTGCCCCTTCCCTTTCCTCCTTCCAGCTTTCTCTTGTTCCATCTCAAATTCATGCCCTCTTTTTTTATTTGTTATTGTCAGATATATATGTATGTGGCTAAATATTTAAGTACAGCCTTCTCTGTTCTTTAGGGTTACACGTAGGATATGATTTCAGGGCTGACCACTTGGCATTAGTTATCCAATTAAGGTACGAATCCCTGGGGAAGATTAATTCTTCCATTGTCAGATTTATTAGTTGCCCATATTTTTTTGCCTAGAGGGAAGGAGGGGCCCCATAAGATTTCTCCATTCTATGTTCACATGTATGATGGCTTTGTACATTTTCAGATCTCGTTTGGGTGGCCGTATTGGTGACATTTCATGGATGAAGCTTTCCTATCATCTCACAAAAGATTTCTAATCCTCCGACTCTTAGAATCTTTCCACTCCCTCTTCCGTGATGTTCCCTTAGCTCTAAAATTTTGTTGTAGATCTATCAATTGAGACTGGGCATCTGGTGGTCCATTGTTCTCTATATTTAGACAAGCTATGGTTGTCTGTAATGGTCTGCATCCTACATCTGCTGTAAAGATAACTTTCTTTAATGAGAGATGAGAGTTCCACATAACTGTAGGTATGAGCATTAGAGGAGTTAGGAGTTTTGCTGGTTCAGGAAAGTGGTGGTAGTCCTCTAAGATACATGACCTCATTAGCCCCAGGAATTTGGTTAGGTTTCCAATAGCAGATATGATTTCCCTCCTACATAGAAGGCCTTAAGTCCAATTACAGAGCTGTTGGTTACCCCTAGAGATAAATGAGTGCCACTATTGCATCCTGGAGAATATCTTGACATACTGGTTTTGTTGTGGTTCATATGCATCACAGCAGGGTAGGACTATTGATTACTTTTCTCCCTTAGCAGTTGGCATAGCACTTTCTGGTACTATTAAAGCTAGTTCTCAGGAAGGAGATGTACATGTCAGATCCAACTCAGACCCCCTGCATCCTGTGTCTGAAGTGAATGTCTTCAGTAATAGCAGCTTGCCTTCCACCTCTGGGAGGCAACCAAGGGCAATAGCAATAGCCTATATTGTTTGGGGAGTCCCTAACCAACAACCAAAAAGGGTTGTCTCATATTGGGGTTTTTGTTAGATAGTCTATGGTTCTTGGAGGTAGCATTGTCATTTAAATTGTGTGTGTGTGTATGCATATAGAGCTATATTATTTTATCTAATTTTAGCTCACTAAATAATAACATAATCCCTGTGGCTTTTCCAGATATCCTTAGTGCTATTTTTTCTCCTCCCCACTTTTCTTCTGTATTGATCACACTCCTCTATGCCCAGTTAAAGCCTCCATTTTTTTCTCATTTCCTTCTACAAAAATATGTAACAATAAATATATGAAGACCTGTTGTTTGCTGTTCAGATGAGTTTCCAGAATGTTTACCTAGACCCCTGCACATGAACTTAAGCATTTGTGTCATCATTTCCAGTTTTATAGTTACTCTTGAAAGATGGCTACTGGGATTTATGTTAGTCACTATGCCTGTCTCTGCCACCACTGGACTTATTGTAATAGATGGCAAGTGATGGATCTTCCTCTCTGAGACGGGGCTAATAGTAAAAAAAAAAAAAAAAAAAAAAAAAAAAAAAAAAGTGTCAATGAATGGAAAGCCAGCCAGATGTTGGCAGCTGCTTTGGAGAAGTGCAGAGTGCTCGTTACTATGTTCTTCCTCAATAGTAAGACCTAAACTTTGGCTACATTTCAAATCAAATCTAGAAAAGATTTATTGAAAGAGATGGTGCACGTAAAATGGCTTACTGCAGCAGCTGACTTACGTAAAGTTTGCACATTGCACCCTAATTCCATGGCAAAAGCCCTTCTTCTTCTTCAGTTCATTCCCTATTGAAATGAAGACCACTGATGAAGACGGCAGAAAAGGCACCATTTACTTAGTTACCACTGCCATCTGCTGGCCAGAATTAGAGGCTTCCTTGGAATAGATGTGATTTCCCAGAATCTCTGTATATAGGAGCTTTTACAGTTCTTTGTAATCTAATCATATGTAGATCTAAAACTAGCCTAATTCGTTTAGTATGTTGTTGTTGTTGTTGTTGTTGCTGCTGCTGCTGTTGCTGTTGTGGCTTATGTTTCCAGTATGACTTAACACAGCACTGTAATATTTTGATCTTTGTGGACTTCTTTGCATGCTGTTTTGAATTGACAAGTAGTATTTCCACATATTTATAAGGTGCAGTGTGGTATTTTAGCACTTGAATATGTAATGTAGCCATCAAATCAACTGATTAGTAGTATATCCTTTAATACACTTATCAATACTTTCTGGTGAGAACATTCAAAAATCCTTTCTCCTAGCTACTTTGAACTATTCAGGCTATGTTATTCACCCTCACCATCCTATGTGCAGTAGAAGATCACAAATGACTCTTTTTTTATTTTATATATTTACATTTCAAATGTTATCCCTTTTCCCGGTTTCCCCTCAGCAAACCCCCTATCCCATCTCCTCTCCCCCTGCTTTGATGAGGGTGCTCCCCCTCCCACCCACCCACTCCCACCTCACCACCCTGGTATTCCCCTACACTAGGGAATCAAGCCCTCACAGCACCAAGGGGCTCTCCTCCTATAGATGCTGAACAAGACCATCCTCTGCTACATATGCAACTGGAGCTAAGGGACCCTCCATGTGTATTCTTTAGTTTGTGGTCTAGTCCCAGAGAACTCTGGGAGGTCTGGTTGGTTGATATTGTTATTCCTCCTATGGGGTTGCAAACCCCTTCAGCTTCTTCAGTCCTTTCTTTAACTCCTCCACTGGGGACTCCATGCTAATGGTCCTATGGTTGGCTGCAAGCAATCCACCTCTATATTTGTCAGGTTCTAACAAAGCCTCTCAGGAGACAGCTATAACAGGCTTCTGTCAGCAAGCACTTGTTGGCATCCACAATAGTGTCTGGGTTTGGTGTTTGAGTATGAAATGGAACCCCAGGTGGGGCAGTCTCTTGATGGCCTTTCATTCAGTCTCTGCTCCACTCTTTGCTTCATGAGTATTTTGTTCCTCCTTCTAAAAAGGACTGAGTCACCCACACTTGGGTCTTCCTTCTTCTTGAGCTTCATGTGTTCTGTGAATTGTATCATGGGTATTCTGAACTTTGAGACTAATATCCACTTATCAGTGTTCTTTTGTGACTGGGTTACCTCACTCAGAATGATGTTTTCTAATTCCATCCATTTGCCTATGAATTTCATGATTTTTTTTTTTTTTTTTTTTTGGTTTTTCGAGACAGGGTTTCTCTGTATAGCTCTGGCTGTCCTGGAACTCACTCTGTAGACCAGGCTGGCCTCGAACTCAGAAATCCACCTGCCTCTGCCTCCCGAGTGCTGGGATTAAAGGTGTGCTCCACCATTCATTATTTTGAATAGCTGAGTAGTACTCCATTGTGTAAATGTACATTTTCTGTACCCATTCCTCTGTTGAGGGACATCTGGGTTCTTTCCAGCTTCTGGCTATTATAAATAAGGCTGCTGTGAACATAATGGAGCATGTGTCCTTGTTATATGTTGGAGCATCTTCTGGGTATATGCCCAGGAGTGGTGTAGCTGGGTCCTCAGGTAGTACTATGTCCAATATTCTGAGAAACCATCAGTCTGATTTCCAGAGTGGTTGTGCCAGCTTGGATTCCTACCAGCAATGGAGAAGTGTTCCTCTTTCTCCACATCCTCACCAGCATCTGTTGTCCCCTGAGTTTTTGATAGTAGCCATTCTAACTGGAGTGAGGTGGGATCTGAGGGTTGTTTTGATTTGCATTTCCCTGAAGACTAAGGATGTTGAACATTTCTTTGGCGCTTCTCAGGCATTCAATATTTCTCAGTTGAGAATTCTTTGTTTAGCTCTGTAGTCCATTTTTAATGGGGTTATTTGGTTCTCTGGAGTCTAACTTCTTGAGTTCTTTGTATACACTGGATATTAGCCCTCTGTGAGGGAAAGGACCGGTAGATCTTTTCCCAATTTGTTGGTTGCTGTTTTGTCCTATTGACAGTGTCCTTTGCCTTACAGAAGCTTTGCAATTTTATGAAGTCCCATTTGTTGATTGTTGATCTTAGAGAATAAGCTATTGTTGAACTTTTCCCCTGTGCCCATGTTTTCAAGGTTCTTCCCCCACTTTCTCTTCTATTAGTTTCCATGTATCTGGTTTTAAGTGGAAGTCCTTGATCCACTTGGAACCAGCTCCTGGTTTTGTTGATTCTTTGTATAGTTCCTTTTCTTTCTACTTGGTTGACTTCAGCCCTGAGTTTGATTATTTCCTGCCATCTACTCCTCTTGGGTGTATTTGCTTCCTCTTGTTCTAGAGCTTTCAGGTGTGCTGTCAAGCTGCTAGTGTATGCTCTCTCTAGTTTCTCTTTGGAGGCACTCAGAGCTATGAGTTTTCCTCTTAGCACTGCTTTCATTGTGTCCCATAAGTTTCACTCTCATTAAACTCTAAAAAAGTCTTTAATTGCTTTCCTTATTTCTTCCTTGAACAAGTTATCATTGAGTGGAGCGTTGTTCAGCTTCCATGTGTATGTGGGCACAAATGACTCCTCTGATCCGACTTGCCTTTGAATGATTGATTAACCTCTGGCTACTATGCTTCTCCCAACTCCACTAATCACCATCGGCACTTTTGTAACATTCTTACATGCCACAAAAAAATACTTACAGATCCTACCAATGAGTTAACTATCAATTATATGAATGACACTGGACCACAGTCTTAAGAGGATTAAAAAACATAAGCAGAGCACATTGTCCTCTGGGTCACCAGTTTATGAAAAGTGAAAGTATTTCAAAAGTGTGTCAATACTACTCTAAACATTAACTCTAGTAGGGTCAGTTTTATTTAGAAAAAGAACCAAATAATGACATTTGGTGTTTTTGTTTTTGTTTTCTTTTCATTTTCAAGATACTTTCTATTAGCATATATTCATTATATACAATAACGGGTTTCATTGTACCATATTGATACTATGTATATGATGAACTCTAATTATGCCTACTGTCCCCCTGTTATACTCCTTATAGTTCCCTGGTCTCCTTCCTAAAACATGTTCCTTTCACTTTTTTGTCTTTTGCTAAAATATTTTTAATATATTTTTCATTAGATATTTTCTTCATTTACATATCAAATGCTATTCCCTTTCCTAGTTTCTCCTCCAAAAACCCCCTAGCTACTCCCTCCTCCCTTCTCCCCAACTCACCCACTCCTACTTCCTGGCCCTGGCATTCCCCTATACTGGGGCATAGAATCTTCGCAAGACTAAGGGCCTCTCCTCCCACTAATGGCCAACTAGGCCATCCTCTGTTACATATGTTACATGAGTCCCACCATGGGTTTTCTTTGATTGGTGGTTTAGTCCCAGGGAGTTCTGGGGGTACTGGTTAGTTCATATTGTTACTCCTTCTATGGTGCTGCAAAACCCTTCAGCTCCTGGGGTACTTTCTCTAGCTCCTTCATTGGGGACTCTGTGCTCCATCCAAAGGTTGACTGTGAGCATCAACTTCTGTATTTGCCAGGCACTGGCATAGACTCACAGGAGACAGCTATATCAGTGTCCTGTCAGCAAAATCTTTTTGGTGTCTGCAATAGTGTCTGGGTTTGGTGGTTGTTTATGGGATGGATCCCCAGGAGGGGCAGTTTCTGGATTGTCATTCCTTCAGTCTCAGCTCCAAACTTTTTTGTCTCTGTAACTCCTTCCATGGGTATTTTATTCCCCCTTCTAAGAAAGATCAAACTGTCCACACTTTGGTCTTCCTTCTTCTTGAGTTTCATGTGTTCTTCACATTGTATCTTGGGTATTCTAAGTTTCTGGGCTAATATCCACTTATTAGTGAGTACATATCATGTATGCTCTTTTGTGATTGGGTTACCTCACTCAGGATGATATCCTCGAGATCCATCCATTTGCCTAAGAATTTCATAAGCTCATTGTTTTTAATAGCTGAGTAGTACTCCATTGTGTAAATGTACCACATTTTTTTTTATCCATTCCTCAGTTGAGGGACATCTGGGTTCTTTCCAGCTTCTGGCTATTATAAATAAGGCACTATGAACATAGTGGAGCATGTGTCCTAAATAAGGACATTTGTAATCTGGGCAGAAGATGTGAGAATCTGGTCACAGGAGGTAGCAGGACATCATCTAAATCTTGAAAGGATTAAACATTATGATGTAGAATTAGGAAGGAGGAGTGGGAAGGACAATTTAGAAATGGGAAAGGTGTCGGGAAAGGTGTACGGGGGTGTGTGTGGGCATGTGCAAGTACGTGTTCAAGTGGATGCATGTGGGGGTGAAAGAGGGAGAACAGTGAAGGGAGAGAGAAGTGGGAAGGGAGAAGAAGGGGGAGAGAGGGAGAGAGACAGAAAGAGGGAGAAGGGAAGAGAGGGGAGAGAAAAGGAATGTTCTAGATTGTCTATAACACAGGCACATATAAGAACCAAGAGACCTAGTATAGCAGACCCAAATGCAGGCACAAGGGCTCTCCCATGCCAAGCAGAAAGCTCTGTACTCATCTTTCCTACTGGGTGGGACCAGTCAGCATGAAGATGACACGAACATTGACAATAAAGACGCTTTCTCAGGAAGAGGAGGAGTGATGGGAAAGTGGAGACAAGACAAGGATGCAAGAGAGAAGGCCACCAATGTTTAAAGGGTGAGAAGAGCAAAAAGAAAAGAATCTTAGTGAAATTTAGGAATGGGACAGAACAACAAATGAAAAGCAGGATAGTGGTCAAAATGGTGTGGGGGGCACAGGATGAGGTGTGTGCAATGGTGCCAACTGTAGTGCAACACTGATTCAAGGAGATGACAAAGAGCCCAAGGGAAATGGAAGCAAGGCAGCAAGAGAAACAAGGTGAGTGCACATTTCTAACCTTCTACAGACATTGCAGTTGTTTAGTAGATGTGAATAGCGAGACAGTTTATTGCTAGAAGACCTAAAGAGATACTTTATTGGTGTTATACTATATTTTTTAATTAGGCAGGAGCCTGGTTTGAAATGAAGCCACATTTTAACCTTCTGTATTTTATTGAAATTAGGTTTTAATGGAAATGATATGAATCTCTGGGCTTTCAGAACTGTTGGTTTTATTAGAGTTACTTGAGAGTAAGTATAAATTCAGGCTGACAGCAAATGTTTCCCAAGAATGTTATCTCTGTATATTATAGCACTGGTTGTTATTTACTGTGGTTTAAGAGCAATAAGGTCTATACATTATTATCATCCCAAACTTACCTTGCTCCAAACTCTTACCAGCCTACTGTTAAAACAAAGAGATCTCTGAGTTATAGTAAATTTCAGAGATGTTAATACTTATCCCTACTTTCTTCCCTGCCAGCAACCAGTCAAAGCCCAAGGTGAAGCAAGCTCAATCAGCAGCTCATAGATATCTACCTAAGAGGTTTAGTCCTCTCCTGCCAAATAGCTTAGAAGATGCTTCCAAATTCCAGAACACAGCCCATCGAGATGCCCTGCCTTCTCCTGGCCCCACTTGTCCTTCTGCTTCTCTGTATCCAAACCTTACACAGGAGGAGGGCCAGTTCTCAGAACCACGACTTTCCCAAACTGGCTTTCCTAGCTCTTGATTTCAAAAGCAATAAATTTAATATTTGTTTTTGGTTTAGTTTTGCTTTGTTTGTTTTTTGTTTGTTGCAATTTTTTTCATAATCAGCTCTCTGTCAATTTGTCTCCGTCATACAAAGGTGAATCGCAAGCTACATTAGACAGACACTGGCATTAAAAAAACTGTCTGGGGAAAGTTTTAGTTTATAGATCCAATCATCTTCTTGCCGCTTAAGCAAACAGAACAGTGGAAGCAACGGAGGAAAGGGGGAAGAAGGAGAAAAGAGGAGGAAGCAGCCAGCCAATCACCTGCATCTCACATCACAACATGTCTTTTCAAATTCATTATTGATAGGATATGTCCACAGTTGTACTTGTCTATCTTCCAATGCCCAAAGGCTTCAGCCTGCTTTATTTAATTTTATCTAGCAAGGTTTTTCTACCTATATTAGTCAATTAGGAAAAACCTTACTAAATAAATTTTTTAAATTTTTTCATTAATTATAGTCAAATAAGTTGACATTTTTCCAACCAATTGTATGAAAATAATTTTCGCCAAGATACTCACAAGTTTAAATAAGTAATATCAATCCCTGAAAACATCTGAATGTGGTTTTAGATGGTGAGGAACTAATACTCATTGAATTTCCTTGGTGAGGAAGGATCTAGAGAGGGAAGGTTGTCTGGGATCATTGTGATAGACTCATTCTCTTGAAAGACTGATTTGCTATGTACCATTTTCATTTACCGGTTTTTCCAGTTTGGGAAAATGTTTGCTATTTTGCACTCAGAGATGTAATTGTACTTAGATGTTAAGCCAGAGGACTGAAAACCAAGAAGCCAAAGGAAGCGTTGTCCTGACAACCCTCCTGAATACATGGGAAATACATGTGCCTTCATCCATGTGAGTGTGACTGTATATCCAAGTATTTTAGAACTACCTAATAGTGCTCAACTCAGGTGTGCTTTATGTTACATTATATAATCAGAAACTACTGTGTTTAAAAAACAACAACAGATGAATAATTAATACACTTAGTCTTAAGACCATAGTTTTGACTCAGGGTTAAAATATCTTGATTTAAAGAATAATTAAATTTTTTAAAGTTACCTGGAAGGCACAGTCCCTTTTATGTAGTCAAATAAGAGAAACAGAATCTCTGAGAAGCTGTCCTAGTTTATGACTCTGTTGCTATGATACATCCTATAATCAAAAGCAACTTAAGGAAGAAGAGGTTTAAGCTTAGAGGTTATCATCTGTCATGGCAGGAAGTCCTGCTCAAAGCAGGAACCTGGAGGCAGGAGCTATAGCAGAGACCACAGAAGAGCACTGCTTCCTGGCTTGCACCCCATGGCTTGCTGAGCTACCCTTCTTACTCAGCTTGTGCCCCTCTACCCAGGAGTGGCAAATGGGAGGCTTCCTACACAAATACGTAATCAGGAAAATGCCCCAAACACTTGCCCACCGGCCAACCTGATGGGTGCCACAGGCCAACCTGATGGGTGTGGGTTTTTCAGTTGAGGTTCTCTCTTCCCAGATGACTCTAATTTGTGTCAAGTTGACCAAAAAAAAAAAAAAAAAAACTAATTAGCACAGACGATGTATGTGAAATAAATCTGTATATGAAAGCTTTTGTACCAAAATTTATGACTCTGAAGTATATATGACTCTATAAAGTGTTTTAAATGGTGGTAAAAATTTCATTGTATAAATATACCATAATTCATTTAAGCAATTTCCAATTATTGGAAATTTAGTGATCCCTTTTCAGGTTTCATTTTTGTAAACAATATTGTGGATGAATATCTGTGTGGCAGTAAGTAGTCCTTGGTTCTTCTGACTCTCATTAATATTTTATGCCCATACCTGAAATTAAAGAAACTTGGATTATACTAGAGTCCTTACTATAGAGTCTACAAAAACACAGAAATAAATATATAAAATTTTGTGTGGTTGCACAGTTCAAATGAATGCCATTTTCACTCCAATTAATTGTCATTTTACTAAACATGTTCTTTGAAGGCATAGAGACAAAAACATCAGCTTTTATCCACTCGTTTGACATCATGGATTTGACTGGAATCTCTTCTGCATGACACAACCATTATAGGTTGGGAACTTTATTAAGGGTAAAAAATATGCTAAAAAAGAAAAGAATATTTCTGATTCTAATTCTTCTTCCTCCTATCCTTTTATTGATCTGTAAAGGAAATTAACATGGAAATTCTGGTAATCCATGTGGGCCCATGCTTCCCACTAATCATGCTGTGTAACCAAGAGTCCCTCGAATTCTTTTGAGCTACCTGGGAAACTCTTTGAACAAACTGATTTGTGACAAGTATGACAAAAGCAAGAGCCCATGGATGCTGAACACTCTAATTAATCATGGTTAGAAGAGAAAGGCTGGGTAGTTTTACACACAGAGAAAAATAAATGCCTTCAAGTTCTTAGTTCCAATTCAGATGTGACCTTTTCCAGACAGCATAAATGTCTTGGCCATGCAGAATGCTGGCTAGCAATCAGCATGTTTTCTGTAGATGCCACCAATCACTTTCAAGTCCAACAAGCTTCTCTTTCCCTAAAGTTTATCTAGAATATATAGATGAGGTCCCATAGAGCAGTTCTTTTCAAAGTATGACCCCCCCCCCAAGGTGTCAGCAACACTTGGGATTCGACTTGACTCAAGTATAGGACAGACCATGTGTGTTTACCACATACACCACCTGGCAATAAGGTAATAAGTTTCTCATATACTTTCCATCACTGCTATCTACCTGTTAGACCCAGCAGAGGCCCAAAGCAAAATTCATCACTAAAACCACCTGACCTGAGCTCTGACAAACCTTTTCTCTTCTAAATCACTCATATCAGGTTCTTTATAGACGGAAATGTGACTGACATGGGAAGTCACCATTTAACCTGGCACAGTACATAGATCTGAGATCTGGGGGTGGGGCTGAAGGAATTCCACCGCACAGACCTGTGCCTTAATGGATTCTTCCTGTCTCATTCTCTCCTTTCACATTTTGTTTATCTCATTCTCTTCCATTTATCAACTTGGTTTTTATCTATTTCTATTTCTTTCTCCACTCTTTGATCTTCTCTCTTTCCCTTGAATAAGATTGTCTCTAGGATTCCTTGTCTCTTCTCACACACTCTCCCATAGGCAAGTAGCTTTGCATTTCTATTTCAGCAGAAAATTCATAGTAAACAAGGACCTCTTTCTCAAGCTCAATATAATAGTCATATTTTACATATGATGTGACCAGGTATGATGTTAAAGTTAATACTACAGACAACAAATGATGTGAGCACAATTTTTAAGAATCCTTTTTTAAGTCATTGAAGCTAGTGTCCTCTAGTGGCCAGTAGCAGAATTTGTGACAGATGTTAAAGCTGTCTGTAGTAGACACCTAGACACAAAGTAAATTCCTAGCTCTTCAGTAGTTCGCAATTCCCTATATTATTTGAGAGATTCTACAATAGTGGATCAAAACATTATTTGATCAGAATCATAGCTATTTTATTAGAATCTATAAAAAGTACTGTAAGTTCATGAGCATAACTAGATAGACTTCCTAGATGTCAGAAATTCTTTACCCAAAAGAACAGTTTCGCCAACTTGATAATGTATGAAAATAACAAATCATAAAACTATCACTAAAATCAGACACGATAAGCATGATGAATTTTGCATGCTTATGTGAACATTTTAACTGCTTAAATTTATTTTACTAGTAATATTGATCATTAATTAATTTGTTATCTCAGTTAGTTCACACTCATTTGCCTCCGTTCCCTTCTGAGATCATAGGAAAATAATAAAATAAATACATGACTGTGTATCTATAGAGGAGCTAAAATATGCAACCCATGGAGCGTATGCACAGAAGAAAGTGAAGCCGAAAAAGTGTCTGAGGCAGGTGGATCACAGATTCTTGTAGAACATGAGACCTAGTGGCTGCTGTAGAATTTCTAGAACTGACTGCAAATTAAAACTATTTGAGTTCATATTACCCTAGACAGAATAGCAAAGGGCAACAAAACAAATGACAGCACATGCTGTGAGATTGGTGGGAGGAACACTTATGTGTTGCTGGTGGAAGTGAAAACTGGTACAATAACTATATGGAAATAAGGGTGGTTGTTCCTCAAGACGTTGGAAATAGAGCTATCTCAAGATGTAGATATACCACTCTTAAGCATAGGCTCAAGGACTCAATATCTACTACATAGACACTTGCTTATCCATGTTCATTGCTGTTCTGTTCATAATATTCAGAAATTGAAAATAGCCTATAAGTCCATCATAAGTGAAAGAATTGGGAAAAGGTGACATATCTACACAATGTAATATTACTCCACTGTTAAGAAAAATTAAATTATATTTTTGGTTGTGAACCTAGCCTTTAACAGCTGAGACACCTCTCCAGCCCAATGCCTTTAATTCCAGCACTCAGAAGGCAGAGGCAGGTGGGTCTCTGGGTATCTAGGCCAGCCTGGTCTACAGAGCAAGTTCTAGGACAGCCAAGACTGTTACACAGAAAAATCCTGTCTTGAAAAGAAAAAAAAAAGAAAAAGGAGGAAGAGGAAGGAAGGAAGGAAGGAAGGGAAGGAAAGGGAAAGGGAAAGGGAAAGGGAAAGGGAAAGGGAAAGGGAAAGGGAAAGGGAAAGGGAAAGGGAAAGGGAAAGGGAAAGGGAAAGGGAAGGGAAGGGAAGGGAAGGGAAGGGAAGGGAAAGGAAAGGAAAGGAAAGGAAAGGAAAGGAAAGGAAAGGAAAGGAAAGGAAAGGAAAGAAAGGAAAGGAAAGGAGGGAGGAAGGAATAAGGAAGTAAGAAATTTGAAGGCAAATAAATGGAGCTAGGAAAAAAAATCATCCTGAGTAATATAACCTTAACCCCAAAAGTGAAATATTTGTTTTCTTTTATATAGAGAATTTAGTTTTTAAGTTTTTGGAAAAAAAATATATATCACAACTCAAACAGTCACAGAGGGGTACTTAGTAAGGCACCAGGTAGATCTCCCAAGGAGGGGAAAATACAATATAGTGTTATGAAAAGATAATGCCAAAACCAGAATAGGATTAAATGGGCAGACATATAAGAGAGAAGCTTAAATGAAAAAATATGGGGAGAACAACTAATACAAAACACCATTTGAAATACCATATGAAAACACACTACTACAGAAGCTTCCTAAAATATATACATATGTGAAAGGAATCTAGATGGAGGCAATACCCCAACTAGGTATTTTAGGCCACCAAGTAAAACTTCCAGTACCAGGAATGGTTTTGAGTTATTGACCAATAGGATACCATGGAACCCATCTAACATCATAGGCTATTGCTAAGGCTGTAAGTTACTCCCCACAACCCGATGGTAAAGCTCAGCTGCTGAATACAACACTTGCATATGTCACTGAACACACACACACACACAAAGTTGAGCTGGTCCCCAACTAGAAACTTCTGGCTAGTGTCCATAGTACTGGAAGTTTCTCTGCATGATACCAGAGAAGAAAGATAATCAATACCACCCATTCACAAAGCCTGTGACCTGCAACCTGTCTGCAGTATATAGTGGTACAAATGTTATGACGTAACCAATCACTGTTTTGTTGTTTTGTTTTGGGTTTGTTTTGGTTTTGTGTATGTGTGTGTGGTTTGTTTTGTTTGTTTGTTTGTTTGTTTGCTTGTTTGTCTTTGGACTTAAGGCCCATCCTGTGAGATGGAACCCATACCTGACACTGCTAAAGTGATCAAGTACCTGAGGCTAGATAGGTCCTGGGTCTATAAGAAAACTCAACGCTATTACTCTGCTAAAGAATCATAGCAACAAATGACTCCTAATGATATGGTAACCTGTAGATCAGGGCCTCAGTCAACCCTCACCGAAGAAGCTTCTTCTTGTAGTGGGCAGGAATCAGCACAGAGACCTACAACTAGAAAATATGTAGGGAGCAAGAGAGTTTGGAGCATGCAGTCCATAATGGGATACCGTCCTCAAACATCCCCTCAAGGTTCAGGGGTCTATGCAGAAGAGGAGGTGGGAAACTGTAAGAGTCGGAGAGTATGAACAACTCCAAGGACATGGTTCCTTACACAGCACAGTGGGACTGGTGCACATGTAAACTAACAGAGACAACACACACAAGACCTGTACGAACTGAAGCCACATAAGGTCCCAACACTGAGACAGGAAAATGGACACAGGTTCCACCCTTAATCAAACAACTATTTGCAATTGATACTCATTGGCTATCAACAAGAAGGGAAAGTTAGTTTTCTACAATGGTGTGTCACTGAGTAAATCAATCACAGTCTAGGGCATGGTTGATCAAAGCCAAACAAACTCCATGTTTTTTTTGGCGGAGGGGCCTTTTTTGTTTTATTTTATTTTGGCATATTTGGGGGGTGGCAATAAGGGTTTTTTTGTTTGTTTATTTTTTTATGTGGTGTGTGTGTGTGTGTGTGTGTGTGTGTGTGTGTGTGTGTGTTTAAAACAAAGAACATAAAGTTGGATGGGTCAGGAGATAAGAATAATCTGGGAGGAGTTGTGAGAGGAGAGAAATGTAAAATAAAATTAAAACATATTATATGAACAAAATGTTATTTTTAAAAGGCTTTCCCTCTTCAACATTGTCATTCTTCTTTCCCCTCATGTGCAGAAATGTAAAGCTTGTGTGAGGTAAAAGAAGAACCAATAAGGAAGAAGGAGGGGAGACGATGGGAAAGAAGAAAAGACCGGACAGTAGAGTAAAAACTACCAAAATGAGTGAGTGAGTATGAACACGTCAGAGAAATTTATTGATTTGTACAATTAAAACTACAGTATTTATCATTGATAAATTAACAAGTCCCTCTTTAAAATAATCTCGGTCTTTCAGTAGATATTCTTCTTGTTGCAGGCTGAACTGTACTCTCTTCCCCACATTAAAATGCATGTGTTGAAACTGAAACCCCACTCGCCTCAGAATACAAAATGTCTTTGGAGATAGGGTCTCTAAAGAAGTAATTCAAGTAAAATAAGATTACATTGGCGAACCCCTATGAATGCTGTTTTATTAAACAGCAACGAGAGAGTGAGAGAGAGAGAGAGAGAGAGAGAGAGAGAGAGAGAGAGAGAGAGAGAGAGACAAGAACTCTGACAAAATCAGACAGGACACATGCATGTTCTACAGAGCCTGATAGCATGATCAAGTTGAATAGAACACCCCCATAGAGGAAAATTCCAACACTCTTCCTCCACTGACTAGAACTACTGGAGAAGGATTCTTTTTATTTCCATACTATGGACCACAGCCCTTCAGGTAGTCTACTGGAAAACACAGAGATTCAGAAGTACCCATAAGTAGAATTAAAGAGAAATTGGATAGAGTTATTCCCCCTATATCACAATGACAATTTTATACTCATTAACTTCAATCATTGCATATTAATCTCAACATAAAAGGTATCTTTTACATCAAATACAGAACTTTAGAAACATTATTGTTATAAAGTGATGTAAAACCAAAAGAGGGATGCCAAAGTTTTCACAAAGGGAGCAAAAAGAAAAAGTTTATGCAGAAAAATGAAGAACAATCGGACTTTTACAGTCTACCATGCAGAAAACAAATGAGTATCTAGACAGTGTTCTCAGGGAAATGACTTAGAATTTCCTATATGAAGACAAATCGTCTCTTCCCCAGGAAGAAAAAGTAAGCATAGTTGGAGATGCCACATATAACCTGTAGAAGTAATCACTAAAGGATACAGCTCAGCAAGAAGGAAGATGAAACCTAAAAGAAAACGGCAGTG